>NC_143549.1:52215000-52558750 GCF_054136105.1 Typopeltis vanoorti | reverse complement strand
GTCCCATAGTGCATGGCATTGAATCCCCCCACATACAAACTAGCTAAACATTTGGCCAAAGCCCTCACGCGCTATACTGGCAACACACCTTCACACATAAAACTCAGCCCACTTCAAAGCCAGCATAGAAAACCTTACACTCAAACACACTGACGTGGTCAGTTTTGATGTCTCCTCCTTATTCACAAATGTCCCACTGAAAGAATCCTTAGAGCTAATCCAAGCTAAATTTCCTCCCGATATCACAGCCCTATTTCAGTTCACAATGAACTCAGGCTATTTTGTTTGGCAAGGAAAATTCTACAAACAAATAGAGGAGATAGCCACGAGTTCTCCACTCTCCCCACCCTTGGCCAATTTTTATATGAAGACTTTTGAAGAGAAAGCCTTAAACTCTGCCCCAAAAAAAACCAACCATATGGCTTCGCTATGTTGATGATTTGTTCGCTATTTGGCCACATGGCTCCGATGCACTCCTCTCCTTCCTAACACACTTAAACAACCAACACCCCAGAATCAAGTTCACCCTGGAAGAAGAAAAAAACAACTGTCTTCCTTTCTTAGACACACTAGTCACCTGCCAGCCTGATGGAACCTTGGTTTTCTCAGTTTATAGAAAACCCACCCATAGAGGCAGATACATTCACCCCCCCACACACACACAACAATATGGAGTCATTAAGACACACTACACAACAGGGCTAAACTTATCTGTTCAAATGACAATGCCCTAACCACAGAACTAAACCACATTCTCAACACTTTCTCAGCCAATGGCTATCTATCCCAAAAAATCCAAAACATATTTATACCAATACCCCCCCCCCCCATGCAACAAGGATTACTCTAAATCCATCACCATTCCCTATATCCAAGGCACCACGGAAAAAATTACAAAAATCCTAAATAAACATGACTTAACTTCTTGTTACAGACCTTATAAAAAAGTTGGCATCCCTTATCCGCTCCACTAAAGACCAACCTTCCCCCCAGACCTACCTGGTGTATACCAAGTTCCTTGCAGCTGTAAGCTGTCATACTTTGGCCAAACAGGCAGAACAGCCAATATCAGAATTTCAGAACACAAGAACTACATCCGGTTTCACCAATACAGCCACTCTGGTCTTGCAGACCATGCGCTGGATTCCCGCCATAGAATACGGTGGAAAAAAGCCACGATAATACACCGTAGTAAATTTAAATATGAAAGACTTTTCATGAAATCAGCCTCAGCCCTAAGAAACAATCCAAACCTAAACAAATTTGGTTGCATGAGACTGCCCCAAATTTGGGAAACCTCCATCAGAAGACCTTCAGCCCAATCGGCCAAGAATACCAACATTGCCCACCAGGGACACCATCAGGACTTTTAGGAGAAAGAATAGCTTCCTGCTTCGTTCCTCATTTACTGTGTGTTGTGCTTGCGTGCACGTGTCTTGTATTTAAGTTACTGTGATAATGGCAACGTGACATTGCCAAAATATTAGAAGTGTATTAAAATTTATTTTAATATATATTCTATTGTACGTTGTAATTTCCTTAAGCTATTTAGTAAGAATGTATAACCAATGTCCAAGCCTTTCCACGAGAAATGTTATTTTTATTTTTACCATCCCTATAAAAAGATTTCTATGCTCAAAGTGTTTAATAATTACACAAGGGTTCAATTCTGATTGCTGCAATGACTTTTAACTATTTCTTTTAGAATCAGGAAAATTATTGACTTAAGATCAAATAAAAAAAAACATACATTTAATGAAACTAAAACATAATATACATTTAAATAAAATTACATAAATAACTACAAAAAACATTACTACACAATTAACTGGATCCAAGACCTTCTAAAATAAATCTACACTTATCCAAAGATTTTGTTGTTTTCACAACAAAAATGTTCATCAGTCAGTTTCTTTGTTAGGGCCTTTTCCAAAAATATAAAATTTTCTTCCTCTTTTCCATGGAATCCTTTTTTATCACCCTTATGTAGCATACAATATTATTCCTCCTGTCTCACTGAAGTATAAATATTCTTACCTCTTCCAGTTCTATTTGATGCACAATTTACGAATTTTTGTACCAGAGAAAGAGATTTCTTCTATTATTTCACAAACAACATATCTAAGTCTTCATGTTAAGCCACTTTACAGTTTCAAATTTCATCAATTGCTTTTTCCATAGTAATCCAGTGTCCTTAAGACAGAAGATGAAACTTTCCATTCAGTGTTTCCTCAAACATTCAATTAGAACATTAATTGTATTGACAGTATCTACTAAAATAAAGAGCCAAAAGGCTTCAATTCAGAGTTGCAAAATTAAAAAAATCAAGTGGATATTAAATCCAGCATTATTTCAAAGCCAAATGTAGAAACTGTGAAAGTTTTGTAAAAATAAGTTGATCAGAGAGAGCTTACAGGAACATATACCCACTGGCATTTACAAGTTGCCATAGCATGAACCATTTAGAAAACATGAATGCTGCCCAGGCGTCCATATATTTGCTTTCTAATTAGCCCATTTTTGATAAGATTTCACTAATTAGAAAGTCGTAAATACCAATCCCGTAAGCTCTCTAGTCAACTTATTTTTAAGAAACTTTCAGTTTCTACATCTGGCTTTGAAATAATGCTGGATCTAATATCTACTTGATTTTTATAATTTGGCAGTATCTTATTTTATTTACTAAATACTTGTTGACAATCTCATTTCCTCCAGTTTAGAGACTCACAGTTCTATGATTCCTTTTCAGGATCTTCTAATAATATTCTCCCATTGTCATGTAAAACGTAAAAACTTCCTAAGAACAAAATTCTTCAGTTGCCATTCTCACATTTCCATTAGCTTTCTACTAGTTTTCCTCATTACTCCAAATACCAAACACTCTCTCTCTCAGCTGTCAATCACCCATCAAAGTCCTCAGCAAACATGCGCACTCCACGTAAATGGCAAGTGAGTAGTTACATATAATGGCTGATGTGTTTGTCTCATTAGTGCAAACAGAATGTCTACACAAACCACAACAAATATCTCAACACTTAATAATTTTAAATTACAATAAAAAGATTGAAAGTAGCATAATTATCATAATCTAGTAAGTACATCGAAATTTCAGATGCTTTACATTTCATTTTGACAATAATATCAATAACGGGCACATCACAAGTGTTGATATGTGTGTTACGAAACCAAAACTAATGATATATTAAAATAGAGAAATAATGTAAAGAGATTCATAATTGTAAATTATGATTATTTTTACATTGTGAAGTAAATGGGTTTATTAACAAAGAAATATATGTTTACACATGATATGTACATCCACAACTGTTGGTGGAATCTTGGTTGAATAATGCATTAACAATGGTAGATTATGTGCTCAAAAATGGACACCCTGTCTTTCAAGACGGGTTTCATAGTGCATGCAAAGGTTCTCTGTCAGCTTGGAGAACAAGGGTTGGGACATCTGCTGGACATATATAATTTTATCCCTTAGTTCATCAAGGTTTGAAGACGGGTCATGGTGTAATACCCATTTGCTCAACATACTCCCAAACAAAGGTCAAGTGATGTGAGTTCAGAAGAACGTGAAGGATACAGGAATTCTGTGAACTGGGGAAGTGTTCCCGAACCGGGTGATGTGTTATAGGTTGCTCTGTCCTGTACAAAAAATTGAACTTTTTTGCATGATACATTCTATGCCAATCCTGGGTGAACGGAACCAACACATTCTCAATGTAGTGTTTGCTATTCATGGTCATGGTTACACTATCCTTATCCATGGAGAAGGACCATGTCCCGAAACTGCACACCATGTGATGACCTCACTGTGCAAGGTATCTCTTGGACAAATTCAGATCTCACAAAACCAAGAAACCTGTAGGTTTGTCTGTTTACATAATAACCGCTTAGATGGAAATATGCTTTATCCGAGAACCAGACATTATTGAGAAAGGATGGATCTTCATAGACATCGGCCAGCATGCATTGCTGTTAAACAGTGACCCACCTGAATGACATACAAAAAGGCACTCAGCTCCTTAAGGATTCTCTGTAGTAACTACTTCAGTGTTCCAAGTTTTATTGCTGTTCGGCATTGACTGCAAAACTTGCTCCAGCACAATCCAATGATTCTCATTTGTTTAACAGCTCATGATCTCTCTCTGAATGCCCTCTGCATTGCAGCAGAACACACTCAGTATGTTGGAACCTTTCAATTAAGGCAATGATGACACTCTTGCTTGGGGCTTGTTTACAGAAATGATGAACAAACTGTTCACAAACATGTTGTAGGTTTGGACCAATTTCTCTACCAACTCTGTATGAATGAAAATAATGCTCAACAATAAATGTTTTTTCTTCCAATGTTAACACCACCTTCAGTACTGTTTTTTTGTTGTGGCATACCATAGAAGTTAAGAACTGAAAACCAGATCTCACTAATATCACTAATCTAAGGCTATGCCAAGATAGTTTTTCTTCACATTTATTCACCAAGACAACAAACTCAACTACTTATTCCTGATATTTATGGCATTCATATACAGACATAAGTTATCTTCAGGCATCTTTGTATACTTACCACTGTAGTTTGCATGACCCACTCAGACAACTTGCAGACCTTTATTCATATCTAATGCCTGGCTTATGCAGATATCCTTGTATATCAGAATATCTTGAATTAAAATTCAGATAATCAGGAAATCATGAATATTTAAAAATTACAATTTTGTTTCAAAAAGTGACTTGTCTGTATATGATTAAACAATGAAAAAATAAAGAGAGAGAGAGAGAGGAAGCAAAAAAGAACTGAAGCAGTCTCTAATCTAATGAAGCTTGTTCCGTAAACAACATTGGTAAAACAATCTTCCTAGAATGTCCATACCAAAGTACTTTAAAATAAAATGGACTACAAGCCCTAGACTGAAGCAGTGGATAAGAAACCAAAACAAGCTACTAGGCCTGATTTTGTAATAGTATTATTACATACAATTTGCAATTGTATGTAATAGTATTTGCATATGTAAATACTTTATAATGTTGTAACGAATATTGTTTATTTTATGCAGACAGTGTATTTGAAGACAAGTGTTGTTTTGACATTATTATTACGGGTATCTTCATGGAGTCAGTAGACTCATTGTGGGAGACCCAAACTATCAAAACAATATCTATCATATCTTTTCTTGAATTTATTTAGAGACGAAGTCAGGCAATGCACTCCTCTCATCCTTTCATTCACCACCCTGCAGGCGAAAAATCTAGTTCTCATATCCTTGTTAACCACACTTTTCCTTAATTTCCAGGGATGACCTCTTGTTCTTCCATCACTATTACAGAGCTATTATTTCACTATTATTTTCCCTGCATCAATCTTATAAAAACATTTTAGTAATTTAAATGTTTATATCATATCCCCTCTTCTCTGCCATCAACCAACCTCTGCAATCCAAAAGCTCTCAATCCATCAATGTAGGGAGCATTTTTTACATCACTCACCAACTTAGTCACTCTCTTCTGAACCCTCTCCACAACCTCCTCATCTCCAAGTGACCAGACTTGAGCAAAGTAATCCAAATGTGGAAGTATCGATGCCTTATAAAGGGGAATAATAACCTCTTTATCTCTGGATGTTAGTATGTTCTTCAATAACCAAGTAATCCTATGTGCAATCTTGGACACCTTAGCAATGTGTTTCTCTGAACTTCATCTCCCTATCCACCAACAACCCCAAGTTCCTAGTCTCATCAATCTCTTGGAGTACTGTTCCATCAATGTAGTACACAGCTGGTAACCTTTTAATCCTAAAATGCATAACTTGACACTTTTCCACATTGAACTGACATCCATTACCTTTTACCTATTTTGGAAGTTTATTTTGCACTTGGTTAGACTATAATAAATTTAGTTTAATCCTTTATCCAAGTGTAAGCAAACAAAGTTCGTGCCTGAAAATATCTTCAGGACTGAGGTAAAGTGGATTTTCAGGTACAAACTTTGTTTGTGTACACTTGGATAAAGAATTAAACTAAATTTATTATAGTCTAACCAAGTGCAAAAGAAACTTCCAACATCTTTCTCTAAATCCAGAGTAATTCAATAATAAGATGGTACATCTGTTGGCACCTCGTATATATGTAAATATGACCTCTCCTATTGCTTCTGCCTTAGTATCTCCACGTTTGGGTCTGTCTCCCATGCTGGATATATATGAGAGGCTCTGCTTGGGGTAGGTTTTTGCCTGTCTCTGAGTAGAGCCACCATGAGATTATGGCTCTGTCTGGTGGTGGGTAGAGCCAACGCTGAGAAGTTCTTCTTGGTGACGGGGTGAGCCTGTCACTGAGCGGAACAAATCTGAGTTGGGCGATCTTTTGGGATCGTCTAATTTTTAGAGAGGTCTTTACTTAAATACGCTTCAATAAAGGTCAAAACCAGTCTGGGTAGTGGCCCTTCCCTTAATGCATAGCAGTATACATGTCCGCAAGGAGATGTGCTTTGAATTATGGGAGATACTGAGACAAGGAGTGATGAGAGCTTGGTCCACCTTTTCTCGGAGTTGGTGTTGTATGACCTTACCTCAGTCCTGAAGATATTTTCAGGTGCAAACTTTGTTTGCTTACACTTGGATAAAGGATTAAAGTAAATTTATTATTAATTTTGCCAGCTTATTTAAATCATCCTGCAAACTCTCAACATTGGCTTGATTTTTTATTGTGCTACCCAACTTTGCATCATCAGCAAACAACTGAATATCTCCCTTCAAGCCATTTCTTATATCATTTATATCTCCCTTCAAGCCATTTCTTATATCATTTATATGCAAATTAAACAATAACAGCCCAAACACAGAGCCCTGAGGCACACCACTGGTGACTTGCCTCATCCTGGATTCTGCTCCTCCATACACCACTTTCTGGTATCTCTCCATGAGCCATTCTCTTATCCATATCACCAGTTTAGTATCCATCCCCATCTGCTCCAGTTTGCACAACAGTATTCCATGGGATATCCTGTCAAAAGCCTTAGCAAAATCCAGAAATACCACTGTGTAGCCATTTCCTTTGTCCAACTCAGATGTCATTCTATTATAAAAAGTTAATAAATTACTAAGGCAGGATCGGCCTTTAACAAAACCATGCTGGCCCCTATAGAGTATCATATTCTGATCCACCCATTCTTAAATTCTGTCTTTAACCTACTTTTACCACCACTCCCGAGATGGTGATTGGTCTGTAATTAAATACCACAGTCTTGGAGCCACCTTTATACAAAGGAACTACTTTGCCTTTCATCCACTCCCTAGGGACCATGCCAGAGTTCAAACTTAAGTTAAATAACCTAGTAAGAGGTGTTGACAATTCCTTTGCACATTCATGCAACACCCGAGCTGATATTCCATCTAAACCTAGAGCAGTGTTTGCATTTGAATTCTGCAATATACTAAAGTATCTCTGATTTTTTAACTTCAATTCTCACATTAGTTATTGCTACAGGTACAGAGATATCCTCACTTGGGTGATAGACTTTTGAAAAGTGATCACTCAGTAACTCTACTATTACATTTGAATTGGTCACTTCAATACCATCAGCACCCACTAAAGTTATCCTTCCAAAGTCATTCTTCCTTTTACTTGTCACTTATAGGAAGAACTCTTTAGGATTACCTTTGATCTCCTTGGCCAAAGTCTTCTCATAATTTGGCTTTTCTTACTATGCTGGTAACCTTCCTAGCTTGAGCCTTGTACTGCTCATGGGTGTACTGATCACCTTTCTCCTTGTAAATTTTCCATAACATTTTCTTTTTTTGCAGATCAAGCCTGATACTACTACTACTACTACTCATCCATCTAATACGCCTACCTTGTTTGTCTTCGTGACCATGGGAATACATTCATGATTGCTCTCACCAATTGGAGGTAATGAGGACACCTTACTTATGCATATGTCCTCTGAACCAATGACCAGGTTCAACACACTCACACCACGAGTCCCTTCAGTTATGTGCTGTTTCAAGTAATTATCTCTTAGGTGTATGAATTCCATTTCCTCTTTTGCCACGTGATATTTCCTCCTCCCAATTGATATCACTATAATAATCACTAACCCTGCACTCATTGCACTAATTTGCTGATGCATGAATTCAATATCCCTGTAAAAGGTGCTGTAAAAGATGGATGGCAGATGTATGAAGAAATGAACAAAAGAAACCCAGAGATTGGGTTTGTAGATGAATGCCCCACAGTCATGGATATGAATGAATTAAATTTGTAAGGTCTGAGCAGCTCTGGTTCTTCAAATACACACATCACAACCATAGGACATTATGATCATTGCGTGAAGGAGGAATTAAATGAGTTTGATTTGTTTCTTCTCATACAATTTTTTTTTTTTTTATGTAAACTCCACCTCCCATAGAAGGTTGTGAACTTATGCATTACACATTGTGGATGAGCTAAGGTTAGGTAACATAACATTCCCTGCTCTAGAGATTAAAAGTACCTTTTTCAAGCCAGTTCACACCAGCAAAAAACAAATCGGGTGGGAGTGAAGTGGATGTGCAAACTTATTAAGCAAGAGATCCATAAGATGTGGAATAAATATTGTGAGAGTAGTTATGAAATAAATAAAGCACAAGCAAGAAATGTTATGTATTCCTGTGTGGCCAAAAGGCAACCCAAAAGAATTTTACTGTTATGCTGTAAAAGGGGGAAAAATGAATGTAGAAGAATAACTTTAGTGAAGGCAGACAGTACCCTTCTGTCAGAAGCAGATGAGATTGTTCAAATAAGTGCTGACTTCACTAAGATCTATCAACCGGTGTATGTAACAAGGTTCAAGAGATAGATGGGATATATACTAATGGAATGTTCAGCTGAATTGGCTAGGGCTTTGACATGTATGTATAACTTGAGTCTCCTCATCTCAGGAAAGATCCCAGTAGGAATGGGGAAAAATGCATGGTAGTTCCTTCCATTGTACAAAACTGATGTTCCTGACTACTGATCTATCAGTAGCTGAAGTGAGAATTTTAGAGAAGTTTGTACAAGCTATATTTTACAAAGAATAGAATGGATACACTCTGTTAAGGCATTTGATATGGGCAAATGATAATGGATGTTATTGGAATATAAACTATTGACATGAATAAGTGGGTGACTGAAGGACATTTATCAGACAGTGAAAGTGATGAGAAAGTAGTAGAGATGTGAATCTGCCAGATATAAGGTGACAAGTGGTGTACTGCAGGGGTCAGCCCTAGGCCATTGTTCTGCATTAATGATATTGGATAGGACCTGGCGGGAGATAATTGTTTGTTGATCATGAAAAGATTAGGTTGGGCATCAGAGATCTTTAGTATCTGTACTTAAATGTCTCAAATTTTTATATACATTGGGTCTTATTTTATAAAAATCATATTCCAAATTAGAGACAAATTTGTTCCATGATTCTCTGTGTCTTTTTTTCACTTCTCTTTTAGCTATGGCTCTTTATTATTATTACCAAGAGCACCAGGGAAGCCACATACTACATGCACCAGCTATCATGCTTATTCTTGAATTCATTCACGTTGCTTGCACTCACAACATCCAATGGCAATCCATTTTAATCACACACCATCCTTAAGTTAAGGGGATAAAATCCCTCATTATTTTGAAGCCGGATACGAAACTTGGAGATCGAAATCTAATCTAAGAGTTTCATGCCGAAGAACTATCGGTGAGTCCAAACGTAAGTCAACACCTCAGTAGTACAACACTAGGGTAACTCAGATCAAGCTCCATCACTATCCTTAATATTTTCTCATAATGTAAAACAGCTCCTAGGAGATGTATTACTGTTTTACATTATGAGGAGAGTTTTAAAAGAGGTAAACCGTGAGTAGACATATCGGTACACAATAAATAACGGAAAAAACTCACGTAGAAAGATTATTTATTAGTATAATTTTCGCCTGTGTGTCACAGGCATCTTCAGTACATTAAGCTCAAAATTAGGTGGCGCTTTTTGGAATTGTCAGTTAGTGTTTAATTTTGAGCTTAATGTACTGAAGATGCCTGTGACACACAGGTGAAAATTATACTAATAAATAATCTTTCTGCGTGAGTTTTTTCCGTTATTTATTGTGTACCATTATGAGGAGAGGTCACTACCCAGACCGGTTTCGACCTTTATTGAGGTCTCATCAGTGAGTAGGTAGACCTGCATAATACCAAGGTTTAAGTGAAACGAACTTACATACCCCTACTATGCGAATTGCCAGAACGGTGTACCCATATATTATTACTATGATAAAGAGTCCAAGAGGCTATTTTTTTCCGGCAGCGTAAATTAAGTTAAGGGGATAAAATCCCTCATTATCCAGATACGAAATCTTATCTAAGAGTTTCAATCATAATGTAAAACAGTAATACCTCTCCTAGGAGCTGTGTTTTACATTATGAGAAAATATTAAGGATAGTGATGGAGCTTGCTCCACCTTTACCCAGGTGTTGACTTATGCTGGACTCGCCGATAGTTCTTCGGCACGAAACTCTTAGATTAGATTTCGATCTCCGAGTTTCGTATCCGGCTTTAAAATAACGAGGGATTTTATCCCCCTTAACTTAATTTATGCCACTGGAAAAAAAATAGCCTCTTTGCTCTTTATCACACACCATCCTATGAGATAAAAATCTAGCCCTCACCCCCTTCTTAGCAGAATTAATTCTCAGCTTCCAAGGATGCCCTCTTGTCCTTTCCCCACCCTCCATAAATTGAAATCCTGTATGATCCTTTCGGAGATTTGTAAGTCTCAATCATATCACTCCTCTTCCTCCTGGTTGCTAGTGTCTACAAATTCTCAATTTGTCTTTATAATTAGTATTCCCCAATCCTGATATCATTTTTAACTCTCCTTTGTAATCTCTTCACTATATCAGAATCACAATGGAGACCAGACCTGTGCACAATATAATTAGTATTCCCCAATCCTGATATCATTTTTAACACTCTCCTTTGTAATCTCTCCACTATATCAGAATCACAATGGAGACCAGACCTGTGCACAATAGTTCAAGTGAGATGTTATCAAGGCCTTGTAAAGAGGCTAAATGACATGTATATATCTTTACAATTATGCAATATTTGCTAACATGGCCTGTGAATTTCAACTTCCTATCTACTAGCACTCCAAAATCCCTGGCCTCATCAGTTTCTTTCTTCTATAAAAATAATTTATTTAATACAATCATGAGAAGGATTAAGTCATTTTATTCAGGCCTAAGATGATGAATATGGACTTCACAGCTTTCTCTGTATGATCTTTTCTAATAAAAATAAGCCCCTGTGTACAAAACCCTTAGTCTTATTCCAATGAATCCTGTGTCTGGTAGATATGGTGTGACTGCCAAGACATGACTTATCAGAATCATGAAAATGGATGTAACCCTGTGCTTTGGTTGACTATTAAGAAGTCCTGACTTTGTACTCTTCTAAAGGAAATTCAGGTAGTCATAGTTGAGATTTGACTGTATATATGTATTTTTTTCTTTGAAGTCAACATTAACTAATAAGAATTAGTTTGAATTAAAATTTACGATTGTTTTATTTACATTGTACCTTGTGTGATGTTTATTCAACTTATTAACATATTACAGTTCCACAACAGCGTGGTTTGATTACTTGTGTAATTCATAATGACTAGGTTAGAATGGTAATCAAATCACACTACTGTGGAATCAAGCAAGGTAGCATGTAAATAAATGAAAAAAAAAAAGAATTTTTAATTAAAACAACATTTAAGTTAATATTGACAAGATGGAAATAGCAGAAAGCTTTCTTTCTTTTGGCAACACAATAGATATTCCATGTGTTATATATATATATATATGTGTGTGTGTGTGTGATTTTCTTTTAAATGAGTGGTTAAATCTTTTCCTTGTATGTCGTTCAAAGGTAATCACAACAGGAAAGCAGTTTTTTTTTTTTTTTAAGTGGCATAAACCAAAACCATACACAGAAAAGGAAAAATATATGGAACTTTATTTGAAAGGCACAATGGAACTGACTACAAGATGTACATTTTACACTTACAGAAGTATAAAATATTTTAAGCTTACTTTTATCTATAACAGTAGTTAAACTCCTTACATGTCACCTTCTCTCCAATGCTAGTGTATTACATATTTTTTGTTCTGAAAAATACGTAAACTTGTCAATACTGGAACAGCATTAATCACATAATAGGTAATGAAATTTTTAGAAAGACAAATACCCGTCTCAAAGTAGTTTTCATTAAACTGGTAACAGGAAGAATTGGTGATAGATGCATTTAGTACTCTAGTGCACACATATATATATATATAAATGCACAGTTTAAACTTCAATAAATATTTCCTGTAGTCAAATTGAGAAAGAACAATTTTTCCCTGTTTGATTATTGAATTTTTTAAATCTTTACTTGCCAATTATTAAAGAGATCTCTAATAGCAGTATCTTATGATATGAAAGCATAGTGTTTAAATACAGACAAGCTAATACAAGAAGCTAATGCATACTTTTACATTCTTCACTGTTTATACTAAGTAGAAATTATCAAGTGTTAACATATAACATATATAGAAGTATTTTGTTTTGAACAGATGTGTCCTAAATCAGCTAACAGCTAGTGAATAAGAACTATTCCTTGTAATCTTATTTCTTCAATACACTGAAGTAATGTAGTTCTTAATTACTACCCCCTCCCACACTTATAGCATGAATGAAAGTTACATTTTTTTCTTTTTTACTAGAAGAAAAATAATTGTCTACTAACTCAAGATTACAATAATACACTTTAGTTTCACTGTCTCTATGCCATTTATAATGTGAATACCATATATATACTGATTGATGCAAGAATTCTAATATTTGAAACAACCTATTTTCACTGGTACAAAACATGCACATCTCGAAGTGAAAATTGTATGCAATGGAAATTTCATGTGCATACAAAGAGAGAAGACTAAATTTTCAGACAAATGTTCTGCAAATGATAAGTATAGTCTCTTGTTTGATACAAGAAGAAATTGAACCAATGCATGATTTCCCTTTCAGAAACTGCATGATTTGTATCAGTACAAAATATCTCACTGGTGGATGGAACACAGGTATCTTAAATATTCTTGTTTCTAATTTAGTTTACTTATTATCATTAAAATTAAGGACATGGAATTTTGGTGTGCTCTTTAACTCAGCTTTCAAAACTGTAGGATATCAATTCCTCCCATCTCTCTTATAATATTGACAACCTGATGTCCGGCCACTATTTTTATAATCTGAATACAGATTTACAAATATTTGTAAATCTGCATTCAGATTATAAAAATAGTGGCTGGACATCAGGTTGTCAATATTACATATATATATATATTGTTGCATGCAAATATGAAGCAGTACTTAAAGACATGAAATAAATTCTGATTACAAATCATTCTACATTGGGAAACAAACTGTGCATTGTTAAAATCCTGTAAGTTTTATGAGATATAAAGGGCATAAACTCTCAAAAACAACATTACAACTACAAAAGAACAGAAAGACTGACTCAGTAGGGAAATGAGAAATGGTAGGTTTTTTGAATCCTCTCAAAAACTGTGTACTTATTCACTATTTCCATTATTTTTTTAATTATGTAATTCCTAGTTAAATCATTTTTATTTAACTGTACATAAATCTTTTAAAGAAATTCTCATTTCAAAGATTCTGAATATTTTTCATTATTTAACGAGTCTGAAGATCATACATTAAAACAGTTATTTACATAGGTTAGTTTTAAATAAGCACAAAGGCAACTCAAATGAGAAAATATCAGCTCACTATAATGACGAGATCTGTATGTGGTGTGTAAAGCTTATTTCCTCAATAGAAACACTACATTATGCCTTATATATTACTAGCACATGTTGGTGATATATAAAGGCATAATCTAGTTAGAATCAAGGTACATGTTCAGTTGAGCATAGTGTTTTATCATAATTATTTATGCTCTTCCTTCTCCTCCACATTTTTTATTATACTTTCATTACTTTAATGAAACAATGCTTATATTGCAACCATCAGCTTGCATGTGCAGTTCAGTCATTGTAAAAGTAACAGCATTATAAAGTTCAAAGGAGGTTTTCTTTTCATTCAAACTGATTACATTAGATACTAATATAGAATAAGAATTAAAGAATAATTTTGAGGCCATTTTATGAGCTACCTAAAAATATGGAAGAACTACTGCTTCACATAACTCATTACTTTACATCTGCTGGCTGAGTTAATGTTTCAGAGAAAGCAAGCAGTCAGATATATCAGATCATTATATAATCATTCTAGATGAAGCACTGGTGGAAGTACTAACAGTTCAATATTAAGCAATCATTAAGTTTGATTCATAATAATACACTCACTCACTAAAAAGTTTTTGCTTAGTTACAAAGTAAATTATACCAGACAAATTATATTCTTGTTTTAATCTTTTAACCAAGCAAGAGCAAAGTTTGGAATGAAGATATTCTTGTTTTAATCTTTTAACCAAGCAAGAGCAAAGTTTGGAATGAAGATTTTCATAACTACACATCAAATTATGGAATGCTAAGGCAATTTGATGTGAATCATATGCCTCCACCTACACAAGCAGCCTAGTGTGAAGATATTTCATGTGTGTTTACTCATGCATGGATAAAGAATTTAAATAATTTGTCTGGTATAACTTACTATTAATAACATGCTCTTTATTGACATTGATATCTAGTATTGTGTTGATAGCTTCTTCCCAGCACAGCAGTGTTATCCTAATTCATACACGAACTTCTGTTCTAGCAGACATGCCAACTAAAATTATGAAACATTAAATTGCAGAGGAGAATGTAATAATGCTGGGTTTTTTGATATCTAATTTTTTTTTATGTATAAAAATAATGAAGTACTGTAATATCCATTATACAAACGAAATTCACAATGGCCAGATAAAATAATGATTTAATTATTTTTCCAGCTCCACAGTTTCGTCCAGCAGTGGACAAAACCAAAAGGTTGAAGAAGAAAAATAGTTTGACATTTATATCATTTTAGAATCAAAATAATTTCTGAATATAATTGCAGAGAATAATTTTAAGGCCATAATTTGTTTGAAACTTGACATATGGTGGTGCTGAACAAACAAATGAAAAAATAAATATATATATACAGTAATTTGTTGAATATCCTTGTGCACAAAAGTGATTGAGTAGAAGAGCATCTTATTTCATGTAACTTTAATTATTGTAATCTAACTCAACATAAATAAATTACTGTTCTCATTTCATGTGACTGGTGTCTTAAAACATGACTCAAGGAAAATATTCATTTTCCTTTAGCCATGTTAGACAATGAATTAAACATAATGCAGCTGACTCTGGTTACCAGTAGCAACTAAGTCACATTGCGATATCACTTTTTGGGATTATGAAAGAGAAACAAGATGCAAATTTTGCAAAGAAATAGCAATCATACCACTTTGATAGGCATGTTAATGTGATTGTCGAAAATAGACAAAAAGTTGTTCAGATGATTATGAAGTAGCCTCATTCTAACAAAAAACTATTTCTATAATTTTTATAAAAAAACACCCAAAAACAAACTTCTAATCAACTACAGATACTCATGAGTTCCATGCAAAATTTAATCCAAAAGCAATAAAAATCTTTGTCAACAAATTCTATTATTTTATTAAGCAAGAAACCAAAAGCACACCAAACTCTCGTTTAGGAATGAATCATTCAATAACATGCAGTGTAATAATCTGCAAACAAACCCTATTCTTTGGATATGCTTTATTTTTCATAAAGCATATTCATATATATATATATATATATATATATATATAGTGAAATATATATATATAGTGAAATATTTAGTTTGCTATCATTTGTTATCCAGTTTCTCAGCATAACACTTCAATAAATTTAAAACTAAATTAAAAGTATGATTTAAAAAATAAAGAATATAAAACCTTGATCTTTTCTTAATCCTCTCTTATTTTAAGTTTTTATTTATAATTCAATATTATAAACTATCTGATATAATTACTGAACATTTTTGAATCTTAAAAACTAATACAATTTTCGTACTTGGAGAGAGACTGAATACACAATATCAATTCAAATAAATCCCAAAAGGTGACAATTAAAACCAAGATCCATGGGAGGGCTTTAGAATAGTAAAGGATAATAAACCACTGGAGATCTCATATTTACATATGAAGATAAGAGTTTTAAAATATGAAGATTATAAATTGAGGGGAAAAAGTCCTGAGATGTTGGCTAATAGATGAGGTGTTCCAAATGAGGCATGCATTTTATTTGCCAACTATACTAAGCTGAGCAATACCAGTTTATATATATATATATATAGTTAACAAAGTTCACTATTAGAATATATTTCACAGCTTCAACCTGATCTCTGCAACTGAAGTTATCCACTTTTATTTATTCACTTTCCCAATAGAAATTGCTGGAAGAAAACATTTAAATTTCTCTTGCTTTTCAAGCAATACTTCTTGTTCATGAGGTGAACTTTTCTTTGTACTAGTTTCTTCCCAAAAAATGAGCTTAAGCATTGATTAGCAGCATAATGTATAGCTTCATTCATTCCACTAGGTGATTCAAGAAAATCACATTCCTCAATACTGAAATGCAAATCCTCATATCTCACAGGAGTGTAATTTTGAAATTTAGATATATCCTACTTTAGCCTATATCAGGAATGAGTTTCAGCTAGCACAACCATTAGGCATTTGCAAACAAAGATGGGCATATTAAGTGTCACGAAATAATCACATAATTATGTATGGTAATCTATATTATTTTTCATTGTTAATCAGTGTATAATAGCCTTTATTAAATTAAAAAAGACTTGAGGAAGCAGCATCTTTTTTTAATAAAAGCTGACCTTCATATTAAGGTGTCCTCAGGAGAATATGCATATCTACAGAGGACAAGCTAATATATTTCATTATAATTAGATAATAATGACATTGAAATAATTACTCTTGAAACCAGCCAGTCTCTTGTGTTAACAAAAAATTACATCCAATGATTAGGAACTAAAATTAGAATATAAGACTTACTATTGTTAGCATATTAAAATGAAGTACCTATTTTTAACATGACATTGCTTTTTCTAGTATTAAGTCTTTGTTAGGGAAGAATTATAATGTCCCAGCTGGTCTTTCATGAGTAATCAAGTAATCTCCCAGAGACCTTTATTTTTGTATCAAAGTTTAAGCCTTTATTATGTGTTGGTAACTTAGGCCATGAAATGAGGTATTACTATGTATTCTTCAGCTGGTCTGTCTCGAGTAGAAGAACCCAATTTTCTTCTCCTGGAACTAAGCCACTTCTGATCATCTAATCCATCTTCGCTTGGCATTTTATAAATGTTCCTTGGCTGTCGATTGGATTTTCAATCAGAAAGAAAGGATAATTTTTCTACACCTGTATATATGGTATCTTGCATACAATTATCATAAAATGGTCCCTTCTCAAGCAACCAACCCTTGAATCTAGTAATATATATGAGATATTTCAGCTGTTTTTAATAAATTCTTTAGCACATGACAAAATATAAATTTTTTTTTGCTATCTTCCATATAATCAACTTTAATTATATATATTTTTTTAATCCTCAAAGCAATCTATACCATATTTCTTTAGTGACATTTTTGAGAAAGGGAAGGGGGTAAATCAAGGGACACAGTTTATACAATGTTATTTTATAAAATCTTGAAGATACTCTTTTATCCATTCATGCATTCAAAAATGCTCTTAAACATCAATGACACAAAACGTAAATATTGCATTTAAGTACAATTTATGTCTTATTTTTAAAATAAAACTAATTAGCATAATCCAAGAAAAATTAGTTTTGTTTTTGGATAATTTAAATTTCAGTTTTACTAAGTGAAAATATCACATACAAATTAAAACAGTTCTCTGTAAATACGATAATTAAAAATTCAAAATGTTTATATTTCATACCTACTGTTAATTTAGCAATTCCTTTCTAATAGCTAATATGAATGTATGCTTGAAAATCACATATCATTTACAAAAAAAAAAAAAAAATTTTTTTTTTAGAAATGAAGCTAATGCTTAATCTAAAAATAAAGAATACCTACTACTACAAAGAAATGATTCTCGTAGACAGGCTTATACGTTGGTTATGCATTATTAAAACACTTAAGGAATAGAACAACGTGGTTAAGGATATAAATTAAATTAAACTTTAATAAATATTTTCCGATATTTCGGCAACGTCACGTTGCCATTTTCTAAAGGAACTTACAAAAAAGTTACGTGCACGTAGGCACTACAACACAGAAACTGGGGACTTGCCCAGTTTCTGTGTTGTAGTGCCTACGTGCACGTAACTTTTTTGTAAGTTCCTTTAGAAAATGGCAACGTGACGTTGCCGAAATATCGGAAAATATTTATTAAAGTTTAATTTAATTTATATCCTTAATTACGTTGTTCTATTCCTTAAGTGTTTTAATAATAAATAATAATACTACAAAGAAAGTGTAGCATAACGTATAAGTACTACCTATTTTCTTTTATTAAAAACACTTTATAGCATTCTGATTTTCAAAACTGAAGATTTAATAAGCAATAAGATAAAATTGTATGAGATTAACCACCATACTATATTAGATCTCTAAAAAGAGAAGAAAAAGTGTGTTTTCGAAATAAATACTTTAAGGACTATTTTGGGATTTACATATAATACACATCAGTAAAATCCATTAAAAAAAATTGCACTTAGATTTGTTGTAGTGAGCAGGTAAGTGAGTGGATACATTTTTTAAACTCCAAGTTAGTTTTTACTGATATCTGAAAAGTAATATTTACTAACTTGAGGTTCCAATTTAATGAAGCAAAAGATTCCTTTATTTACAGCATACTATTTTGAAAACTTACTATATCCAACATACTAGTTTTATAAAATTTCAAATAAATTCCTAAGAATTAAGATTTAAAAAAATAAAAAAAAAAACATAAATGTAATCCATAATTCAAATGACATTATGATAGCCATTAATATTGCTCATTATATATATATAGCTATAACCTCTGTTACAAAAATTATTCAAATTATTTTTAGTTTCAATAGCAGCAAAAGATACATCAAATATATTATGTATTTTCATTTCAGAAATTTCACTGAAGTTTTTCTGGAGATGCAAATAACAACAAAAATGATGCCCCCATCTATATACATTCCATACAATAAGTACTTTATATATATAACGTACACCAATGGTCATCATACTTAATTCTGGCCCAATATAAAGATGCCATTTGGAACTTTGTATTTCTGACTAGATGGAATAGAGAGAGAGACCATTAAGTGAAAACATGCTCCCATTTACAACTGGAAATTTCTTGAACTGATATTGCAAATTTATTTCTCCTTATCCATTACCAAACATACAGATTTGAAATCTTTCAAATAATGACTTCCACTCCTTACCCCACCACAAGGAAATGCTATTAAATGTGGATATCCATGTTTATTACTAATGATTATAATATAATAAAGAAATTAAAAAAAAAAAAACTATTTTGATAACATATGAAAGAGTATATGGTGAACTTTATGCTCTGATCATAATCTTGTTCCCAATCATGATACAAATATATTATAAATCATATATAAATATGAAAGTTGATCAAAAAGTTTATATTCTGATTTAGAAAAAAATGATATAAACCTGAAATTCTAACTTATGGCAATATATTAACACAGCTGTTTATGCACAGTAAACAAATCAACTGAGTAAATAATAAATCTGAAGTCTGTGTTATTATCGAGTATCTCTTCACAATCCATTATATATCATGATATGCAACAAATATTAGGGGGAATGTGATCCAACTTACTTTATTTGCAGTTAAATAGTGTATCAGATAATAGCATAACTCTACATATGAGTGGCTTAAATTAACTCTCAGGTTGGCATTTCTTACAATAGTATTCTACATAAGTGATGGTTGAAACTGCAAAGAAGAGACTCGTTTGTAATTTCACATAAACTGGATACTACACATGAACTAACAAGGCAACTTTTTTTTTGACACATCAATTCCAATATGAGAAGTTGCAGAATCTATAGCACATTAGTGCTCAGTCTGTCTGTCTCTGAGTGAGATCCAGAGATAACAGCACTTGAAATAGCTCCATGTGTAGAGGGATGATTTTTTTCTAACTTGGTTTATCAAATTGTGGCTGATTATCACAAGTAAATAAAAATGATTTTCAGCAATTATTAAACTAAGTATTAAATTGCTGACTAAATTTAATGATCAATCCCATAACTAAACAAAAATTATACAAAATAAAATTTTCAAAATTCAGAGACCTCCTGAAATGTAATTAATTCTCAAGATAAAAATTAATTTTCATCAAAAATTTTGATCATCATTAATATCCTCAACAGACTAATGATAAAAAACTCGTTATTTGGATTCCGAAATCAAATTTCACATCATTTTGCCTCAGTAGGCAAAGTTGACATTATTTTCTGGGATGATGGAGATGCCATCAATTATAACCAGGAATGCCTATCAAAGAAAGTACTAAAGAGTTAATTTGATAAACAGTTTATTGACTGATACAAAATGTAATGAAAGTTGTATAGCATAATATTTTTAAGATAATGTTCATGATTAAAAGTTCTCCTTCCCAAATATTCAAATCCCATCATATGTGCCTGATCTCAGTGATATTCTCTTCAATCATAAAATTTTCAGGTGATCAAGTTGGCTGGTTATGAAATGGAGTGAGCAAAAAAAAAAAATTTAAAAAAAAAATACAGGATTTATTTTCTGGAGCCTGTTCCCAAAATACAAACTTTTTGACCAGTGCTTTATATTATAGAATATAAATGTACATAAATTTTTAAGGAATTCTAAAATATCATTAATGATATATCAATTTATCCTATTTTATAAACTACAAGCATTTGAGGACTTCTAAGAGCTCTTCTACATCTTTCATACCTTGATTGAAGTGTTAATTAGTGCTTATAATTTTAAGCTTACCTTTAAGGTAATTTCTTTCCTAATATCAGAACTTAAATTTCTATCTTATTGCTTTAGCCTAATCACAGTTTCATTAAAAATCAAATATAAAGTACCATTGAAATAAATATTTAAATTTCAATGGATGTTGGGTTTAGCTATACTTTCCTAGGGAAGATATGAAAAATTGCAATAACTGATGCAGAAAGAAGTAGTTCAAAAACAATGTTCCAAGGTAGACATCTTAAAATATAATCAAGTCTCAAGTATACAGATAAACAATACAGTAAGACAGGAAAATAACATTTCATTATAAATTATTTTTAATAAAAATTCTTCTTTAATATTCTTTTTTTTTTTTTATGGTGAAAGCCATTTATTGTACAATTTCCAGAATTAAAAAAAAAAAAGGGGGGTTGCAATAATCAAATAATTAATTTGATAGCATGCCTTTTGTGACAGATTTTAATTTTCCTTTCTTTAATCTTGAGACTTATCTGGTTTCAAGCAGCAAACAAATAAACTACTGCTCTTCAAAATTTATAATAAAATCTTTGAAACTGTCCAAGTTTTCACCATTCATTCACTGTTGACAAATGGCATTTGGCACCAACATATTCTCTATACATTTCTTGAACTAAGCAAAATAATCCTTACAGATACAGAAGCATTATCTAACTGATGATCATTTTTATTTATCATCTGCAATATATAAAGAATTTTTAAAAGCCTATTATGGCAACTAGGAAAAAATATCTGTACTCTAATAATATGACTGATTTCTTTTAAGGATTACCCTACATTCCTTTTAATAAAAAAAATAAAATAAAATAAATTATGGCCACTTTAAATGATAAAAACATTTCTTTTTACAAAAAAATTAAACTGCAAATGCTGAACTATGGCTCTTATTAATGTTAGCCAGCTGAGTTAGTCTCATAAAATGTGAATATTTCACACATTTATCAATTATTTTAAAGAAATTAACTTGCTTGTCTGTATCAACATATTTATGACAGCCTCAACATTTACTAAATTTTAGCTAGTTTGAAGATCTCATTTTAAGTTATTTTTGAAGCTACAATACTTGAGCATACTGTGAAAACAGCTGAGTGAAATAATTTAAAGGATCAGAAAGAAAACAGCTGTAGTTCTCGTGATGTCTTTGGTAAAACAAAAAAGGTCCAGTTGTGTTAACTTTTTGATTCATGCCTTGAATGTATGAACAACACGGACTACATATTGTCTACATATGGGACATTCATGAAGTCGTTTTCCACATTCTGTACATGTAGCCATATGTCCACATTCCAATAACACAGAATCTATTGGTGTTTCCATACAAATCTTGCACAAATTTTCATCTGGTACTGCATCTAGATGGAGGAAAAAAAAAAAAAAAAAAAACATTTACAATTGAATACATTTCATTTCATTCACCTTCTTAGACAAAATAAGTACTGCATTAAGATATTTTTTAATGACAATAATCCTGTTCACAAAAGGCTACAAACTTATAGTATAGTAAACTAAGAGTCTGGTATTCTGAAAAAGACATGGAACTTTTTAGGCCTCTAATATTAATTCACTACCTGGTGTGAGACTTCCAACACTACCATATACTTTGCACCAAAACATCTACCACATAAAGCAGTGTGGAAATTTCTGACTGTGAGAGTAGAAAACCAAATTCTTTATATCTGAAAAATTATATTCTTGTTTAATCCTTTCCCTAGTGTATGTATAAGCAAAGGTTGCAAGTGAAGTATCTTCATGACTAGGTTATTTGTATTTAGTGGCTATCACCTTCACATCAACTGCCTCAGTATTCCATAATGCAAAAACATCATGGAAAGGGCCACTACTCAGACTAGTTTTGACCTTTATTGAGGTCTCATCAATAGGAGCTAATGCAAAAGTTAAACTTTCTACAAAAAAACCAAGTTCAGAAAAGAAAACAGTTACAAATTATAATAATTTTCATACTTTTTTTTTTTTTTTGCAATGTCAGGGTGCTGAATATTTAATTGAAATACACAAAGAGCAAACAATATATGAAGCTACAATATTACCAATATCATATGCATATTTGCCCAGTATCATGATGTTATTTTGGGCAAGTTTATTTTGTATACCACAATGAACTATCAATTAAACTGTTTTTCCCCATTCATGTTTTCTTTTTTATTTTCATGTTTCTTACTGATCAAGATATAAATTTATGGACATCTTGAAGTTGAAATGTGGTGGTAATTATGCCAGCAGTTTTCATGTGTTAATGCTTAAGTACTAGGAGGCAATCATGTTAGAAGTTTAATTGAATATTGGCAGCACTAAGAAAGGATTAAGGACTATTTTAATGCTTGCAATATTTTGTCTGTCACCGAGACATCTTCAGTTATAACACTTGTAAAACGCACAAATGCATGCACATGCAATGCAACACTGAATAAAACATGGATATGACTAAAGTCCTATCTAGGTGGTGCAATCATTATGGGTGTTTGCAGGAGGTCTAGGTTGTACACATGGAATTGTACTGATTGATGCTTCCCAAATTTAGGGAAGTTTCTTGAAACCACTTTTGTTTAAATTTCATTGATTTGTGAGCTACTGCAGACTCCAAAAACAGTCTTTCTTTTTTTAAATTTACTTTTATAAATTTAACTATATTTTACTTTCATGAGAACACATTATTTACATATCTTAGCCAGATAGATGTCTTTTCCATCTTAGAAATGCATTCCAGTCTTGCCACTACCAATTCCGCCATCAGTTCGATACAATCGGAGATCTCAGCAATCCTCAATGTCCAAGAGAATGGACTTCAGCTTTGGTCCATTCTCTTGAACATTTCAAAAGCATATCAAAAAGTATAATATTCTGTGCAATTCTAAATCACAACTGCAAATTCAACCTCTCATAATGTAATGAATCTGTCATCGAAAAAGGCTCAAAAGATGCCATCAGCACTCTAAGCCTTAGCCACAATTTTGCTGTAGCAGTGAAAGGAGTGCTGGTGCTAGACCAGATTAGGAAAGTTAGCTCTGAAAATAGCCAATATCAGACTTGATGTCAACAATAATCCTTTCCCAGTCTTTGCCTCTGAAAAGGAATCTATCTTTTGGCCAAGTTGCTGATCTCAGAAAGTTACAAAAAAATAAATGCATCATCATTAGAGCAGATAAGTGTAATGCCATAGTCGTCCTTAACTACACTGAATATAATCAGAAAATGAATATTATTCTCCAAGATAGATCTTTCTACCTACATCCCACCAAAATGCAGGTTAAAAAATTAAAAAGCCTATTTAAAAAAGTATCTTTCTGGTTACCTGACATTACAAAAAAACTCAAACCCTTTGATTCTTGTCCTCCCTGTATATAGTTTACTTAAAATCCACAAATCCAGACCCCCCCCCACACACACAGCAAATGTCACTGATGCTCCCTGCTCAAAACAGTTAGCAAACTATCTTACCCCACCCCACATTCTATATAAAAAAACTATCCATTTTAAAACTTCTACATTACAGATATATTGGTAAGTTTTGACATCACACTGTTTACCAATATTCTCATAAATGTATCATGATACCTTCATGTTCTCAAAAATGTTTATTCTTCTAATATCTTAGATCTCTTTTCCATTCCCATCAATTCTGGTTATTTTTCCTTGAACAAAAATATTTACAAACAGAGGGAATTGCTATGGGTTTCCAATCTCTCACTCCACTTACCAATTTTTAGATAGAAAATTTTTAAAAACAAGCCATAGATAGACTCTCCCCACCTCAAACCTATTTGGTCTCATGGCCCCAGACACATTAGGCTCCTTCCTCTGTCACCCAATAAGCACCCAGTTTATGATGGAAAAGTAAAATAAAAATAGTTTACCCTTCCTTCATATACCAAAGGAACTTCATATAACCATTGGACAGGAACATATACCAAATATGTTCTTGTCCGATGGCTACACTTCTTACAGAATTCTAAAAAATATATTCAATCCTTGGCTATCCCCTTCACAGAAGAATTTCAGAAATACCATCACCATCCCCTATGTCTGATCTGGAGTACACTACCTCTGCACAACTTTTTTAAGTCCCAACAAAAACTTGTCAACCTTATCTGTTCTATCAAAGATCATTTCCCTTCTCTCTGTGCCTGGAGTATATAAAGTATCCTGTTCCTGCAAGCTGACATACTTTGCACAGACAGGTAGATCAGTGGTTCCTAAAGTGGGTAGTACCACCCACTTCGGGGCGCTGGAACAATTCAGGGGGTGGTAATGGCCTCATGAGCAAAAGAGGATGTTGAATTGAAGTAAGGGGTGGTGAAAGCATAAAGGAGAAAAATTAGGAGCTGAAGAAATTTTGATGATATAACTGTTGTATAATGTAAGAAAAGGTCATAATGGTTGCTTTATTTTCCAAGGAAATACAAGGAACAGCCGATCGGTGTTGAAGTCTGACAACAGGTCTTAACAAGCAAAGTGTTGGCAGGTGCACACTTTCAAGTGATCAGGATTTTACAAGTCCAGTATGCATTGGCAGGAACATGTGCATGTTATGGCTTGTTCACTATATAATACTATTAATACATAAGACATATGAAATCACTTTTAGATTGTTTCTGAATTGTGTGACAAGCAGTTAGCAATCTGATGTAGTGCATATTCGATACCTAGTTGGTACCTTACACGGATCACACACAAAGCAAATTACTGTTGTTCCAATAAAATAGCAAGTTTCACCTAAGTATTTTTATACCTTTTCTTGTAAAAATAATTTGGTTTAGGTACATGAGAAATTCTATTCTAGCAATTTCGTAAATTTAACTTTTATTTACAGATAATATCATGGCTGAACCCAAAAAGAAATATAGACAATATAATATCGAATATTTGAAATATGGCTTTATTCAGTCGCCTACAAACAAAACATTACCAATGTGCCTGATTTGCCAAAATGTTTTTTTTCAAATGAATCTATGAAGCCTAGAAGAATTTTGACAAAAGTTCATGCAGATAAAAAAGATAAGGATTTAATATATTTTCAAGCACTTAAAGAAAAAGTTTTGAAACAAATAACGTCGTCAGGTATGTTTTCAGCAGCATCCAAACTAGATGATGATGATGATGATGGGTTGCATGCCTCTTACATTTCCTTACTGATTGATAAATCGGGAAAACCACATAATGTTGGTGAAGAACTAATCCTACCAGCTGTTAGTACGATCATACGCACTATACTGCACAAGACAGCCACAGTGCAACAAAGAATTGATGAAATGGCCCAGGATGTTGAACTCATTATGTGAGTATTTAAAAACAACCCAGCTCACTATACAACTTGATGAGTCTACTTCACCAGTGGTATTAAACATGATATCAAAATTGGAGATGTTAATGTCAGCTCTTTGCTTTATGCAGACGATGTTATACTTCTAAATAAATCCGCTACAAGTCTGCAAGATTCCCTGATTAAATTAAATAACTGTTGTAAAGGATATGGTATGAAGGTTAGCATTAAAAAGACAAAGACAATGAAAATAGGTAGAATCGTTGAAAATGCCAACTGCATTATGAACGGAGAACCTGTGGTACAAGTAAAACATTTCAGCTACTTAGGCGTGATTTTTAGTAAAGATGGTAAATTAAATATGGAAATAGACAACCGAATCAACAAAGCTAGTATGGTAGGAAGTCAAATGAATAAATTCATATGGAATAAGAGAGAAATTAGTCGGAACACTAAATTAGCTGTATACAAGGCAGTGTTCAAACCAGTTTTAACTTATGGATCTGAGAGCTGGGTCAGAAGAAAAACACTTGACCAAAGACTAGAGACTGCAGATATGAGAGTCCTGAGAAAGATTAGAGGCATGAACAGAAGGCATCTGGCAATATCATATTAAAAACTAGGATATTAGGAAAGAACTTGACATTGTCAGTATACAGGAATGCGTTAGCATAGCTAATCTCAGGTGGTATGGTCACTTAAACAGAATGGGAGAGGAAAGATTAGCAAAAGAAATGTTCTCTGCCAGGTTGGCAGGAAAAAAATCCCAGAGGAAGACCAAGATATAGGTGGATTGATACAGTACAAAGTGCCTTAGACGATAGAAATATAAGATCTGATAATGTTGAAGTCTTGACAAGTAACAGACTGATTTGGAGGAAAATTATAGATAGGAAGTTAGTAATGTAAATTTTTCATGGAGTACTATCATATCCTGTACATGGCAGAAATTTGATGATGATGATCTCCTACAAACACTGATTGTGGTTGCCCTACTTAGGACTTTAGAGTCATATCCACGTGTTTCAGTCAGTATTGCATTGTGTGTTACAATTGTTAGCTGTACTCCCTGAAGATGTTTCGGCGACATATAAGAAATATTGAAAGCATTAAAATAGTTTTTAATCCTTTCTTGGTGCTGCTAACACTAATAAAACCCCAACATGATACTAGCAGTTATATAACTGCCATTTCTGATACAGTTGCTGAAATTTGTGAACTAAGAAATAAAGACTCCTATATTAATGTGTAGTAGACTATTTGGCACTAAGATACCATAATAATGTTTAACACATTAGTAGTATTAATGGTCAGTTGGACACACCAGAATCCCTGCTCTAGATACTAAGCGTTATCTTTTTCATAACATTTCCATGCTACATTTTTCAAGACAATGGGGGAGGGGGGGAACATTCGACATATCACAAGTGGCTTGAGACAATCTCCCATCTCATCCTCGTCTATCAACAGATGCCATTTCTGATCATTTGTGCTTCTTCTCTTTTTCTTATCCTGATGACTATAATACTGCCAAAAACACATTTACCTTCTGACAACATTCTCCTCATCAAACTCCTGCACAGACAACCTAGGTAAATCATACCAGAAATAGTGTACCATATGCCTTTATCTTTTGCCAGAAAGATTCAGAAGAATCTTACTAAGGACTAGAAGACTTATGATATCTAGGTTCCAAATTACCATTATATAGTGAATAATTATGAATCATTTATTCCTCCCACCCCAACACACACACACTTGTAGATGCATGTAGTGGTTTGATAACATTTTTAAGCAGTCATATATATATATATATATATATATATATATATATATATATATATTTTTTTTTTTTTTTTTTTTTTCAGAATTTATTTTTACTCAGTTGGAATATTATGAAAAAGCTTTAATGACTGATACCGAGAGATAAAAAGATGACATGATATATTTGAAAAGATACTACTAGTACACTAGTTTCATTGAATTGATCAACATCTTCAGGTATCACAATCAAAGAAATATATAAAGAATTACAGAGACTTAAAATTGTAATAACAGAACAAGTACAAAAAGACAGTAGTGTGTTTGAAAACAAAATGTGAGCTTGAGTTCCAAACAAACGTATACTACGTGCTATTGTGAGTGCGCCAGTACTGAACAGAGGCAACGTGTGCGTCAGAGAGATTGAAACTCAGGCTGTTGTTGATATGAGAGGAATCTAGAGAAATTTCCCTAGATTCGACAATCTTTCTCTCGAGTTCATCATAGCACACATGGATGTTAGAAGTTTGAGTATATGTGTGTGTGTGTGTGTGTGTGTGTGTGTATATATATATATATATATATTAGGATTACCAAGTAATTTTATAAACTTGGTTATTTTACTCCTAATCCCAAGTAATCAAACAGTTAAGTTTGCACCTGAAACGTAGTTCAAGTCTAAAGGTGGTGCAACACCAGGGCAACTCATTGTAAAGGTGGGTAAAGCACATCTCACTAAGAGATGTATACTGCAATACATTATGGGTGGGGTCACTACCCAGACCGGTTTCAACCTTTTTTGAGGTCTCCTCAGTGAGTAGCTAGACCCTAAATACCAAGGTTTTAATAATACAGCGCCTTATCAACTTTACCTATACAAGTTGCTACAAGGTGTTTTTATTTTGAATAATCTCTGGAGGAGATATAGATGTAAATAAGTTTTTTTACCTTGGGAATAATGTATATTAGGGTTACCAAGTAATTTTATAAACTTGATTATTTTACTCCTAATCCCAAGTAAGCAAACAGTTAAGTTTGCCTGAAACATAGTTCAAGTCTAAAGGTGGTGCAACACAGGGCAACTCATTGTAAAGGTGGATAAAGCTGTGATCACTATTCTTAGACTTGAACTACGTTTCAGGTGCAAACTTAACTGTTTGCTTACTTGGGATTAGGAGTAAAATAACCAAGTTTATAAAATTACTTGGTAACCCTAATATACATTATTCCTAAGGTAAAAAAATTATTTAAATTTATATCTCCTCCAGAGATTATTCAAAATAAAAACACCTTGTAGCAACTTTAAAGTTGATAAGGCTCTGTATTACTAAAACCTTGGTATTTAGGGTCTAGCTACTCACTGAGGAGACCTCAAAAAAGGTTGAAACCGGTCTGGGTAGTGACCCCACCCATAATGTATTGCAGTATACATCTCTTAGTGAGATATGCTTTACATTATAGAAAATACTAAGAATAGTGATCAGAGTTTTACCCACCTTTACAATGAGTTGCCCCGGTGTTGCACCACCTTTAGACTTGAACTACGTTTCAGGCGCAAACTTAACTGTTTGCTTACTTGGGATTAGGAGTAAAATAACCAAGTTTATAAAATTACTTGGTAACCCTAATATACATTATTCCTAAGGTAAAAAAAACATATTTACACACACACACACACACACCACTTGGAAGTCAATGGACACTATAGTGTGAAGAACAAACAGCTTTGGCACCCACCTTAATAAGATGCAGGACTTCCTTTCACTGTAATGACTGCAGCATTTCTACAGGACATCATACTTTACACAAGTGTACAATAGCAATCAATGAGAATTTTGGAAAATACTTCCTATAGTCCTCGAATGTTGTGGGACAGACATCCCTTGACCACACTCAACACTCCAGTTCATCCCAAAGATGTTCAGTAAGATTGACATCAGGACTCTGTGGAGGCCAGTCAAGTGTGTGATGACATTCATGCCCACAAACCATGTAGTTATAGCAGCAGCCTTATCTTTATGACATGGTGCATTATCTTGCTCAAAGAGACAATGATCAATTTCATAGAAACACCACAAAATGGGAAGCATTTCATTGTCCAGAATGTTAAGATATCATCTTAGAATTCAATCTTCGTGGCAGCACAAACAGAGATCCGATGTCAAACCAGGAAAAACAGGACCATACCATCGCACCTTCACCTCTGAATCTTTGTGGAAGCACAAACAGAGGTCCGATGTCAAACCAGAACCATACCATTGCACTGTCACCTCTGAATTTTCATAGTTTGGGTTATGTATTCTGGTAAGAGACATTCACTGAGTATCCATCACACCCATCCATCTACTTAGTAGATGATGAGGCGTGATTCATCGCTCCATAACAGAGCTTTCCAAGCTTTCCCATCCCACTGTACACAACACTGCATAGTGGTTTGAGTAATGTGGTGTTTGCATATTGTAAGTATTCCATGGTAGGAAACCCATGTTGTGAGTCTCGGTTCTAAATGTTTTTGTGCAGATTTGTGTTTCGGTCGATGCTTGGAACTCCACATTCAATGTGTCAGCAAAAGAATGGCTGTTTCTGCATATTACCTTTCATAGTACCCTACAGTCATGTTCAGTGACTGGTGTATCATCCACTGCAGGTGGGTGACTACCTGTACTTCCATCTCAGTGTGGTATCACTGATTGTTGACCTGGTATGACTTAATTTGCTAAACAGATAGGCCTGCAACATGTCATCCTATCACATTGCCTCTTTCAAACTTCTTCAGTTCACTTCTTGGAGCCATTTCACCTGGACACAGTTGCACTGACCTGGGAGCATCATATTCCTCCTATTTATACCGGCTACAAATACGTGACTTATTACAAGGTACGATGCACCTTTCCCATGAGGTGTCCATTGACTTCTTTCCAAGCAATGTATATGCATAATGTAAATAATGCATTTATTTACATCAGTTATGCAAATGAAAAGTTTAGAATAATTTTTCCATTTCAGCAACAAGACTGTTATGTCTATAAATAACTGCAGTAAGTATTAGCTGGTGTAGCACTTCTCACTTCACTAAGAATTTTGTTTTTAACACTAACAACAGTAGTGCAAGGTAAGTTTAGCCTGCAGCCTATCACTCCATTTAATAACTTTAATCATAGCTGATAATGGCTGATTTTTATCTACCAATTATTAACAACAATAAAATAAAATAGTTAGAAACAGTTCATAATTCGCAGCAAATCAACGAACACAGAAATATGCAGTGAGGAATGACATCACAGAGTATGCACTTTGGTTGATTCATGGCAGAATCATGTTACTAAAACCATTGTACAAGCAAATACAATATCGTATAAATGGGCGATGGTCATAATTGAAAAGTAACACAAGTGTCCACTTGTGTTGCATTGCGAGGTGTTGTAAGGTGGGACATTACTGTACTTGGTTACTAAAGAACATGCTGATGAGCAAAGATAAGCAGGTTATTGCAGGCCATTTGGACTACTGATTACAGGTCTGGTCACCTATGTTTCTTGGGAATAAGAAAGGTGGAGAGGATCCAAAGGCAAGTGACCAAGACGGTGGCAGGCCTATGGAATGCTCCTTATAAGGATAGATTGAAAATTTGTGGGTTACCAAAATTAGCTGATAGGTAGAAGAAGAGCAATATGATTGAGACATACAAATTACTGACACTTTTTCCTTCTCTTCTAAATAGTATCAATGATACAGAGGTTTCAGAACAGGTCTTGTGGAGAGAGAACTAAAGGTCATCCCGGAAATTAAGCTGGAGTGTGGTTAGCAATGGTGTGAAAATGAAACTTTTTGCTTGAAGAGTGGTGAGTGAGTGAGTGGAATAGATTGCCAGAGTTAGTTATGAATACTACGTCAGTGAATGAGTTCAAAGCAAAGTATAACAGATATTGCATGAATAATGGATAGAGCTTGGCATAATATTTAGGGCCCCTTCTTCCATGAATCTATGGACTCTGTGGATTTGCCCATTTAGTAATCATCTTCTTCTTCTTCTTTCGCTATGCCTTATCCCGTGTTAAACGGGGGTCTGCATTCACATCTTTAATCTTCTTCTTCCAGATTCTCCAGTCCAGGGCATCTTCCCAACTCCATCCTTTCTCCCTAAGATCCTTTGCCACCTTATTCCTCCATCTGAGTTTGGGGCCTGCCTCTTTTTCTCCTTCCCTCCACATACTCCACTCGTTTACCAACATACTTCTCACTCCTTCTCTCTACATGACTGAACCACCTCAGCCTGCTTTCTTGTACCTTCTTACCGATCAGTCCCACCTTGTTCATCCATCTGATGTAGTCATTCCTTATCCTGTCCTTCTTTGTTCACACCACTCATCCATCTCAACATCCGCATCTCCGCCACCTCCATCTTCCTCTCCTGTGCCTTTGTTATAGGCCACGTCTCCACACCATGGAGCATCGCCAGCCTCACCACCATCTTATACAGCTTTCCTTTCATCTTACAACTCACTCTCTTGTCGCACAGGACCCCCACTCATCTTCCTCCAGTTCATCAGCCGCATGTTATTCGGTGCTGTATTTCTTCATTCAGGTCACCATTCCTCTCGACGATCGACCCAAGGTACTTGAATTTCTTCCCTGAAGTTAACCTTTCACCCTGGAGTCATATGATCATATCCTCGTCACTTCCCGTTGACATATATTCAGTCTTTACCTTTCATGCCTCTCTCCTCCAATACCTTTCTCCACTCTTCCAGGGTCTTTTCATGCTTCTCTCGGGATGATTTGCAGAGAACAATATCATTGGCAAACATCATGCTCCCTGGCGCCTCCTTCTTCACGTCCTCCACTAGTACATCCATGACCAGATCAAAGAGGTAGGGGCTCAGAGTTGATCCCTGATGGAGCCCTATGACAATGGGTCACCCCTCTATCATGCCGACACTAGACCTGACCTGAGTTTTCGCTCCCTCATACATCTCCTTCACCAACCTTGCGTACTTTTCCGACATCCCCCCCCCTCTTCCTCATACACCACCATACCTCCTGTTTGGCCACTCTGTTGTATGCCTTTTCCAGGTCTATAAACATCATGTGTAGCTCCGCCTACATCTCCCTATATTTCTCCATCAATCGCCTTAGCACAAATATTGCATCATTAGTAATCATCATAATGTGTTAATTTGTGTATGTTCTTCTAGACTTCACAGGATGAAAAATCTAAGAATGAAGAGAAGCAGCATTGGAAATGACTATCCTGAAGAAGAGATGTGGATGGAATTCAGGAGAATGAATCATTAAGTTTAAAGCTGAACTATTCATGTCAATGAGCAGCAGCTACCTGGGAAATGGCTACAAACAGAAGGAATGAATGAATGATGGCGACAAGGTCAGCAGAACAGTGCCTATGAAAATACCAATTTAAAAAAAAAGCATAAATTTGAAACAGAAAATCAGAGTGTGATTGAAGTTTGTGTGAGAGAGTGAGAGAAAGGAAATCATCTTAACAAGATTATCCTCTTCTAAATAGTATCAAGCATTTTAGAGAAGTTTTTTGAACATCACTGCAAATATAAAAACTGTATTCTGAGGTTAGTCAGATTTGAAATTTAAATAGTATTAGAAGTGAGCAGGTGAGAAGTAGTGTCTTAAGCAGAAAAGAACAAAGTCTGAAGATGTGTTAGTGAAGGATTAACTTTCTTTCTTTGATCTGCAAATGCAAGTGTTATGTAATAAGTACTTGGATAAATTCTTTGAATCGAACCCACAGATTTGATCTCTCTCTCTCTCCCTATATATATATATATATATATATATATATATATACGAGGCTGGTCTAAAAGTTCTCGGCCTCGACCATACATGGCAACACTATCGGCAAGATTTTTTTTTCTAAGTTGGTCATAAGCATCCATCTGAAATTACAAATAATTTTATCAAGTACTTTGTTTTATAGAGCTGTCTGAAGTAAAAGTGCTGTCTATACCCTTTAAAATGGATAAAATTGAGTACTGTGCGGTTATAAAATTTGTAAAAGAAGGTTTAACGCCAAAAGAAATTCATGTGAAGTTCATAAAGTGTAAAACACCAGAAATCATTGATCAAGTGCAAGATATGGTATTATTGGATGACCAGTGAGTCAAAGTGCATGAAATTGCTGAGACTATATGCATTTCAAAAAATGTATAGGATATATTTTGCATGAAGAATTGCATGTAAAAAAAGCTTTATGCAAGATGGGTGCCACACTTGCTCACAGTAGATCAAAAATGCACTCGCATGAAAATCTCTAAACAGTGCTCGGAGTGTTTTAACAAGAATAAAACTGATTTTGTGCATCAATTTATTACTATGGATGAGACCTGGATTCACCATTACACACCAGAATCCAAATGGCAGTCAAAACAGTGGACAGAAGCCGGTTGTTCAGCACAAAAGAAGACAAAGTTGGTTCCATCAGCAGGGAAAGTCATGGCATCGGTGTTTTGGGATTCTAAAGGCATTTTGTTTATTAATTATCCTGAAAAGGGTACAACAATAACTGGCGAATATTATTCCGATCTTTTAACCAGACTAGATGAAAAAATTCGTGAGAAAAGACCTTTTGCAGAAGAAAAAAATCATCTTTCATCAGAACAATGCACCTGCTCACAAAGGTGTTTTGGCAATGGGAAAATTAAGGAATCTGCAGTATGAATTGTTGAACATCCACCCTATTTCCAAGATTTGGCTCCCTCTGACTTCTATCTCTTCCTCAAACTAATACCCTTCCTTGCTGGTCAGTGTTTTTCTTTGAATCAAGAGGTGATTGCAGCTGTAGAGGGGTATTTTGCAGATCTTACTGTGAACCACTACATGGATGGGATAATGGTGCTGGAGCATCGCTGGAATAAATGTATTGGTCTTAAGGGAGATTATGTTGAAAAATAAAAATTAATTTGAAATTATAAATTTGTTTTTTCACTGTTAGGCTGAGAACTTTTCAGACCATCCTCATGTGTGTGTGTGTTAGATGAGTGATTTACTCAGTTGAAGAATAATGATATTTTTGTTATATTGTAGTTTCTCTAACAAAGACATAATTATTCTTCTGGTGGATAAAGGCAATGCTACGGTTGTGCTCAACTCTGTAGATTATCACAACAAGATGCTAGACTTGATACAAACTGAGACTTACTCGATCCTCGAAAGAGATCCTACCTACTAACTTCATAATCATACCTACAACCTTCTAACAACAACAACAACAACAGAATTCCCCAGGAACACACGTCCATGTCTTCGTTCTCTCCATCTGCTGATCCCTCGATTATATGGATTATCTAAAATCCATAAAGAGAACATTCCTCTATGACCAATCGTAGACAGAATTGATTCTCCAACCTATAACCTTTCCAAATTTCTTGCTAAATCTCTAAAATGTTTCTCCGGTCAATCATCATCTTTTATTAAAAACTCCGTGAATTTTGTCTCTAGCCTTAAAGATATTAGTATTAAAGAAGAAATCATGGCCAGTTTCAACATAGTCTCCTTATCCTTATTTAACAATGTTCCTACAGAAGAAGTGCTCTTACTTTTAAAAAACAAATTATCTGTTTTATGTGTTCATTCAGGATATTTCAAGTATGGAGATACTATCTACAAACAAAATTCTGGATTAGCTATGGGGGGAAACCAATTGTCACCAGTACTTGCTACCTCGAAGATTTTGGAGAGAAAGCTATCTCCTCCTCCCCTTTAAAACCCAGAATTTGGAAAAGATACATAATGACATTTTTTTAATTTGGGGACAAGGCCATGAATCTCTTCAGAACTTTCTAGACCATCTGAGTAATCAACATCCAAACATAAAATTTACAGCTGAGTTAGAAGTTAACGGTTCTCTTCCTTTTTTGGATGTTAAACTGACCTGTTCAGCAGAGAAATTGAAAATTTTGATTTACAGAAAACCCTTCCCACACAAACAGATATCTCCATGTTCAATCCCACCACCGTTATCCCCCACAAAAGTTTGGAACCATTTCTACACTTGGACATCAGGCTCACTCCCTTCTTTATGATGAAGAAGAACTTAAAAAAGAACTCAATTTCCTCTGGACCACATTTCAACTGAATGGCTATTCCCAGAAAACTATTAACAAATTCCTGTATAATCCAATCCCTCGGCATCATGAGGATACCACAAATGTTAAAGGTAACATTTCTCTACCCTGCATCAGCTCCGTCTCTCCCAAATCGGTCAAGGTTCTTAGGAAATACAATATACGGACTTTATTCACATCTCTACCAAAACTCCACTCCTTACTGAGCCGGCCTAAACCTAGCCAATAAGAACGTAAAATATCTCAGCATCTACCAGATTTGGTGCAACTGTAATAAACCATACTTTGGCCAGACAGGGGAAATCCATTGAGTTACACATCAGAGAACATCAGAGAGAGACATAAGTTACAGGAGAACGAGAGCCAGTGTTCTGTTTTCCTGTGAATTCTAATGAAGAGAACCACACTCAACCAGTATTATGAGAGAAGTCTAATAATATTTTCCTTTGTTATGAACTTGAAAGAAAGAGAGTACAACAGCAACCTGAGTTACAACCTATTAGGCAGTCATTGTGCTGCTATCCAATATTGGCGTACATGAGATTTTGAGCACACGCGTATGCCCAACAATGAAGTCAGAGAGAGAATGTTTTAAATACACAAACGTCAATGCATTAACACTGAAATGAATACACTGAATTTTTGTGCTGTTTAAAGTTAATTCCTTTACGGTTTTTGTTGGTTATTTCTATTAATTTTTTGCACCTGAAGAAGTCTGTTAAAGACAAAACTACTCATGCCATTAAAATCTGCTTTTTATCTCTCATCTCGGTTTCCCAGTCATTTAATCCTAAAACAAACACAACCACACATTATATACACACACACACACACACACACACACACACACACTTGTAATAATTTTCCTTAATCTCCAAACTGGCCGATGTGAATGAAATACTCAGATCACCTTAGGGTTTTAATGGGAAAAACCTCATCGGCATTCTGTCTTTTATCATGTAATTACCCTTCTACACCATTAACCCCTTATTATTACATTAACTGTATTGCCATTAGTGGATTAACTAACTGTCATGGAGTGACCTTGTGTCACCTGAGTTAAGGTGTACTGTGTTACTTGGAATTTTCTTCCTTGTTCTTCAAAATTTTGCTGCACAATTTATTTATTGTTTCTTCCCAAAGATAAAAATGAATTCAACATGTTTGAAAATAACAATCCAATTCTGTAATAACAACAGATTCTTCTTTGCAATGAAATGATTTAATGGTGGTATTAAATTTGCTGTCTTCAAATCAGTGCAATGGAACAAAAGATTTATGTTCTTAAATTTATCGTAGATATTAGTTTTGCATAATTTTCAAATGCTTGCTATGAAAATCATTATGTTGAAGATTTGTATTTTTTAAAAGTCACATTTATTAAAATAAATATGAGTTTTTGTTTTTTTCCTTGGAAAATATAATTATACGTATAGGCAAATTAATTTAGCTAGTGAAAAAAGCATTATAATAATGGGGGATTTCAATTTTCAAAATATAATTTGAAAAGAAGAACAGCTTATGGGAGAAAGAAAAAAAGAATTCTTAAGTGGTCACTATCTCATATAGCTGGTGACAGAAGGAACTTGTGGGCAATGTCATGGATTTAGTGATAATGTCAGATAACATAATTGTTAACAACATATCAACATTGCCACCAGTTGGTGATAGTGATCATGTAGTCCTGACCTGGGAGGGAGGTGCAATCATACAGTAAAAGTTATAATAGATTTAGTTTAATCCTTTATCCCAGTGAGAGCAAACAAAGTTTGCGCCTGAAAATATCTTCAGGACTAAATATAGTGTTGTACTATCTTATCCAGTAAGTAGTGCAACACCTAGGCAACTCGTGGCAAAGGTGGAGCAAGCTACCAGGCACTTCTAACCCAGTATCTCCCATAATGCAGAACACATTTCCTATGTGGATATGTATACTGTTATGCATTAAAGGGATTGGCCATCTACCCAGACTAGTTTCGACCTTTATTGAGGTCTCTTCAGTGGGAGCCAGGCCCAGAGCTGGAGATACCAGGCAGAAGCAGTAGCAAGTCATCTGTGCCTATGGGAGTTGCCAAAAGGTTTATCACCTTTTTTTTTTCAACTGTATTGAAAATTTTCAACAAATTTTCAATACAGTAAAAGGTAGATGCGGAATATAGGGCAGGAGATTATGGAAACTCAGAAAACAGCTTGAAGGAGTTCTATCGGGAAAAGTACTTGAAGGAAAAGAGATTAACATGGTATGGATCATAGTTAAGAAGTATTTGATGATGGCAATAGCAGATTGCTAAATCAAACAAAGGATTAACAAAATGTGTTAAATGGATGAATAGGGAAATTAAACAAGAATTGCAGAAGAGAAGATTATGGGAAAAATATAAACTTTGAAGATGTGAACAGTTGCATGAAATCTATAAAGTGCAGGCAAGAAGAGTGATGAAAGGCAAAATTAGAGTATGAGAAGAGACTATGAAACAGGCTAAGAAAAATCCCACTCTGCTGAATAGAGATGGTGAAGCGTGACCAAGGAAAAGGTTATTGTGGAATTGTTCAGTGATCATCTAAGGTTTTTCATACTGATAGTAACGATACTATTCTAAGGAAACAGGAAGTTAAGGAATCAACACTTCAACCTAGTTGGTTGAAGGTGAATGAGGTGGAAGTCTATGATTGTTTAAGTCATCTTGATGTGAATAAGGCTATTGGACTGGATGGAATTTCATGTGTCATGAAAGAATGCGCTAAGGAACTAATTTCCATTGACTCAGTTGTTTAATGAGAGTCTAGTATCCTCAACAATCCCTAATGAGTGGAAAGAGGGCAAGATTGTTCCATTGCATAAAGATGGAAGCAAAATGGATGTTTCAAATTACAGACCATTTTGCATTTCTGGAGTGGTTGTTAAGATCTTGGACAGATTGGTTAGGAATACAGGATTGGGTGGAAAGGAAAAGATTCTCTATAGAGGTCAACATGGATTTGATAAAGGGAGGTCTTGTTTAACAAATTTACTTATATTTTATAATAAGGTGACTATGGTCCTGGATAGGGGCAATTCATATACAGTGATACTTATGGATTTTACAGAAGAATTTGACTGGCTACCACATAATAAACTGGTGTATAAGTTACGGCAAATGGGACTGGAAAATCAGTTGGTTGATTGGATAGCAAACTGGCTTTCTAATCGATATCAAACGATGGTGTATAGAAGTACCATGTCTCACAGGAGGAATGTTATGAGCGGAGTCCCACAGGGTTCTGTTCGAGGGTCACTGCTGTTCAATTTGTTAATGATATTGCGAGTGGTCTGCAAGCTGATATGCAGCTGTTTGTAGATTATGTTAAGCTGGGAAAAATTATTAGGAATGATGCAGATGTACTGGTGCTTCAGAGCTATTTGAATAAAGTGGCTATGTGGGCATACAAGTGGGGATGTCAATTTAACAGTAAATAGTAAGGGTTTGCACTTTGGATCTCAAAAAGGTAAAGCTGTGTATCGTATTAATTACAGATGCTATATTACAGAAGGTGGAGGAAGCGTGCGATTTTGGGATATTAATGGATAAAGAATTGAAGTTCAAGAGCCATATTGCAAAATTGATAAAAACAGCACAAAGAAATTCCAGTATACAAAGAAGAACACTGACAATTAGAGATAAGGATGTGGTCATTTTGCTATACAAGGCTTTGATTAGACCACATCTGGACTAATGTGCATCGATTTGGTCACTGGAGTTCCTGGGTGAAAAGCAAGCTCTAAAACGTTCAGAGGCAAATCACAACAGCAATATCAGGATTTTGGAATGCTGACTATGAAGACAGGTTGGGAGAATGTAAATTACAGTCGTTGGTCAATAGGCGGAAGAGGGACAATATGAATGAGACATAAATTGTTAAGGGATGCTTATCAAATAGATACCCAGGATATTTTCCAAAGGATTGAAGGAGGGAATAGAAAGAGGTCATTCTTGAAAGCTGTATAAAAGTGTGGTGCATAAGAGAATGAAGTATGATTTCTTTGCATGGAGAGTGCATAAACATTGAACCAATTTAAGATGATGTATGATAAATATCTCTTTTAGAAGGCATCTTACTATTGCCACCCTCGATGAGTCTTTACTCCAGGAGGTGTTTGTATAATAACATGGATTGCCACACTTCAGTTTTAGAAAGGAGTGCTTTTTAAAACTGAAAAATTTTTTTGTTGTTTGCTTTTACAAACAACAAATGATGTTGCAATTGTGAGGCCTTGTTTATGTATATATATATATATATCCACTGATAATTCAGCAGGAACTTACTCATCTTCTTGAAATTGCAATAGATGATTTTGCTTCCATCAAGTGTTGCTAAGAATCTAAAATAATAAAAAAATTTCTCCATGAAAGAAAATCACACTTCTTTCCTGTGTTCAATATTAATTCTTATGAAAGAGAAAAAGACAAAAAAAGCCTCTAACACCATTGGCTTCATTAGCCTTGTCTTTTCTATTTTGTTTATTACAGTTTATTATTTTGTTTTGTTTATTATTATAAAAGGAATCAGAGATGATAAAGCTGATAAGAAAACTGAAGATAAAGAAATTCTAGATGTCTGAAGTAATTACTTTGAAACTCTGTTAAATGAAACAAGCAGCATCAGCACAGTGGTAAAAAACACCCAACAGGAATACGGTCAGGTATTCATATCCGTATTTGAAGCAGAAAGTCATCAAAAGCCAGAAATGTGGAAAGGCAGCTGGAGTAGAATGAAATTCGACCAGAAATGTTGAAATATGGAGGTATAAAAGTTTTACAGTGGGTGCACTGCATAATTCAGAAGCACCTAGTCAGATGGTCAAATTCCATATGATTGGAGCAGAGCTCTCATAGTATCTATAAAAAGGGAACTAAAGCAATGTGAGAATTAGAGGTTTTCCCATCTCAATGTTCCTGATAAGATTTATACAGGTATACTTGAGAAACAGCTAAGAAAAATTGTGGAAGGGAAGCTTGGTGAAGAACAAGCTGGATTCTGACCAAATAGAGATTGTCAGGATCAGATTTCACTTGAAGACAAACAGTTGAGAAATCAATCTTGGATATAACAAGGATCTGTATTTAAGTTTTGTTGATCTGGAAAAGGAATATGACAAGGTCCAAGGACATTATATAAAGCAATACACAGTCTCTATTTATGCTGTAAATCTGCATTTAGACTTGAAGGAGATACAGGTTTTAAGCTAATATCAGGTGTGTGACAAGGGTGCACATTATGTCCACTGTTATTCATTATTCACATGGACCACATTATGAAGGAAAGTGTATTAAAAATGTTAATCTTAGCCCTTTACTTTATGCAAATGATGTTATACTTCTGAATAAATCCAATACAAGTCTGCAGGGATTCCCTGACTAAATTGAATCACTGTTATAATAAATTTGATATGAAAATAAGAATAAAAAGACAATGAAAATAGGCAGAAACATTGAAAACATGAACTGTATCCTGAATGGAGAACCTATAGAACAAGTAAAACGTTTCAGCTATTTAGGCACAATTTTTAGTGAAGATGACAATTTAAATATGGAAATAGACAACAAAATTATTAAAGCTGGTATGGCAGGAAGGCAAAACACAAAATTAGCTGTATCCAAGACAGTGTTCAAACCAATTTTAACTTATGGATCTAAGATAAAATTTAAAAAAAAAATAAAACTATAAATAAATAAAAAAATAAAAATGGATTAGAAATAAAACACTTGATCAAACCACTCACAACCACCTCTGGCAATTGATCAAAGACTGGAGACTTCTGATATGAAAGTTCTCAGAAGTTTCATATCAAAAATGAAAGTTAGTAGATTACCCATACTAACACATTCCTGAATGTGTTAGTAGAGGTAATCTCAGGTAGTATGTCACTTAAACAGAATGGAATAGGAAAGATCTGCAAAACAAGTGTTCTTTGCCAGGTTGGCATTGAAAGACACAGAGGAAGACCAAGATGCCGATGGATTGATACAGTAAAAAAGTGCTTTAAAAGGCAAAAATATAAAATCTGACAAATCTTGACAGATGAAAGATTAATTTGGAGGAAAATTGTTAATCGGAAGTTAGTAATGGTGTAAGGGTACTATCATAATTATTCTGTACCCCGCCCGCCTCCAATAGTACATATCAGGAATTTGATTATGATGATTAAGGAAAGGATTAAGTAAATTAATAAATTTCAGTTCCTTCCCCTAAGTGAAATATTTTCTCATAACATTTCATTGTAACACTTCTATTAAACCATTCAAAACTGAATGAAGAGTAGCAATGATTAGAACGTTAAGTGCAAAGGTTCACAAATATTAAAATATGATATGGAAATATCTCACTGCAGAAATTCTAAACAACTGCACAGCTTCTTGAACTCCAATAAGGAATTAAGGAATAACCTTGTATTGAAATGATTCAAATGATAACTGGCAAATTCACTTCAAAAACAAAACTAGTATGTACTAAAAAGTTGCTCATTTCTTTAATCTTGATGATATACTAGCTCAAAAACTGTATGATGAATTTTTGAAGATAGCCACTAGAGGGCTACATGGTATGTCGTGTTTGTGGATAGCTCCTGAACAGATAATTGATATTTTGAGTAAAAATTGATGAATTTGCATAGTATTTACATAGTATTGTTTACTTTTAGTATTTTAGCGAGTCTGGGGGATTTGTGTATGTTTTTTGAGTATTTTAATAGTAAATTAATAGATACAATTATCTGTGCACATGGCTCCCATAAAGAGGAATACAAAGATGGCGTCCAGGTTGCCATATTTGTCTAAAAATCTTAACTTAAAGGATTTGATTCAGTGTACTGTTTGCGAAATGTATACATTGAGGAGAGCAGTTGGAGTCTGGTTAAACAACGATAGTGGAGTGAATGTGTACAAAAAGTGTAAAGAATGTGAGGATTTAAAGAGTGCTTCAGGTCGTATGAGTGATATCGTTGATGAAAGTGAGAATCTAGATAAAAGTGATATTCGAAGTATGAATGGTGATATTTGCAAGGTAGTACCTGATAGCTGTGAGAGTGGCGTTGAAAGTGAGAATGAAGGTAAACATACAGAACGATCGAATGAATTATCGGAGAATAAAAATGACGACACTGATGCAACAAGTGAGATCGCTTTATTAAGCGGAACGATACTTAGGGCAAATCGGCAGCTAGAGCGTTGGCAAAAATGTTTACCAAGCGTACCGACTGATAATAAGCAAAAGTATGATAGAAAAAATAAGGGTATGATAGTGAGTGTAAACAAAATGAAAGAGCGTGTGTTGTATGGAGATTCCTTAGTAAGAGGTGTGTTAGTTGAGAGTTTAACAAAATCGTACCAACCCGGTGCAAACGTTAAGAATGTAAGCGAGTCAAATTAGAATGCAAAAGCAGCGGGTGAAAGAATTAATAGTGGTAGCAGGTACAAATGATTTGAAAGGAAACAAAAAGCTATGAGTGAGGATGTGAAGGAATTGCTTGAGGTAGCAAAAGAGAAGAGCGAGAGAGTTAGGATGGTGAGTCTGTTGCTGCAGAATGACAGTGAAGAGTATAGAAGGAGGGCCATAATTGCTAATGACTTTATGCGTGAATTATGTTTGATGAGTGGTGTGGAATGAGTTCGATGGGCGAAAGGATTTATATAAAATGAATGGTTTACATTTGAATGGATTTGGTGTACGGAGACTTGAAAAGGTGTTGTCGAATGTAGTGGAAGTGAATGTGCAGAATCAGGGAAACTAGAGTTATTAAGGGGTGGGGGAGGAGTAGATATGCAGATTTTAGGGAAACAGTTGAGTATGTGAATGTGTGTAATATGCCCAAGTGAGTAGGAAAGACCACGAATCAGAATGGGATAGTTAGTAGAAGGCATCAAAATAGGGATGGGACAAATCGTCTTTTGCAATTCATGTATACAAATGCCAGAAGTATTAGGAACAAGAAGGAAGAATTTTTGGCCTTGGTTGGCACTTCCAGACCACAGGTTATTGGCATTAGTGAAACATGGCTGACAGAAGATGACACAGCTAGTGGGATTGAATGTGAGGGGGTATGGTGTGTTCAGGAGTGACAGGGAGAATAAAATGGGGGAAGGAGTGTTATTGATGATAGCTGATGAGCTACAGCCAAAAAGAATAGAAGTGGAACAACTGCAGGATAGAGAAAAGAGCACATTTGAAGCTATTTGGTGTGAGATTGAAACTAGCAGAACAAAATATACAGATGGGTGCTGCTATAGACCAGGTGATGGAATAGATGGTGGAGATAGTATGCATAAGCAAATAGAAGAAATGAGTGGAAGGAGGGTAATTATTATGGGAGATTTCATCTATGGTAACACTGATTGGAAGGAGGAGACGAGAGGACAAATGGGAGGAAGGAATTGGATTTTATGCGGTTATTAAGTGATAACTATCTGCGACAGCATGTAATGGAAAATACTAGAGGTCAGAGAGTGCTTGACCTAGTAATTGCATCTGAGAATTTGGCTATAATGAATATGACCACGTTGCCACCAATTGGTGAGAGTCATCATAGGGTCTTGACTTGGGAGGTGGCTAAAGGTGTGAAATTTACAATTAAGACAGGGTACATGTGGAATTATTGGGCTGGTAACAAGTGTGGTAAGAAAAGCAAAAAAGGATTACGAAAGAATATTGGCCATGCAGGCTAAAGAGAATCCTAAACAGTTTTTTCGATATGTTGCAAGTAAAAGAAAAAATGAATATGGCAGAATGATTTTAAAGAATGCCGATGGTAGGGAGGTAACCGAATCAGTTGATATAGTTGAATTACTGAGCGAGCACTCTGCACGAATATATCTTCCAGGTAGTGACATTGCAGAAATGAATGAACCAATGGATTATACGGGAATTGTGGTGAATGAAGTGGAGGTGAGTAGTCTATTCCAAAACCTCAATGTCAATACATCTCTGGGATTGGATGGTATACCAGCTTGTGTCGTACGTGAAGCGACTAAAGAATTGTCAGTACCACTGACCATTTTGTTTAATTTGAGTCTCAAGTCTGGGTTAGTCCCGAGGGGGGGGGGAAGAGGGAAAAAAAGGAGGTTCCAAGACTGCTGTTGTAAATTACCAACCGATCAGCATATCAGGAATCGTTGTCAAGGTCTTGGAGAAATTAGTCAAGAGAAGAATACAGGATTGGATAGATGAAAATGGGATACTGTGTGGAGGACAACATGGTTTTGTGAAGGGTAGATAATGCCTCAGTAACTTCACATTTTATAACACAGTGACAGCTGAACTGGATAAGGGTAATGGGTTTACAGTGATTCTACTGGACCTTGCCAAGGCCTTTGACAGGATACCACATGGAACTTTAATCAGTAAACTGGAGCAGATAGGGATGGATATTGGGTTGGTGAGGTGGATAGGAGGGTGGTTGATGGAGAGATACCAGAGAGTGGTTTATTCAGGACTGGAGTCCAAAAGACGGCTTGTGACTAGTGGTGTGCCGCAGGGTTCTGTTCTTGGACCACTACTTTTCAATTTGTTCATTAACGATATAGGAAAGGATCTGAGAGGAAGTGTTCACTTGTTGGCTGATGATGCAAAGTTGGGTAGAGCAATCGTGAGTGCAGAGGATGTCAAAATTTTGCAGGATGATTTGGATAGTTTGGAGGACTGGGCTAGGGAAAATGGATGTCAATTTTATGTGGCAAAGTGTAAGGTTATGCATTTTGGAGTGAAAAGATTAACAGCAGTATATCACATTGGTGGAACCGTACTCCAGGAGATTGATGAGGCCAGGAATTTGGGAGTGTTGGTGGATAGGGAATTGAAGTATGGGGGCACATTGCAAAAGTGGCTAAATCAGCTCATCAAATCACTTGGTTGCTGAAATTAACAAGCAGAGACAAACAAGTTATTGTTCTTCTATATCGAGCCTTGATAAGACCCCATCTAGACTACTGTGCCCAGATATGGGCGCCAGGGTTTCTTCTTGATGGGGAGGAAGTGGAGAGGATCCAGAGACGAGTGACCAAGATGATAGCATATCAGTGGAATGAACCTTATGAGAACAGGTTGAAGATTTGTGGGTTGCAAAAATTGGTTGATAGGCAGAAAAGCGGTGATATGATTGAGACATTCAAATTACTGAAGGGTTTCTATAAGATTAATCCAGAAGATATTTTTGAGAATAGGACTGGTGGTGGGAGGACTAGAGGCCATACATGGAAGCTGGGCAAGAATGTGGTTAGCAGGGTTGTTAGAGCTAAGTTTTTTACTTGGAGAGTGGTGAATGAGTGGAATAAGCTGCCAGAGTCTGTTGTGGGTGCTATGACCGTGAATGAGTTCAAGGCGAGGTATTATAGATACTATGCGAATGTCAAATAGTTGTTCTTGACATGATGTTAGGGCCTCCCTTGATGAGTCTGTCTACTCCTTGGAGTTACCAGAAATAATAATAATAATAATTTGATGAGAGCAGTATATGAGATCCGATAGAAACACCTACAAAAATTGTAAATGAATAGTTTAATTCAGTAACAAAGAGTACATGAAGATAATGGTCAAAATGAGATTGCAAAGTGCCTCAATAGGGAACATGGTCATCCCTCACAGCAATACAGTGCTCACAACAATGTTTCATACTTTTTACAATGATGTCTGGGAGCTCAGTTGGTAATAATCATTGATATGGCAAACTCTTGTAATTCTCTTAAGATTTTGAGGAAGGGAGGGAGGGGGAGCAGCAACACATCAACCTAGAGCACGTCTCAGACATGCTCATTAGGATTAGCATCAGGAGACCTGGATGGCCAGTCCATACATACGATAGTCCCTTATTCTCTGTTTGGTCTTGTGTGCAGTTGACATAGAGTGTGGCCCATTTCAAACTTTCTCTCTCATAACATCCCTAACATGGAAATGTTATGAAACATTTCCATGATAGGGATGTACAGACTACTGTTCACCTAGCATACAGACCACCTTCCTGAAGAATGCAATACACAGTGAAAGCAGATACCATTCTTCTTGTAGCTTACGTGAAGTCAAATCATAGCTAATTCAGGATATGTCTTATCTGTTCACTCCTGTTTTAGTGACAGATAAGATATATCGATCACCTGCTATAGTATTAGTCTGTGTCCTTCCTTCACTGTATCACTGGGTTGCAGTTTGTGAGTGCTGGAATTGGTTTTACAATCCGCGAACCATGGAATGACTCGCAAACAACTACCTGACTAGCTTCACATGACTTTGGCTAAACTCTAGTCTTATGATGGCTTACTACATGAATGCATCACTTAAATTATGTCTTGCAGCCATATCCAAGAATTATGCCATCACAAATTATCTTGTTTTTTTTTCACTCAGACATGAAATGAAAAACCACTACTGACAGCATTACTCATATGTATGTGATAACCAGATTCAGCATTACTTTTTTACATATACCTGATTTTCAGATGTCCCCAAACCCAAGTTATTTCAGTTTCTCTCCATTTCTTATAAAAAAAAAAATCAAAAAAATCAGCTAAAGTCTTTTATTCCCTTATAGGGAGTAGGCGAGGCCTTTATACCCTATCTAGCTTTTGGAGACTGAGTGGGCAGTTCAATCTCCATCAGTAGCCAATCAGAGATAGCTGGCCTATGTCTATCACTAATTACAGCAGCCACCGATGAAGAGGCTGGCAGAGAAGTGCTGTTATCTCTTGGTACCTAACGCTAACAAGATATGTTACTGTCTGAAATAATGTGGGCACTACGGTCGATTTTCTTGAGTTTACGGGATAAAAAACCCGAGTTTCCAGGAGGAAAAACCCGTTTGCCAGTGCCACAGATCGACTAACTCAGGAATTGGTCAAAGAAATACTTAGAAAAACTTCCTCCAGTCGGCGACCAAGTGCAGAGGATGCAAGCGCCACTTCCACTGAGCTACACAGGCCTCCTCCATTTCTTAATTTATGGAAACCAGCATATTTTATCAAATTCCTAATATGTACCCTTCATGGGTGTACACGATATGACTAAGAGAAAAGTTTACATCATTACTAATTTTCTAATAACAATTTTCCTATAAACTCATGTGTTAAGACATCAGTATCAGAAATTATATTTCAGTCTTCAAAGAACTTCATACTACATCAATCCAGATAGATCTTGGGCTTCTGTTGAGTTTTTTCCCTGACATCCTGAAAAAAAAAAAAAAAAAAAAAAAACCTCCTTTTGCTAATCTTCCTCTCCCATTCTGTTTAAGTGATCATATCACTTTAGATTGGCTGTGCTTACACATTACCAAATGCTAACATCAAGTTTCTTGATATGTTCATTTTTAATATGGTTCTTCCATTCATGCAATCTGTCAACTCCTCTAATTTTTCTCAGAATTCTCATATCTGTTGTCACCAGTCTTTGATCAAGTGTTTTATTTCTAACCCAGCTCTGAGATTCATAAGGTAAAACTGGTTTGAACACTGTCTTGTACACATTGAATTTAGTGTTTTGAATTTTTCTATTATTCCAAATAAATTTATTCAGATAACTTCCTACCATAACCAGGTTTGTCAGTTCTGTTTTCTACTTCCTATTTAATTTCCCATCTTCATTATAAACTGCATGTAAATAGTTGAAATGGTTTACTTGCTCTATAGTTTCTCTATTCAGAATGCAGTTGAAGTTTTCAATGTTCCTGTTTTGTTTTTATCAAAATCTTTTCATACCAAATTTATTAGAGCAGCTATTCAATTATTATTATTATTATAACAAGTATCTCCAAATGAGTAAGAATACTCATCACAGGAAACCCATTATTCACACAATACCTATCATCAGCACTTGTTTCCTAAAACAAGAGGTGAAAGTACACATTCACTGCTAGCATAAAAGTTGAAATTTAAAATGATTTTGCATCCCTAATAAAGGTGCCAATGCATCACAATGTTGTGTACTGCCTCAAAAAGAAAGCACTGCCTATCACACCTCTCCAGGAACTCATTTACTGACAAACTACTCACAACCACCTCTGGCAACTCATTCCATCCATTCATAAACCTACCAAACATAAAGAACCCTGTCCTAACACACTTGCTAACCACACTATTATATAATTTCCAACAGTGACTAGTTGTTCTCTCCCTTCCTGTCATACTGAAAAGTTTTCAATGTCAGTTCCCTTTAATAACTTACATGCAGAGCTGTTCCGTGGGTTTGCGCTGCCTGGGTGCAAAATTTTGTGCCCCCCCCCCTCCCTAAATTAAAAATCAAAAGATCCCAAAGAACAGTAACATGTTACATTATCCCCCCGCTAACTTGTGCTGCCTGGGTTCATTGAACCCTGGTACGGAACGAGTCTGCTTACATGCCCTCTCTTTTCATCTATCAGCTAGTTCTCGAAGCCCACAAACTTCATCATCATCATCAAATTCCTGACACGTATCCTCAAGGGGTGTACAGGATATGGTAGTACTACATGAAAAACTTACATCATTACTAACTTACTATCTACAATTTTCCACCAAATCAGTCTATTACTTGTTAAGACTCCAATATTATCATTATCAGATCTTATATTTCTATTTTCTAACACACATTGTAACATATCAATCCACCTATACCTTGGTCTTCCTCTGGGTCGTTTTCCTGCCAATCTGGCAAAGAACACTTGTTTTGCTAATCTTTCCTCGCCCATTCTGTTTAAGTGACCATACCACCTGAGATTAGCTCTGCTAACGCACTCCTGGATGCCGACAATGTCAAGTTCTTTCCTAATATCCTCGTTTTTAATATGATATTGCCACTGATGCCATCTGCTCATACCTCTAATCTTTCTCAGAACTCTCATATCTGCAGTCTCTAGTCTTTGGTCAAATGTTTTACTTCTGACCCAGCTCTCAGATCCATAAGTTAAAACCGGTTTGAACACTGTCTTGTATACAGCTAATTTAGTGTTCCGACTAATTTCTTTCTTATTCCACACAAATTTATTCAATTGACTGCTTACCATACCAACTATGTTGATTCTGTTGTCTATTTTATTATTTAATTTACCATCTTCAGTAAAAATCATGCCTAAGTAGCTGAAATGTTTTACTTGTTCCACAGGTTCTCCGTTCACAACACAGTTGACATTTTCAACAATTCTACCTATTTTCATTGTCTTTGTCTTTTTATTGCTGACCTTCATACCATATCTATTACAACAGCTATTCAATTTAGTCAGAGAATCTTGCAGACTTGTGGCGGATTTATTTAGAAGTATAACATCATCCGCATAAAACAAAGAGCTGAGATTAACATCTCCAATTTTGATATCATGTTTAATACCACTTTCCTTCAAAATGTGATCCATATAGATAATGAATAACAGAGGGGATAATGTACATCCTTGTCTCACACCAGATTTAACATTAAACTATCTTCCTGTACTTCCTTCAATTCTAACTGCTGACTTACAACTCAAATAAAGACTAAGTATTCCTTGATATTATGCCCCATTGACACCATATAACTGTAACGTATTGAATAGCTTCTCTCTTGGCACCTTGTCATATGCCTTTTCCAGATCGACAAAACTTAAATACAGATCTTTGTTATATTCTCATGCTTTCTCAACTATTTGTCGGAAAGTGAAGATCTGATCCTGATAGCCTCTATTTGGCCTGAATCCAGCTTGTTCTTCACCAATCTTTTCTTCCACAATTCTTCTCAACCATTTCTCAAGTATACTTGCATAGATCTTGCCAGGAACACTCAGTAGGGAAATACCTCTGTAATTCTCACATTCAGCTTTATTTCCCTTTTTATATATGGGTACTATTAGAGCTCTACTCCAATCATCAGGAATTCATCCCTCTGTCCAGGCTTTCTGAACTATGCAGTACAGCCACTGAAAGACTTTTATACCACCATACTTCAGCATTTCTGGTCGAATATCATCTACTCCTGCTGCCTTTCCACATTTCAAGCCTTTGATGGCTTTTTCTACTTCAAGTGTAAAATTCGATGCAGTGTCATAATTCTTACAATGTTTAATTGCATCGATTTTACAGGAGTCACATCCGAAATTCAAAGAATTGTAAACTGGTATATAATAGATGTAAACAATAATATCAGCCCATATAAAATTACATGATACTGTAGATAGAAGATATATGAGTGTGTATTTCAAAAGAGCAGAGGTATGCTAGAATTACCTACATAAGTAATACAAAATGCCCATCTGTAGAGACCCCACGGAATTAAACATGCTAAAATAAAGTAAAGAAGTATCTAAAAATAGAAGTTTAGGGGCAATTACCTTAGTTCGGAAATATATTTGATGTATCACTTGGTATAGGGTAGAATGGAAACCCTTTGTAACAAAAGCAGTCCGACACCGCCGTCAGTCGATAGCAGAAGGGGGGTGGTATACATCAGAAGCTGTTACGCCATGCTGAAAAGGGGATTCAACTACACTTCAGGAAGATAGAAGTCAGAACTTTCTAGAAGGAAAGGAATCAGCATGTGATGGGTATGGGGATCTCAAACCTTAATTCAAAGTTTGCGCGGAAATATCTGGGGTCGGAAAACTTCGCGTAGGGTCCCGTGAGAGGCGAAATAAAAAGGTCTGCAATGGACTGACAGGGATCGACGAAGGTGAATCGACTAGTGTGCATCGGCAGATGTGATGCCAGGAGAAGTGGGGGAGGTCAATCCATGGAATCCCGGATGAATTCGTGGAGGGTAACTGGAGGCAAAACCTTATAGAGCAAGTAGCGGCTCAGGACCTGGATGAGAAGGCTTTGACCATCAGACCGTACATCCTAGTACCTACAACGCTGAAAGATCAAGCTCCAGCCCCGCGAGAAATTCCAGAGGAGAACACGGTTTCCATGACGCATCCGAAGCGATTGAGCAAGCCTTAAAAATAAAGGAGGATCCAGAATAAACCCGAAGAGAAGATACGAACTAAGTGCAATTGTGCCTATGAAGGAATTAATGTGAGTTGAATTTTTTTGTTGAAAAACTTTCTCTTAATTTATGATGCGAAGGACTGTTTTGGATAGACTGAATTCTTAGAATTGAAAGTAATAGATCGAAAACTAATTCGCATGAAGTGAATCTGCTTTTAGAATAATTGGAAAGATGTTAATGAAAGTTTAAGCTTATATTGTATTGAATTGAAATGGTTTAAAAGAATTGATAAGAAAATTATAGAATTTAGAATTGTAATGGTGTGAGAAGTTGGTTGCCAAGTGAGTGTTACAATTTTTTTTTGTGAAAGTTAGATTTGGAGATTTTATTAGTCAAAGCATGATAATTCCTAGATTATAAATGGGCTGATAGTTAATTGATATACAGATTTAATTGTTTGATGATATACGTCTTTGATGCTTATAACATGCCTAAGAGTTGTCCTATGTGATGTTTAATTTTGATGCTTAACTCTGAGAGAAACTGATAGTTATTTGATACATAGAATTAATTGTCTGATGATTTACGTCTTTGATGTTTATAACATGACTATGAGTTGTCCTATGTGATGTTTTAATTTTGATGCTTAGCCTTGAGAAGAAATGATAGTAACATCATTTAAGTGTATACATTGTATATTATTGTCCTAGTGTGAATAAATATGTTTGCTTTATTTATAAGACGTGCCATCTGATCTTTTTAGCAAATGCACTGTTCTCAAATAAAATCCAATCCTGTAAGCGGGAAAGAAATTAAACCTTGATACGAAATTTAAGTTAGGAGAGTTAGCCACGACTGTAATTAACAGTAGAGAGGTGTTTTACTGGAGGTATAAATAATTTCTTATGCAAAATAGAGATTTTTAGTGGTGCAGTCTGGAATATTCAAATAAAATTTCTAGAAATCTCAAGTATAAGTATAATATACTGAAAGTAGAGAAAAGGAATTAAGATTAACTGATTATATAGAAAGGTAATGGATAAGGATAAAGTATAATAAAGTTAACGAATGAAAATATAGAAGACAAGTCAAAAGAAATAGATAGATAAATTGCTACATCAATAGACAGATTAAAGAAACAGATATTTTACAGAGGAGTAGAAAATAGTATAGAAATATTACAAAGGTGCAGTAACATTAGAACATTAGAAAATTTTAAAAAAAAACATATATATATATATATATAGAAACCTCAACAATTCACACAAGTATGGACATGTATTCCTGACTGTATGCCTGTTGAGTGTTTTTTACCACTGTGCAATCACTGCATGTTTCATTTAGCAATTTTTCGAAGTAATTACTCCATACTTCAAGGATATCTTTTTCTCCCGTTTTCATGTCACCTTTATCATCGCTAATTACTTTTACGGCACTCTTTCCTCCATTTCTAAGCTTCTTCAACAACCTCCAGAATATCTTACCACCTTCTTGATATTTATTTTCTATGTTCTTGCCAAAGTCCTTCCATGATTTTTGTTTAGCTAGTTTTACACAGTGTTTTGCTTTCTTACATTTGTCTCTGTATTCTCTAAGAGCAAAAGCTGACTTATTTGCCAGGAACTTTTGATATGATTTCCTCTTTTCCTTCACTGCCTCTTTAACTTCTTGTGTCTACCATGGAGTCCTGATTTTTCTATCCTTGCAGACAACCTCACCACATGCCTCTCTGGCTGAATCGATCAGGGTTTTCTTCAAGGCTTGCCACTGAATCACCAAGGTTTGGTTCCTGTTCTCAAACTCTTTCATTTTTTCTTCAATGATCTTTGTGTATGTTAGTCTACAGTTCACATTTGAGAGCTGCTCAACTTTTATTCGCTTTAAAACTTTCTTACATGTTATTCTTTTCAATATGAAATTCAATTTTATCCTGCTCAAGACTAAATAGTGATCGATTCCAATCTCAAATCCTCTGTATACTCTGGTGTCCTGCACCAGGGAGAAAACATCACTATCAACAATAACATAGTCGATGAGACTTTTCTTATTCCTTGCCTCTTCTCGCCATGTGAATTTGTGCACATTTTTATGTTGGAATATGGTGTTAGTAATAACCAGTCCATGTCCTGAGCAGAAATCCAACAGGTATTTGCCATTATTATTAGCTTTGCACTTTTCTCCAAATTTTTCCAAAATATTTCTATGTCTGACAATCACTTCCTACTATTTAGATCCGCAACAAGGACCAACTTTTCCTTTTTCATTGTGTCAGTTGCTTTCTCTAAAGCATCAAAAAATTCCTCCACTTCTACCTCAGTAGAACCTTCTGTGGGTTCTGCTGAGGTAGAAGTCCAGTTCCCCATTCTCATATTTGCCCACATCACTCTACTTGAGACTGCCTGCCATTCAAGAAGATTAGCCTCGTATTTTGTGTTGAATACTATGGCTACTCCTTTTCCTTGATTGTCATTGCCTGAATATAACATTTTGTATTTATTGCTCAGAAAGATCTCACCACTTTTTGTTTTTTTTGTTTCAGTCATCCCTATTATGTCGATCTCGTACTTATCTAATTCTTCAGCTAGCTCCATTTCTTTGCCATTCAGGCTTCTTATGTTGATAGTACCGATCTTTAACTCTGGTGATGTTGAGTTGGGGTGTGTTTTCAGATTTGTTCCAGTAGTTGACTTTTCGCTGTTCACCATGGTTCCCTGGCGAAAACAACGGGGGCCTTGTTTAACCGGGCGACGCCCCAGTCGGCATGAAATTTTGTCATGTTGTACCATCATTTTTTATTTTGGTTTAACCAATAAGAATACAATTTGGTCGGCTTAATCCCAAATTGCCAGCCCATCCTCATTCGTTCAGTATCAAAGTAGATACCCACAGGGTGCACCACGAGAAGGTGAGGATTGGACATTAGGTCAGAAGCCCTGGTCGGTTCTCTGCATTCCTTTAAAGGCTATGTGGAGGTCTCCTCTCAGTTACAGCCTTGACCCTTAAGCATCCCACAAACTGTCAATCTATTATTCAGGAAACATTCCACAGACCTGCCACAAACATCATCACTCAGCCTCTGGATCCTCCCCACCACTTTTTTTCATACTCATTTCATTAAAGCCTTATAAAGAGGAATAATAACCTCTCTATTTCTGCTGGCCAGTGTGTATTCTTCAACAACCAGTAATCTAATGTGCTGTTTTGGCAACCTTTGCAATATGCCCTCTAAACTTTAACTCTCCATCCAAATCCCTAGTTATTCAAATATGAAGTCAATGGATGCCATGCAGTCACTCCCGAACCTTATAATTCCGCACTCCAAATCCCTGGCCTCATCAATTTCCTGCAGTTCAGTTCCATCAATATGGCACAGAGCTCATGATCTCTTCTTCCCAAAGCTTTACCCATACTGCCAGTCCATTTAAGTCATCCTGCAGGATCTCTACATCATTTTCATTAAATACTGCTCTTCTCAGCTTTGCATCATCAGCACACAACTAAATATTTGCTCTACATTTTTTTTTTTTTTTTTTTCAAAATATTTTCTGTCATTTCCTATATCACTGATGTACAATAAACACCAGCAGGCCAAGTACTGGGCTCTGTGGTATGCCACTAGTCACATGCCTTTCTTTGCAATCGGCTCTTCCATAAACCACTCTCCATCATCATCAGATTTTTGACATGTACTGTACACTTAAGAGGTGTAGAGTATATCACGATAGTAGTAGTAGTACATGAAAAAGTTACATCATTACTAACTTCTGATCAACAATTTTCCTCCAATTTAATCTGTTATCTCTCAAGACTCCAACATTATCATATTTTATATTCCTGTCTTCTAAAGCACTTTTTACTGTATCAATCCACCTACATGTTGGTCTTCCTCTGGGACTTTTTTCCTGCCAACCTAGCAAAGAACACTTGTTTTGCTTATCTTTCCTTTCACTTCTGTTTAAGTGACCACACCATCTGAGTAGTACTAGAAGTGAGTAGCAGCACTATCAGTACTGGATTAAGGCTGAAGAAGAAGAATCATTTGGCAAGGCTCAAGACCAGACAAATGTAGGCATGGAAGATAGCAGTCTTTAACGGGTTGCTGGTGATGTTAAGAAGCCCTCACAGACTTCTGGAAGGAAATATTATATTATATTCATGCCATGCTTGCAGATGCAACATGGAATGAAGTGACAGTTGATTTATGAATGGTGTTTGGAAGAAGTGGCAAAAATGTATGTTCATAAACTTGACATGAAAAATGCAGTTAACAGAGCCTTAACAAATGCTGATATTTCACTGGATAAACTCGTCAGTTTTACAAACAGATGGAGCACCTGCAAATGGTGGTGGTGGTGGTGGTGGGGGGGGGAAATGAGGAATTAATTGCACTTATGAAAAGTGATCCAGGTTTCTAGAGTTTCTCCCTGTTCATTGCATCATTTATCATGAACACCTGGCAGCCAGATACTTCAAGTATGAAGATGTTATGAAATCTGTTCTAAGACATTTGTCTTAGAACAGATTTTATTATTGAAGAACTGGAGCTTGAAGATAAACACAGTAATGTCTCTTCATATCTCTTCATACTGCGTTGTGAGATGGCTATCAACCAGCAATGTCTTAAGTAGGTTTGTGGATCTGTAGGAGTCCATTATTACTTTTCTTGAAGAAAAGAAAAAATTCTATCCTCGACTGGAAAACGATGAGCAGATGCAAGATTTAATGTTCCTTACTGATATTAAGAATCATCTACAAACTATCAACTTTGTGCTCCAAGGAAAGGTTAAGATTGTTTCTGATCTTACTCAGACAATTTTCAGCTTTCAGAGTAAAATAAGTTTTTCAAAGAGACATATTGTTAAGCAACTTCTGCTTCCAATCTCAAAAGGAGAGTAAATACATCCTCTGATATTGAAATAAAAGATCACAAACAGAAAAAATACAAAGATAAATTACAAGGACTGCTTGATAATTTCTCAGAAGTTTGAATATACTTGTAGAAGTTGAAACCCTGTTTTGCCTTTTTTTTGTAAATCTATTCATATGTTAATCAATGATGGTTATCTAATTCTCAAACTGGTTACAAAATCATCTACTGGGGAAATGGAACTAATAGAATTACAGGAGGACCTAGGTCTAAAGATGATCCATAAATCCCAGTCTACAATTGAGTTCTAGAAGTAAGTTTCAGAAATAAAATATCCTGAGATGAAGAAAACCATGTGTGACTCATCTCAATTTTCCGCACAACATACTGCTGTGATTCACTGTACTACATAATGAAGTTGATGAAGTCGAAGCATCAGGCAATCCTTACAAATCAACACCTGACAGTGACAACATATCAGCCAAATTTTCAAGAACTCACAGCCAAGATGGACCCACAAGCCCTCTACTAGCAGTAAATAGCCTGATAATTATAGTAATATCTATTTGTGTCATAAAAATATTACGATAAGATTATAATTTTGTAAGCTGGTATCTGATTAAAATATCTCTAATTTTATTGGTTTACATATTTTCTTCCATGTTTTGACCAGATATTTACTAAGATACATAAATATCAGTTAAGGGGATAAAAATCCCTTATTGTTTTTCAGCCAGTAAGCGAAACTAAGATCGAACACTACGATCTGTAATCAACATCTTAACTTATCTGTAATTAACTTATATCAACATCGCCAGAAAAAATAGCCTTTTGGCTTTTCATCTTAGTTATAATACATAAATATCATTAAAAATATCTGCTTTTACCCCTTAATGTTAACGAATTGCAAATTTACATATTTTTCTTAGATGTTTCTGTAGCTCATTACCATATTAAAAATGCTCAATATAGTTAAAACAATGATCAGTCAGGATTTTGAAAACATTTGATACATACGTGTGTGTGTGTACTTTGTGTTTTTGAAACTAATACAAATTAATAATTTAAAAACTACATGCATGAATCATTATTATTGCATACATGTATTTCTTAATATTTATAGAAAATTTTTCTTATGAAATGTGCATGTAATATTTGTAATAAAAGCGTGTATGTAATATTTGTTCATGTCGTGTGACTCTCAAACATCCGAAGTTTATGGTATGTAGATCTTACGTTAAGCAAGTTTGGCCATCCGTGGTATAGGTTATGCATATTCAAAAGAAAGATTTCGGTATTGTGATCACATGTTTATTAAGATAAATTAAGAGAAACAAACCCGACAAGTTTCGTATATAGTTTGACTTACATCTTCAGGGGTTAAAGGTAACTAAAAGTTTAAACACAAGAAATGAGAAATTACTCAAAATAGTCCATTAGATGTTGTTATGGCTGTCTAACCGTTCATCAAATTAAAAAATCCGAGTGCAGAATCGATACATAATTAATGCATGCTATGTTTGAACAATGCTGGATGTTGTCACGTTCTGTTGTTCACGTTCACTCTGTCCAAGGTCTATTTTTTATGAGTATTTTTTTGGGTATATTTTTTATGAATGCTGACCAAACTTAGTGTAGAATTAGGCCCTGGCTTTTGTTGTATTGCATTGGGATTCTAAGCATATTTGCAGTTTCCTTAAATTTATTTGTGAAACAATTTTTCTCAATATAAGATGTTCATTTTATGCCAAAGTACATTATGGCCAGTGGAAGTTGTGTGGGATGCTAGGCCTGATTTGTGTTTCTCCTTTTTTGCACGTCTTTTTGATGTTCGTTCATACAAATTTCTCCTGATCTTCCTGTTTGGCCTACGTAACAAATGCCACAGGAACGGTAAATTTTATAAACACCTGGTTTTTTAAACGGGTGATGTGGAGGTTTTGGGGGCTGTAGAAATCTTGATATTTTTTCTAGTGGTAGAAAAGCTACTTTAATGTTATGTTTGTATAGTAATTTGGCCAATTTGTCTGTAACATTCTTGATGTATGGTAGTGTAATTGCGTTCTTGAAATCTTGCTTTTGTGAGATGATTGTAGGAGGTGTGTTGAGGATTTTCTTGATTGTCTTAGGTTCAAAACCATTTTTTATAAGAATCTGTGTTAAATAATGTAATTCTTCCTTACTCTTTTCTTCTGTGCTGGAAATATTGTAAGCTCAATACCTCAAGGTTTTTATAAAACCAATTATTTGCATGAGGTGGTGGTGGTGTGAGGCAGCATTAAGAAATCTTCCTGTGTTGGTGGGTTTTCTATAAATGGAGAAAGATAATCTGTTTTCTTTTTCATTGATTTCTATTAGGATATCAAGGAAAGGTAGTTTTTTATGTTCTTCCAGTTCCAAAGTGAATTTTATGTTGTGCAGATTATTAAGATAATCTTTAAAAGCAGTGAGTTCCTCTACTGTTCCTGGCCATATGATGAAAATATCGTCTACATAACGAAGCCAAATTTTTGTTTTTTATGATAGCTGTTTAGTGTATTATTTTCAAAATTTTCCATATATATGTTTGCTGAAGCTGGGGATGGGGGGAGAGAGGAGTCCATTGCCAGTACTTCTTTTTGCTCCCAAAATTTGTCATGATGCATGAAAAACGTATTTTTTATGCAATGTTTATATAGTTCTACAATGTCCAGTGGAAAAAGATCTTCAAGGAGATTCACTTTCATTTGATGAACAGTTAGACTGCCATAACAACATCTAATGGACTATTCTGAGTAATTTCTCATTTCTTGTGTTTAAACTTTTAGTTACCTTTAACCCCTGAAGATGCAAGTCAAATGACATACGAAACTAGTCGGGTTTGTTTATCTTTATTTATCTTAATAAACATGTGGTCACAATACTGAAATCTTTCTTTTGAACTTCAAAATCACAGAAACCTATGCCTACAGGCTATGTATTGTTCAATATGTCACATTTACACCATATAATGTATGTTCTGAACAGCTTTTCTCTTAGCATCTTGTCATGTGTTTTCTACAAAGCTGAAATACAAATCTCCTTGTTATATTTCCATGATTTCTCAACTGTCTGGCTTAAAGTAAAAATCTGATCCTAACAATCTCTTTCCCTTCCACAATTTTTCTAATGCATCTCTTGAGTTTGCTGATATAAATCTTATCTTGAATCAGTAAGGAAATTCTTTTATATTTCTTGAATGCAGTTTTATTTCCATTCTTAGAAGTGGAACTATGAGAGCTCTACTCCAATCACCTGGAATTTATCCTTCTGACCATGACTTTTGGATTATGCAGTGCAGCAATTGTACAAGTTTATATCTTCATATTTGAACATTTGTATTAAAATATAACCAGCTGCCTTTCCATTTTGACGTTTTTGATGATTTTTTCTACTTTTCATATTGATGTATGCACCTAACTACATTTTTCTTGAATGTTTTCTTCCACTGGTCTATCACTTCTTGTTTCATTTAGCAATCCTTCAAAGTAATTACTCCAGACATCCAGAAGATCTTTATTTTCAGCTTTCGTGTCATCTTTATCATCTAATTCCTTTCACAGTACTCTTTCTTCCATTTCTAGTCCCCCCACCCAACAGCCTCCAGAACACTGCCACTCTATATTTTTACCAAAGCCATGCAAAGACTTTTGTTTAGCCATGTTTACATTGCTTTGCTTTCTTACATTTTTCTTTGTATTCTTTCAGAGCACATGCTGATTACTTGCTAGAGCTTTCCATATGCTTTCTTCTTTTCCATGATTGTAGCATTCCTTAACTCACCCATGTACTGTGGGCAAGTTAAGGAATTCCCTCCCCCCTTTTATTAATTATATATATATATATATATATATGGTGTGTGTGCACACACATTTTTTACTTTTTTTTTTACAAAGTCTAGAAACACTGCTCTAGAGACTAAACATGGAATTTTTTTCATGCCTCGAATAAGCAAGGCAGTGGTCGTACACCAGGAAATGAAATTCATCTTCCACATAAAGACAATCGCAAACATCCATGTCCATAGTGGGATTTGAACCTACAGCCTGTTAGTTGGAGAGCTAATATGCTAATCACTCGGCCAACCAAGCCAGCTTTTAAACTCAATTACAAACTTACAACTCACAATATATAAAAACTAGAGACATTGATAAGTCTTGCTGTTCTTTTAATATTCTTTACTGAATGATTACAAACTTATTGCAAATAATTCAGAAAACAATGTTGCCCGTTTTTAACTCCCTCTCATATACAAGTGCATTGGTAGATTGCTATAAATTATAACATCTGAAATATATAAAACTAAGAATTATTTATAACTCTGTTATTCAAAAGAAATGTCCATGATCCCCCTTGTTTTCAACTTGTAACCTTCAAATGACACTAATCGACTACAGATTCTGCTGCAATCTTTCAGATGCGAAACTTATAGGAAATGAGAAAACCTCCAGTAGGATACCGTTGGTATTTACATAATATTAAAAATAAGAAACATTCAAACCAGTTTCTTAATTCAATATCTCTTACCTATATCTTTTGTTTCTTGTTTTTGTAACCATAGCTGCAGTACTTTATGTTGAAGCTCCTGCTTTTCACAGCATCCTTTGTAATCTACAAAGTTCCGAGTCAAAATAAGTTTTAACTGTCTGACATTCAGCCCTTCTATTTCTCCTGGATTTTGTAAGTCTTCCACAGACATAGGTTTAAATGGCTCTTGTTCATGGAATGGAGTTTTCTGTTGATATTAAAACAAATACATAAAAGTTTATCAAAAGAACTGCTTTATAAATACACAAGGGTGTGTGTGTGTGTGTGTGTGTGTGTGTGTGTATAAAAGATAACTGTCAAATCAGGCATTTTAAGGTAATAATATATTTGTTTTAATGCATTAATCACTACTATAAAAAAAAAAGGTAGAGGATAAAGGGATTATGTACATATAAAGCCATGAAGTACAAGCAATGATAAAATGTATATGACACTGAAGCAGTGGAGTCTAATGTCAATCCTCTCTGGCACTGGGAAATGGCAAGCAGGGATTTCACATACTGACTTTTTCACATATAAAGATAAGGATGGCATTTTGCCTCTTTACAAGGCCTTGATAAGACCTCACTCGGACTAGTGTGTGCAGGTCTGGTCTGATGGTTTCCGTTGTGATTCTGATAAAATGGGGAGAGAGGGGGCAAGTGTTAAAAATGATATACGGATTGTAGAATACTGATTATGAAGACAGACTGAGAATTTGTAGACTGCAGACACTAGTATGATTGAGACTCACAAACTTCTGAAAGAGTTATACAGGATTTCAGTTGATGGAATTTTTCATTTTATGGAGGGTGAGAAAAGGACAAGAGGGGGTATCGTTGGAAGCTGAGAATGAATGCCACTAAGAAGGGGATTGGGGCTCGATTTTTCTCTCATAGATTGTGTGATTGGAATGGATTGGCATTGGATGTTGTGTGTGCAAGCAGTGTGAATGAATTCAAGAATAAGTATGATAGTTGGTGCGTGTCGTATGTGGCCTCCCTCAATGAGTCCCTGACTCTAGAGGTCCGTCTTAATTTTTTATTTATTTATTTTATTGATTTCTGAAATATTTCCATGTATACAATAATCATCTTGAGCGACATTCTAAAATGTTATTTTACAAAGTAATGATGATAATAATAATAACAATAGTATATAGTTGATTCTCTTTTTACACAGCTTTTTTTTTTTTTTTTTACACGAATTCGAAATAACATGGTTTAGAAAATAAAAGCAATTTTTTTTATAAAAATCAAGTGGATATTAGATCCAGCATTATTTCCTTTTGGCTCTTTATTTTAGCAAAAGCAATTCTATTTTTACACAGTATATTTTGATTTAACACGATTCAAATGGCACTTATTTTAAAATTTCTGTTTGAATAGTACATGCATTTCCTAGAATAGTACATGCATAATGATACGTAAAAAATCATATGTATATATCATTTTTTGTTTACAATTTGAAATGTTTACACATTTTGTGTTTGGTTTTCATGCAATAAAGTTATACAGGCATGTATTAAATTTTGAAGGTTTGTATGCATAATATCAAATTAGTAAAATTAATAATTGATTATTTTCAGATATTTACGTAACATTACCCCATTAATCACGATGTCAGATAATTCAGTTAGACAGAAGAAGAAGAAGAAAAGCTATTTTTTTCAAAACTAAGATCCAAATTTTAGATAGTTTAGCAACTGGAAAAAGATCAACATTCTTAGGGAAATATTCTGGATTGAACGACGCTACCACGAGAATGATTAAGAAAAATGAAGAGGCCATTAGAAAATCTGTTCTTTATGAAAAAAAAATTAGGTGCCAAGTCGTCATCGTATACGAGAGACATTATAAAAGTGAAGATGGAAAAGACCCTAGTGATGTGGATTTAAAAGATTACTCACAAAAAGGAATACCTTTAGACGGAAATGTCATCAAACAGAAAGCATTACAGCTGTACAAACAGATTCAGGAAAAGGAACAACAACAATTGTGATTTTTCTGCAAGCACAGGTTGGCTTACAAAATTTACATCTGCAGATGAGCTAGCAGCTAGGGAATTTCTTTCTAAACTGTCCAACATTATTGAAAATGGTGACTACACTCCTGATCATGTTTGTAACGCAGATGAGACCGACCTTTTTTTGGATAAAAATGCCAAGTAGAACTTATATAATGAAATGGCAAAAAAGCATTGGTGGCAGTCTTAAAGCAAATAAGGATCGTGTGACTATTATTTTGCAGTGATGTTCCAGGAGATCGCATATCAAAACCATTACTCAATAATCGATCCCTAACACCGCAGGTAATGAAAGGTGTGGATTTTAACACGTTACCAGTGCACTGGAAGTGCAACCTAAAAACGGTTGGGTTACAAAAGAAATTTTTAATGAATGGTTCCATCAATGATTTGTTCCAGAAGTTTAATGCTATTTGATGGAAAAAATCTGGACTTTAAATTTTATTGATTATAGACAATGTGCCTGGCCATCCTGTTTTAGAACACCCGAATGTGAATTTTGTTTCCTGCCACCTAATACAATATCCTTATTACAACCACTAGACCAGGGTGTGATTGCTACCTTCAAAACTTACTACATAAGAAGAACATTCCAATACATTTTTGATAAACTAGACAAGGATAATTTACTGACAGTTATTGATGTATGGAAGAAATTTTCTATTTTGGATTGCATCAAACTTGCTAAGTTTGCATTATCAGAATTGAAACCATCAACTTTAAATGCATGCCAGAAAGTTACTTGGCCAGAATGTGCGAAAAAGAAAAACCCTGTACCTTTGCATACAACTGAATATCCTAATATCATCAGATCAGCACATGCAGTTGGCGGAGAAGAATTTGATGATTTTCCATCTGCAGATATTGAAGAATTGGTGGTTGACATGTTAGTGATGACGGAATAATACAAGCTGTCCTTGAGAATCTTGATGAAAAAGAAAAAAAGTGACGATGATGATGAGATTCCACTCACTGCAGTATTGATTAAAGAAGAGCTTCAAATGGCTAGAAAATCACAAAGTCATTTTCTTACACATAATCCAAATACTGAACAGTTTAAATGTGAACTTAAGTCATGTATAGTGTTATATGAAGAACAACACAAAGATTTAGCCAAAACAGGATCTCAATGATTAGTTCGTGATAAAAAAAAAAAAAAACCTTTGAAATTATTGGAAATAGGTGCTAATTTAGTTTCTTTTACTGAAGAAAATATTTCACCATTGTAGTATGAACAGGATAGTCAAAGTGTTTCAAAGTGATGGAAATGGGTTCATTCCAGTTGGTTCATGAGATTGAAGCAGCGTTTTGTGCTGCATAATATGAAAATGTATGGGAATCTGCAAGTGCTGAGAAGGCTGCCAAAGAGTTTGTGGAAAAATTGGATAAAATTATTACGGAGAAAAATAATTAATATGGATAAGACATCCATGTTTCAGAAAAAAATGCTCAAGCAGATATTCATCCACAAAGAGCTAAACTCTACACCTAGTTTCAAAGCTCTTAATGCCCGTATGCCAGTTCATTATCGGAGCAATAAGAATTGTTTGAGGATGCCTTAATCAACTGTTATGCGAATGAAATAAAAAGCTATTGTGTGAAAGAAAATGTAGAATTTAAAATTTTATTAATTCTAGATAATGCTCCAGGTCATCTGTAGCGTTGATCTTCACCAAGTTCAAGGTCATGTTCCTCCCTCCAAACACTGGTTCATTGATCCATCAGTTGGATCTCCGTAGATAATAAGTCTTAAACACTGCAAAAACTCCATGATCCATCAGTTGGATCATGGAGTTTTTGCAGTGTTTAAGACTTATTATCTATGGAGAACTTTTTCAAAAGCCATTTCTGCTAATGAAGGAAATGACCAGACTCTCATGCAATTCTGAAAAACATTCAATATTTATCATGCTAAAAAAATATTGCTGTGGCTTGGGATGCAGTGACCTCTCAATGTATGAGTGGCATATGGTAAAAGACATTAAAAAGGTTTGTGCATGATTTTGGAAGTTTGTAATAGTGGGCCTAGCAAACAATCTGAATCTCGAAGTGATTGATGATGACATAATTCAACTCACAGAAAGTTCCCCTGAAGAGCTGACCAACGAAGAATTAGTTGAACTGGAGGAACAACTGTTGAAGAAGAGAAAAAACAAGAAAAGAAAGGGGGAAAAGAAAAACAGGAAGAGACAGTTAAACAATTTACAGTGGTCTCGCAGAAATGTTCTTTGCAGTTAGCAATGTTCTCAAAATGGCTGAAGACATGGATCCCAATGTTGAACTCTACTTAATAATAGAAACGAAAGAACAGCGTTTGCTTGCTATGAACAAATTTATGATGAAAAGAAGAAGAGGAATAAGCAAAGCACATTGGACATTTTCATCAAAAAAACAAAAGTTACAACAGAAGAGCCACAGGCTGATCGTCCACACAGGGAAGGTAATGAAGATGGGATTGTAGAGTAAGATCATCATCATCAAATTCCTGCCATGTACCCACAAGGGGTGTACAGGATATGATTGTACTACATAAAAAAATTATAACAATACTAACTTCCTGTCTACAATTTTCCTCCAAATCAGTCTGTTATTTGTCAAGACTCCAACATTATCAGATCTTATATTTCTATCATCTAAGGCACTTTGTATCGTATCAATCCACCTATATCTTGGTCTTCCTCTGGGTCGTTTTGCTGCCAACCTGGCAGAGAGAACACTTGTTTTGCTAATCTTTCCTCGCCCATTCTGTTTAGGTGACCATACCACCTGAGATTAGCTCTGCTAACACATTCCTGGATGCTGAAAATATCAAGTTCTTTCCTAATATCCTCGTTTTTAATATGATATTGCCATTGATGCCATTTGTTCACGCATCTAATCTTTCTCAGGACTCTCATATCTGCGGTCTCTAGTCTTTGGTCAAGTGTTTTACTTCTGACCCAGCTCTCAGATCCATAAGTTAAAACTGGTTTGAACACTGTCTTGTATACAATTAATTTAGTGTTCTGACTAATTTCTCTCTTATTCCATATGAATTTATTCAATTGACTTCCCACCATACCAGCTTTGCTGATTCTGTTGTCTATTTCTATATGTAATTTACCATCTTCAGTAAAAATCGTGCCTAAGTAGCTGAAATGTTTTACTTGTTCCACAGGTTCTCCATTCACAACACAGTTGACATTTTCAATGATTCTGCCTATTTTCATTGTCTTTGTCTTTTTATTGCTGACCTTCATACCATATCTATTACAACAGCTATTCAATTTAGTCAGAGAATCTTGCAGACTTGTGGCAGATTTATTTAGAAGTATAACATCATCCGCATAAAACAAAGAGCTGAGATTAACATCTCCAATTTTGATATCATGTTTAATACCACTTTCCTTCATAATGTGATCCATATAGATAATGAATAACAGAGGGGATAATGTACATCCTTGTCTCACACCAGATTTAACATTAAACCATCTTCCTGTACTTCCTTCAATTCTAACTGCTGACTTACAACTCAAATAAAGACTAAGTATTGCTTGATATAATGCCCCATTGACACCATATAACTGCAGCGTATTGAATAGCTTCTCTCTTGGCACCTTATCATATGCCTTTTCCAAATCGACAAAACTTAAATACAGATCTTTGTTATATTCCCATGCTTTCTCGACTATTTGTCGTAAAGTGAAGATCTGATCCTGACAGCCTCTATTTGGCCTGAATCCAGCTTGTTCTTCACCAAGCTTTTCTTCCACAATTCTTCTCAACCGTTTCTCAAGTATACTTGCATAGATCTTGCCAGGAACACTCAGTAGGGAAATATCTCTGTAATTCTCACATTCAGTTTTATTTCCCTTTTTATATATGGGTACTATGAGAGCTCTACTCCAATCATCGGGAATTCGTCCCTCTGTCCAGGCTTTTTGAACTATGCAGTGCAGCCACTGTAAGACTCTTATACCACCATACTTCAGCATTTCTGGTCGAATATCATCTACTCCTGCTGCCTTTCTACATTTCAAGCCTTTGATGGCTTTTTCTACTTCCAGTATGGATATGTATTCCTGCCTGCATGCCTGGTTGCATGCCTGGTCAGTGTTTTTTACCACTGTGCTGCCATCACTGCTTGTTTCATTTAGCAGTTTCTCAAAGTAATTACTCTATACTTCAAGGATATCTTTTTCTCCAGTTTTCATGTCATGTTTTTATCATCTATCCTTTATCATCTCTAACTCCTTTTACAGCACTCTTTCCTCCATTCCTAAGCTTCTTCAACAACCTCCAGAATATTTTCCCACCTTCTTGATATTTATTTTCTATATTCTTGCCAAAGTCCTCCCATGACTTTTGTTTAGCTAGTTTAACACAGTTTAGCATTCTTGCATTTGTCTCTATATTTTCTAAGAGCACAAACTGACTTATTTGCCAGGAACTTTTGATATGCTTTCTTCTTTTCCTTCACTGCCTCTTTAACTTCCTGTGTCCACCAGGGAGTTCTGATTTTTTTTATCCTTGCAGACAACCTCACCACATGCCTCTCTGGCAGAATCAATTAATGTTTTCTTCAGAGATTGCCACTGAATCTCCAAGGTTTAATTTCTGTTCTCAAACTCTTTCATTTTTTCTTCAATAATCTTTGTGTATTTTAGTCTACAGTTCACATCTGAGAGCTGCTCAACTTTTATTCGTTTTAGAACTTTCTTACATGTGTGATTATTCTCCTGCTTTATAGTGGCAGTAATGCACAGTACAGTTTTTATAATAAGGTTTAAAAATTAAAATGACAGTATACTTATTAGGGTTAAGTTCCTAACCCCTATAACTCCTGTTGATTTAATGTATCGACTTACGTCCTGCCAGCTGGAATGGAACCTGGACGTAAGTCGAGGGATGACTGTATATATATATATATTGCATAATTTACACTTTTTATTTTAAAACACCATCTCATTCATAAGTTATCTGATCACGGGTGACTGACAATGAATTAATTAAAGAATTTTTATGTACAGAGTGGTAAAAATAAAACTTCAGGTGATCTAAAATTCTTAATTCAAATGCTACAACATATCCTTTTAAAGAATCACAAAAACACTTGCAAATTTAGTTGCTGTTTTCTCTAAAAGTTATAAAGTAAACTAATAGTCTTCACTTTCTTGTGTCCTTTTATCTCCTTCAATGTTTAGAACTTATGAAAAAATGAAAGGGCATTACAAACTTGACCTGACAGTTGTCACTGCCATAACATAACTGATGACTTTTAAAATCTTTTTCTTTCTAAATGAAGGACTATAAAAATCTGCTATTGATTCAAAAATCCTACTTATTTCTCAAACAGCGGTATTATAATATTCTTTTCACTTCATGCATTCATGCAAGTAAATCTTGAACACTTGAATGTGATAGAAAGCAAATAAGTCTTTCATGTCATGAATAAACTTAAATTAAATTACAATTATCATTTCCAATAAATAAATTTCATTATTAAATCAATACATTCATTTCCTTCAATGTTACATTTATGCACACATATGTAATATATAACAGGCAATCTATTTAAAAAAAAATAATTGTACTTTTCTCATAATGCAATTTCACTAACAAAATAAACTGATTATTATAAACAGAAAAATTAAAATTGGCACAATCTAATTAAATACTCTAGCACAGTGTTTCTCAACCTGTGGTCAGCAACGATGGAAAAGGTGATCTATAGGCAGACTTAAATTAATTAAATAAATATATATTTTTTAATTATCTAAACAAATTAAAATTGAATAAGTAAAAATTATTGAAATCAAATGGAGACTTAAAATATAAACAACAAATATCACCAGAATGTTCAAAGGTAGAAGCAATAAAACTATATTGTTGTTCACTTCATCCTTTTTATTATTCGTCATTCTGCTGCTAAATTTGTAGCGGCAGAATGACAATAATAAAAAGAGGAGTGAAGTGAACAATAATATAGTTTTATTGCTTCCGCCTTCCCTTGCTGTTTTGTCAGATTTGAAGTTAAACATGTGTTATCCACATTTCAACCAATGGCTTGTTGTTTATTGATTTTTATTATTGAAGGTTTCCTTCCTTCAACCAAGGCTCAGTATATCTTCAGAAGTGCTAAGTGATACTTGGACAAAGTGTGTCCTGAGTTAATCCCCAGTATCATATATTTATATATTTTTCGGAAATGTTTTTTAATAATGGAAAAGTGGCTTAGAACTAGGACTTTGAAAAGAAGGGGAAATGAAACAGGTGATATTAACCCTAATTGTGATACAAGTGTTGTAATGGCGAGTAAATTTGATACTATTAAAGAAGAAGAAACAAGCAGACTTCCTACTGTATTTTTTCTTCGAAAAAATACAGTAGGAAACATAACAGTTCATATTTGGAATTTGGGTTTACTTGGTGTGGAGATGAAAGTGAACAGAAACCTCAATGTCTTTTGTGTTATGAAGTGTTGTCAAACGAGTGAATGAAACCTGCGAAACTCCAACGACATTTAGAAACTAAACATTGTGATGTGAAAAATAAACCAATTGAACTTTTTCCACAACGCTTAGGGACATTAAATCATGGGAAAGATATAGTTTCGGTCATGGGTTCCATTAATATGCATTAACATTAATAGCAAGGCACTGGAAGCATCCTATCTCTTAAGTTTGCACATAGAGAAAACATGGAAACCGCATTCTATTGGGGAAAATTTGCTACTTCCAGCTATAAAATATGTGGTAAAAACGATGCTCGGCAACAAGTTACTAAAAGATGTTGATTTGATTCCTCTTTCAAATGACACTGTTGGTCGCAGAATTAATGATATGGCAGGTGACATAGAATCTCAGTTAATCGAAAGAGTTAAGAAGAGCCCTTATTATACGTTACAAATTGACAAGACTACTGATGTTACAACTGATGTGCAGTTAATATGCTACGTAAGATATGTGCATACTAACAACATTCATGATGATATCCTGTTTTGTAGAACTTTGCCATCCCGAACAACTAGAGAAGAAATATTTCACACACTCAATAATTACATAATACACAAAGGGATCCAGTGGGAAAAATGTATAGGCTTCTGTTCGGATGGAGTTTGCTTCTTCCTTGACCATAGAAACAACCCCACTATGCCTGCCTGTAAGGCAGGCATAGTGGGGTTGTTTCTATGGTCAAGGAAGAAGCTCCGGATATGAATTGGGTACATTGTTTCATACATAGGGAAGCGTTAGCCTCCAAAGGAATGCCACCAGAATTTAAAACTGTGCTATATAACACTGTAAAGCTAGTTAATTTTATTAAAGGTCGACTGTTAAATAACAGGTTATTTTCAGTACTCTGCGATGAAATGGGCAGTGAATATATACAACTTTTGCTTCATTCTGAAATTCGCTGGCTTTCCAAGAGCAAAGTACTAACAAGGTTATTTCAATTAAGGCATGAAGTTTTATTATTTGTAAATGAACGTAATTCTGATTTTGCATCACTCCTTGTTGACGAAGCATGGTTATCAACACTATCCTATCTTTCAGACATTTTTTTCAAAATTAAATGAACTAAATCTCTCCATTCAGGAAAATTCTTTAACTGTTCTTGATGCCTAAGACAAAATAAAGGCATTCAAGAAAAAACTGATTTTACGGATTAATTATGTAAAGGACAGACAATTTGCACCTTTTCCAACATTTGGAATCGTTTTTAGTAGAAAATGATATTTTTGTTGATTCTGAGTTTCTGGAAAGGGTTTGTGACCACCTCAAAAATCTGAAACATATTTTCTGAATAACTTTTATAAGAAATTTCTGTGGAATGGTGATCCATTTCAGGCTTGCAGTCACAAGAACGACCTTTCGTTATCGAAAAAAGAACAATTAATTGAGCGTTCAAGTGACAGTGGACTTAAAATGCAATTCCGTGATCTTGGTTTGGATCTCACTAAACCAAGACAAGTGAATTTCCCGAATTATCTGAATAAGTAGTGAAAATCGTCATGCAGTTCTCTACAACCTATCTTTGTGAGAAAGGATTTTCATCGCTCCTTCAAATAAAAACAAAATACAGAAATTATCTTCGTGTGTGTGTGCCAAATCTTCGACTGAATTTGACCAATATTGAGACAGATATCCAGCAACTCTGCAAGGGCCGAGAAGCTCAACCATCTCATTAAAAGTAAGTAGTAACATAATTAGATCATATTATTTATTTTTTTAATAAAAATTAAACTTCGTACAATGATGATACACTTTTAATTGTTTCCATATGTATATAATTGTTTTAATTATGCTTCCATATGTATTCAAAACATGCTTTTAGATTTATTATGTTATAAATGGCACATTTTTTCTGAAATGTTGGTAATTCCTACTTAGGCTTTTAAAAAAAATTACGAAAAGTCAACATGACATATAGGGAAATAAATTAAAAACACTATGTTTATTTTTGAAGTAATTCCAACATTCTAAAATGTTATTTTTTCTTGCTTTTCTTTTCGCAAAATCATCGATGACATTGTCGAAGTCTATTTCATCACTCAGTTGCTGTTTTATAGACAGTAAGGCAAGATTTCTTAAGTGTGCCAAAAAAAGTGTCGCGCGTGGGCGGATCCCTACCTAATCAACATCTGGATAATTAGTCTCCCATTATGATTACTCTTTTCACATTCTTCATCTCTGTTTGGTGATGAATTTCTTCATTGCTAGCAACTGATCCACCAGGTCTGTAACAACACTCCACTATGTAATTGATCTTGTTAGATTCAACCTCATACCAGATGGCTTCAAATTCACTGCCACATAAAATACTGTTGCTGGTACTACACTCATAGGTCTCAACACTAACTGGATTCAAGTCATCCGATATCATTAGCAGCATGTCCCTCCTCTCCTATCCTCTCAGTGAACTCAATATTGCATACACTAGACTGATAGCTTTTAGCAAAATGGGCACTCATTAATTGAACAATCTCTTCTGCATCTGTTACCCTTTATCTCAATACCAGTTAGTATGTTTGATTCTGATAACCAATTATCACCAATGCCTACAATCTGAGGTCCCAACATGTTGACCAAAGCAACAAACTCTACTGCTTTGTTTCTGACACTCCTAGCATTTGCATATAGACATAATAATCTACTTGTATTTTCTTTTGTATGCTCTTGTCTGCAGTGTCTGCATGACACAGCTAGACAACTTGCAGATCTCCATTCTTCTCTAATGCTTTATACATGTAGACATCTTTGCAGAAGTTTCATTAATTTTCATTTCATCAAGTTTCATAATCCTTTCCATGATAATGCTCATTTTCGTCATTAGGACAATTACATAACATTGTCACTCTTACACTTATTAGCTTAGTATAATTAAAAACTTTTTAATACTGTTATTTAAAAAAATACAATTATCTTACAGAAACAAGTCTTAGACTTGTTTTTGTAAGATAATTTTATGGTTTGGTCATGTGATGAGAAGGGAGGATGAGTATGTGAGAAGAAAGGTCATGCAGATGTGCAGGGGAGGAGGAAGCGTGGGTGGTCAAAGAAGAGATGGAGGGAGTTGGTGGAGAGATAATTAAGCTGTTGTAAAATATTATCAGAATAACAGCGGGGAGATTTTTCATATGGTAGAACTAGGAGCCATCCCTGGAAGTTGCAAAAGGAAGTAATGAGTAAAAGAGTAAGAAGTAAGTTTTTTCTATATGGAGAGTGGCAGGAGCATGGAATGCAATTGACTGAAAGGATAATGAGAGCGCAAACTGCAGATGAGCTCAAGGAGTGATATGATAGACTTTGTACTCACTAACACTGGCCTCCTATGATGAGTCTTGTGACTCCATGTAGGTTAAGAAAATAATACCTTTTGTATAATGGTTAATGTGGACCTCTTGTGAGGAGTCTTTAGATTCCATGTTTTAATTCTCTTTTGCCATCACTCATTTTGATGAGTCACATAGTTCAAAGGGCAAAAACAAAAATGATCATTATAATAAACTACAGTGTTAGAGTAATAAATTCAGTTTAATATAAACTGAAATAATCACCTGATGCTTCAACCTACATATTAAGGTCATCTGGAGTATATACAAAGAGACAAGTTACATTACAATACACATAATAAATTAAGTCATACTAATTTAGTCAATCATTAACACTACTCCTGTTATCTGCTTGGCAAGAGATTACTAACAGATAAAGTAAAACAAAAATTAAGCTAGAGATTACCAACAAATAAATTAGAACAAAAACAGTATTGAGTGTGGTCAATATATGAAATAAGAGCTGAAATTATTGGTTAGAGTCCTAATGTGAGGGTTTGCTGGAGAGCTTGAAATAACAGTTATCTTTCCATATTCTTGGGATTTTTAGACTGTCATTATAGTTTAAATTAGGACAGTTGATCAAAATTTCACCGGCTTTCAAATTCGTGTTCATACCAACCATGTTTTTGTACTATATAAGGATAGGTTCCTTTAGAGCCTCTGAAGGTCAGTCAGTATAGACAAAGTCTTTTGGTTGGAAAGAGCTGGGTTCAATTCCCATCTAAGATGTGAGGAATATCTGGTCTCTTTTGACTAAAGGTGAGTTAGTCAGTCTCATACAAAGGTAGGGTTTTTGTTTGCCTGGAAACCTCAGGTTTTTTCATCCCCCAGAGGCAAACCAGCAGGTGATGCCAGACTTTGAGACAAGCCAGTTGGGGTTTCCCACAGTTGCATAATCATAAATAGATCCTGCACCAAGCAGAATGAAAGTGCTATAAAGAAGAAGAAGATAAGGATAGGTTCCTTTCCATCAATTTGGTGTAGGGTATTTAAGAGCATGATCAGAAAGGTCTAAATTACCAAAGTTATTAAATTTGATGTGCTGTTTGTGTTTTTATGGATTGGAATTGTGCATCCAGTTTCACAAATATAAGGTAAGTTACAGGTACACTGGATTCGGTGTACAAAAGAGTGGGCCAGAGGGAGGGGAAAAGGGATCCTTGGAAGAGATTTTTTTTATTTATTTTATAGGTGGTTTAAAAATAGCATTAAGGTTGTAAAATCCCCCCCCCCCATACAGAGGAGGTCGAAGGACTTATATGCACATAAGGTGATGTACAAGGTGGTACAAAAAGTTTCAAGACTAGCTCCATTTATGAGAAATTACTTTATTTATCTACGTTTACACACTATCACCTTCAAAATAGTCCCCTTGCATAGCAAAACAGAGCTCCCAGTGTTCCTGCCATTTCTGGAATGTGTCCTGGAAGTCTTCTTTTTGAAGCGTGTCAAGCACCTTCTGCAATTCGCGCTGGATCTATGCAATGGTGTCAAAACAGTGACCTTTGAGCTGGATCGTCATCTTCAGGAAGAGGTCGAAGTCTGCAGGAGCCAAATCTGGCGAGTAGGGTGGGTGCAGAAGTGAGATCATGTTGTTTCTGGTGAGAAACTCAAGTGTGAGGAGAGCTCGGTGACAGGGTGCATTGTCGTTGTGGAGCACCAATTTTTCACGCACCACAGATCTAGTCACTTTCGCCGATTGTCCTCCCTCAGATACCTTAAAACCTGGCAGTAGAACTCGCTATTGACGGTCTGGCCCCTGGGGACGAATTCTCGATGCACAATGCCGCGAATGTCGAAAAAGATGATGAGCATGCACTTGGTCAAGTTTCGTCACCAGTAATGATCCTTGACATGAATGACGGGTCATCCACAGCACGCTGATGGAGTTCTGGGCAGATCTTGACGTGGTGTTCCTTATGCTCCTGGATCAGCAGCCTGGGGACGAACTTGGAAGCAACACATCGCATGTTCAAATCACATGTGAGGATTGCCTGGACTGTTCCGTATGACACACTGACAATGCTCATGCACAAGTTGCCGAATGGTTTCGACATTTTTGGGGGTTAAGCTTGTTGAAGGTCTTTCTGATCTCTCATCATCTTCCACTCTTGAAGTGTGCATGTCACTCAAAACACGTCGAATGACTCATTGCAGCATCGGCGTAAATTTGTCGAATCATGTCAAACATCTCTGTGGCAGATTTGACCAGTTTCATGCAGAATTTCATGTTCGCTCTTTGTTCTAACTTGCTGTCCATGATGAAATTGCAGATGTGGTGACGCACGTAGTCAGAATAGCACCAGTTGCACAGAGGATTGTCTTGTTTACACCGATGTAAACAAGACGATCCTCGCCAATCTCGATGTCTTTTAGTACACTGACATATGAAGGCTGGTGCTCTCTGTGACTGTGCATGCAGTCTTGTGCTGCCATCTGTTGGCGTATTACAATACTAGTCTCGAAACTTTTTTTGATACCACCTCGTATATGGTGTGCAGGTGAGGACAGAAAAGTTTTCAAATTTTTTTTTTGAAAAGTTGCTGGTTGTAGTTGTTTGGGAATACTTCCTGGCAAAGATTCTTCCAGAGGATGGAGGTAGATGAAATAAAAGAGGAAGAGGAGAAGTAAGTTCAGTGTGTTTGCATTTACACAGTGAAGGGGTGCTGGGCAGACAGAAAGTGGGAAATGAAGGTTGCCAGTTCAGTGAAACAATGACCATTGAAGTACTTGTAGAATAGACACAGAGCCAAAGTGTTGTATCTGTGTGTGTGTGTGAGAGAGAGAGAGAGGGGGGGGGGGTTTGAAGTGAATCTGTAGGCCACTGCAAGCCAAATTGCCCTCCTCAGGAAAGAAATTTGGCTCGCAGATGATACAACCAGTGTCAAGAATTTTTAGACAAGTTTTAGGTGCACCACCTCAAATGTGAGCAATATTCTAAGGATGGGCAGATTTGGGATTTGCATAAAGTTAAGAGTTAATTGGCTTTATAAGCATCTTGAATGAAAGGAGGATGTCTCTAGTTTTTGGATGTTGAAGAAGCCAATGATGTTATGTGTTTATGACAGGAGAGACTGGAGTAAGTGTAAATCCAACCAGAGAGATCTCATCTTATCTGTTGATTTGTGTATTACTGACAGTAAGGGTAGGTGAGATGAGATCTCTTTTGTGAGAGAAAAGTAAGACTTCGTGGTACTGAGGATGACCAGATTGTCCTCAACCTATTGAAGGATAATATATGGGTATCGTTTTGTGAAGAATTTTGATGGTAATTTTGCTATAGCCATTGTTTATAAATATATTGCTAATAAATTGTAATTCTTGCTTCAGGGATCACTCAGAGTAAATTGTTGTAATTTAATCATTAGAGTAAATTATAGCTCTGTATTTTGAAGGTGATAATAACCCCAAGTTTTTGTGAAGGACTGTGATAAAAGTTTGCAAGTATGTATGTGTGTGTGGGCTTGAGGTAGACAGTGAAGGATAGACCATCTGAGGGAAAACATGTGACTAGTGTATCCAGAAAAGGAAGTAAGTTTGGGTTTTCAACATCAGTGGTAAATTACATGTTGTTCGTTCAGGTGCTGAGAAAGGCATTTAAAGTTTGGTGGCCATGTAGCCAGTTAATGAAAACATCATTAACATATTTAAGCTAAACTGTAGGTTTTTTTAAGTAAAGAAATCTACAGCATGTTGCTCAAAAGCTTCCAAAGTTAGCAAACAGGAGGGAATACTGGCGAGTACATGGCTGTACCTTCTTTTTTGAAGATAAAAATTATTTTGCCATATGAAGTAATTAGAATGTAGCATGTGCACAAAGACAGCTGTAATATTAGGTGAATATTTGTTCTGTAAGAGAAGAATTGTGTCAATGAGTGAGTAATAAACTCATCAAGAAATCATCTTTGCCATGCATTACATATTTAATTTTGTTATAATGAAGTGTATGTTTTTTTTTTTTTATGTAGGGAAGGGGAGAAATGACATTTAAAAAAAAATATGCACACAAATTACTTGTGAAAATTATTTTCATAACTCAAGCAAGCTAATAATAATAATAAAAATCCTATTAAATGACTGATTTCTTTTTCATCATTCTATACAGAAAACTGATAACATAGTCCACTCTCTTCTGTATGTATTTTCAGAGTTCGTAGCGAATACATGCAAGATTTCCTGTTGCAAACCACCATTATAGTTTTAGGGAAGAGTATATAACACATACAGATATAATGCAAGAATTTTTGATTAACACAGAAATTTCAAATAAAGAAGTATAAGAATTACTACTTAATTGCTCTTATTTTTAATTATGACTTATTTATTATTTTTTTTAAAGCATAAATCAATGATTACTTAATGCACTTATTTCCTTTTTAAGAATATAGTGTTGGTGTCTTATTAAATTACAAAAACATGGCAGAAAACAATGCAAAAAAATTATTCGTTCTTTAGAAAATGACAAGATCCATTAGATTCTCCCAGTATGGGATCTAATGAGTAACTTAAATAATAATAATAATATTAAAACATATATTTATGACTATATAATAAATCAAATTCACAAAAAACCACAGGATTGGAACTTGGAATGTTAGAAGTATGAACCAAGGTAAGCTGGAAATAATAAAGATGGAAATGGAGCAATAGAAGTTGGATATATTGGGAATAAGTGAACTTAGATGGACAGGAATGGGCCATTTTCAGTCAGGGGACTATATGGTGTATTACTCAGGACATGAGACAAGTCGAAAAAATGGAATATCTTTCTTACTCAGGAAAAAGATGGCTAGGTGTGTATTGGTTTATAATCCAGTGAGTGACAGAATTATTTCTCTCAGAGTGAGTGAGTGGACATCCAATGAATATGACCATCATTCAGGTTTATGCACCTACTACAGAGGCATCAGAAGAAGGCATTGAAGAATTTTATGGCAAGTTACAAGAAGTGATAGATGCATCACAAAGTGAGATTTATGGCTACTTATTGGAGGTTGGAATGCAAAAGTGGAGAGAGACTGAGGAACAAGGAATAACAGGTCGTTTTGGTTTAGGTATTTGAAACACTGCAAGGAAGAGACTAGTTGAGTTTTGTGCAGAGAATACTTCGTTTGTTGCCAACACCTGCTTTAAACAGCACAAAAGAAGATTGTACACATGGGTATCACCTGATGGACAACACAAAAATCAAATTGACTATATACTTGGACAAAGAAGATGGAGAAGTGCAATTCAGTCTGTCAAGACTTTTCCAGGTGCAGACTGTGGAACAGACCATGAGTAATTAGTGGCTACAATACAAGTGAAACGACGGAAACTGAAAACATCACAAATGTCTATCAGATATTATCTTGGAAACATACCAGCTGAATACAATATTAGCATACAGAACAGATTCAGTACACTCAATTTGTGTGAAGGAGAACCAGATGAACTATGGGAAGAGATTAAAGATATCATTAAAACAGAAGCAAAGAAGAACATCCCAACAGTTTGTAAGAAGAAGACGTCCAAATGGCTGTCAGAAGATGCCATCAAAACTGCTCAGGAAAGGAGGAAAATGAAGGCCACAGGAAATTTGCAGGAAGTACAGCATTTGAATGCAGAGTTTCAACGACAAGCCAGAAGAGACAAGGAAAAATACTTTAACCAGCAACACCAACAAATAGAAGACCAAAACTAGAAAGGAAAAACAAGAAAGGAAGATGCAAGAGATCTTTTCAAAAATATCAGAGAACTAACAGGAAAGTTTAGTGCCAAGGTGACAAATATTGAAAAGTAAACACAAAGGATATCTTACAGAAGCTGCAGACATCAAAGAAAGATGGAAAGAATATACAGAAGACTTTAGAGAAAGGACTCCAAAATTACTGAGAAATTTGAAGAGCAGAATTATACACAGGAACCAGTACTAGTGGAGAGTGAAGTGAGGTGGGCACTGCAACAGATATCCAGTAAGAAAGCACCAGGAGGAGACGGAATACCCATTGAGCTGCTCAAAGCCCTGGGAGAAGAGGCAGTTAAAATTTTAACAGCTCTATGTCAGCAAATTTGGATCACAACTACATGGCCTAGAGAATGGAAAAAATCAGTATATATACCTTTATTGAAGAAAGGCGATGCAAGAGAGTGCGAAAATTACAGAACTATAGCACTGATTTCACATGCAAGTAAAGTCTTACTTAAGATAATTCAGAAAAGACTGGAACCATTCATGAAGAGAGAAATGCCAGATGAACAGGCAGGATTTCGAAAAGCCAGAGGAACAAGAGATCAAATTGTCAATGTGAGATGGATAACAGAAAGAACACAGGAATATCACAAGAATGTCTACCTTTGTTTCCTTGACTATAGCAAGGCTTTTGACTCTGTAGATCATGTGAAACTGTGGAATGTGTTAAGAACAATGGGAGCCCCAAAGCATTTCATTATCCTTCTGAGGAATCTTTATTATGAACAAGAAGCTACTGTCCGAACAGATCTTGGAGAAACTGAGTATTTCACAATAGGTAAAGGGGTGCGACAAGGATGTATTTTATCTCCATACCTGTTTAACTTGTATAGCAAATACATTTTAAGAATGGCAGGGCTGGAGGAGTCTTCAGTTGGAATTAAAATTGGTGGAAAAATATTAATAATTTGAGGTATGCAGATGATACCACCTTGCTAGCAGAATGCAAAGAAGATTTGAAGGAACTTATTATGAAAGTTAGAAAAGAAAGTGCTAAATATGGTCTTAAACTTAACCTCAAAAAGACAAAAGTCATGGCAACATGTGAACTTAATGATTTTGAAGTAGATGGGGAGAAAATAGAAGCAGTTAACAATTTTGTGTTCCTAGGATCTCAAATTGATAAAGATGGTTATTGTACCGAAGAAGTTAGAAGATTATTATTCAGAAAAAAAGCAATGACAAATTTAAGCAAGATCTTTAAAGATAAAGATATTAGCCTCATAACAGAAATCAGAATCATGAAAGCAATGAAAGCAATGGTATTTCCTGTGGTGCTGTATGGATGTGAAAGTTGGACCCTGAGAAAAAGTGAAAGAAGAAAGATAGATGCATTTGAATTATGGGTTTGGAGACTCTTACTAAGAATACCAATAAATCAGTGATAGACAGAATAAAGCCAGATTGCTCACTTGAAGCTATGATCATCAAGCAAAAATTGTCATACTTTAGACATATTATGCGAGCAAATGACAGTCTGGAGAAGATGATGATGATGACGCTTGCTAAAGTTGATGGAAGCAGGAGAAGAGGAAGACCAAGAATTAGATGGGTGGATGGAGTGTGCTTGAAGGTTCTGAAAGACATGGTCAGGGACAGATTGAAATGGAGAGTGTATGTTCATGGAGTCACCAGGAGTCGGAAATGACTCGATGGATCATAACACACACACAATAAATCAAATTACTACTAACCAAAACAATAAACAAACAAAACAATAAAAATCACAATACAAAAACATCTAAGCCTTGTACAATAAAACACTCAACATGTTAAGTATAGAGCTTCATGCAGATTTTAATCAAACTGCTTACTTTTTTCCAACAGTTTTTTTGTGGTACTGAAAAAGAAAAATATCCTTTATCTTAGTATCTTACATAAGATGCATGAGTGATTTCCAGGATTTCATACATTACAGGAAAAAAAAAAAAAAAGTGTTGGTGGTACACACTGTGCCCTGTCCTGATTTGATGGTCTTGCAGTTTAATTGCAAGACCATCCAACTTTTTTATTTATAACACACCCACACACACAGTATATTAATACAAATTAAAACATATACATATGAAACTAATAGGTTCACAAGTATTCAATTAATTTAATTTACCAAATTAAATGTTTTTCCAGTAACAAATTCCAAGAGCAAAAATAAGTGGGGACCAGTGTCATTTCAAAAATGGCCAGGGAAGATCAGGCACTATCTACTCACTGTCCTAGCCATTTGAAAGATAGCATCTCAACATGAATATTACTTTGAATCCCAAATCGACATGAATGCTTCTAAAAAGTATTTCAGATGATAGGCTCATGTTGTTGTTGTTATGTACATCCAGTTGTTTCTGACTCTTGGTGATCTTGTGAAAAAAGGCTCTTAATCTCACTCGGCCTTTTGTCTCTTCTTTCAGCAAGTTGTAAGTTTAAGTTGGCAAGTTCCTTCATGTTGTCGATCCAATTCTTTGTGGTCTTCCTCTTCTTCTTATGCCTTCAATCTTTCCCCAACATAATTGTATTTTCCAATGATTCATCTGCTCACATAATATGTCCAAAGTACATTAACTTCTGTTAAGTGATCACTGCCTCCAAAGAATTCTGTCTAAACACTCTCTAAAACCTTATTAGTCATTCTTGCAGTCCATAAGATTCTTAATAGTCTCCACCACACCTATAATTTGAATGAATCAATTTACTTTCATTTTTCTTAATAATCGACTTTTACATCCATACATAACTACTGGAAACACCATTGCTTTGACGATTCTAACTTTACTTGCACTTCTTTCATAATTTTTGTCAAGTTTAACAAAGCTCCCCTCCCCATCCTATCATTCTTCTAATTTCATCTTCATATTTACCACATTTCTAATTCTGGACACCAGTAAATCATCACTTTCAATGACCTCTATTTTATCTCCTCAATCATAAATTCATCTAAACTGCCAGAGGTCATCACTTTTGTTTTGCTGATATTTAAATTAAGCCTGGCTCTGTTGCTTTTCCTCTTAACCAATAGAATTAATCACTCCAGATCTTTACTTTCTGCTATGAGAGTTGTATCATTTGTATATCTTAAATTTTCTATTTATTCTTTTTTTTTTTTGCTACCAATCTTAATTCCAGCTGGGTCTTTGTCTAAGTTAGCCATTCTCATAATGTATTCACTATAAATATCAAAAAGATAGCTTTATCATCAAGTATGAGAAGATAAGATGCATAAGATAGTTCTGTGGACACTAATTCAGTTTTTAGTATTTAGATACTCCAGGACAGAAGCAATATACAGGGTTAGCCTAAAAGAAATAGATACTTTCAAAGTTTTACAGAAAGAAGAGTTCTAATAGCATGGCTGAAATACTTACATGGTTGGAAGAGTACATCCTGAAGTTTACATGGTTAAGTTACAAGTGTTCTATATGTGACCCTTTTGTAACACAACAAATATCAATGCGATAGTCCAGTTCTACCCAAAAAATTCTCAGCATGTCCATGTCAACAGTCGCAGCAGCTACTGTGATGCATTGTTTAAGATAGTCCACACTTGTACGGAGGGGAGGAACAAAAACTCTGTTCTTTATGTGCCCCCATAAGAAGTAGTCACAGGGTGTTAAATCCGGACTTCTTGTTGGCCAATATGTACGAGCCATGTTCGGGGGGGGGGGGGGGGGGGTTTGAACGTCCAATTAAACGGCGAGGCAAATTTTCATCCAGGTAATTTCTAACTTCAAAGTGCCAGTGCGGCAGAGCACCATCTCGGACAAATATGAAATTGTCATTGTCTTCTTGTAGTCGAGGCATCAGCCACTCACGTAACATGTCTAGGTAAGTTTAATAAATTTAGTTTAATCCTTCATCCAAGTGTGAGCAAACACAGTTTGCACCTGAAAGTATCTTCAGGACTGGAGTAAGGTGGTACAACACCAGGGCACTCCTTGCAAAGGTGGAGCAAGCTACCAACACTCCTATCTCAGTATCTCCCATAATGCAAAACACATCTGCTTGAGGATATGTCTAATGTTATGCATTAAGGGAAGGGCCACAACCCAGACTAGTTTCGACCTTTATTGAGGTCTCTTCAGTGGGAGCCAGGCCCAAGTGGAGATACCAGGCAGAAGCATTAGCAGGTCATCTCTACCTATAGGAGTTGCCAAATGGTGTGCCACCCTTTTTTAATAAATTACTCTGGATTTAGAGAAAGATGTTGAAAGTTCATTTTTCACTTGGTTAGAGTATAATAAATTTAATTTAATCCTTTATCCAGAGGCATCAGCCACTCACGTAACATGTCTAGGTAAGTTATTCCACTCACTGTTTTTTCCTGGAAAAAGAATGGTCCATACGCCTTTTTACGGGATGCAGCGCAAAAAACGTTCACTTTGAGTGAATCCCCCACATGCTCCACTACAGCTCTCGGGTTTTCAGTTCCCCGTATACGAACGTTGTGTTTGATCACTGTACTATTAATGTGGAAAGTTGATTCGTTACCAGAAATTAGCTGGTCAAAGAAATCATCACTTTCTTCACTCTGTTGCTGCATGTCCATACAGAATGAGTGACGGAGGATTTTGTCATTTTCATTGAGGTTCTGCAATAATTGCAACTGGTAAGGGAACATTCGTAAATGTTTACGCAAGATATTCCACACAGTCTTTTGTGGAACTTGAAGTTGTAAACTTACACAAGTTGTTAACTTCTTCGGGCTGCACGTGTAAGTCTCACGAACACGAGTCACTGTTTCCGTAGATACAGGTGGTCTCCAAGGACTTTTCCCCTTGCACCGACAACCAGTTTCCTTAAATTTCTTGCTCTAATCGTAGACTGACTGCCTTGTGGGTGGTTGTTTACCATACCGTGTTCTAAAATGATGCTGTACGACAGTAACAGAATTTGTTTTTGCAAATTCAATCACGCAGAAAGCTATATCCATCTGGCTAGCGACATACTGCTCGGCTTACGTCATGGGTGCTAACATGCTGCTGACATCACGAAGAAAAACAAAAAGCAGAGGTCGTAAACTTGAGGACTTTTTCTATAAAACAGAAGTAACAAACAAATTTCAATTTATAAAGCGTTTAAACTGTATTTCTTTTAGGCTAACCCTGTATATGTATATATATATATATATATATTCAAAAAGCTTTAATGACTGTTACCAAGAGATAAAAAGATGACATGGTATATTTAAAAAGATACTACTAGTTAACAAGTTTCGTTGAATAGATCAACATCTTCAGGTATCACAATCAAAGAAATATATAAAGAATTACAGAGACTTAAAATTGTAATAGCATAACAAGTACAAAAAGACAGTAACGTGTTTGAAAACAAAATGTGAGCTTGAGTTCCAAACAAAAGTATACTACGCGCTGTCGTGAGTGCACCAATACTGAACAGATGCAGCGTGTGCATCACTCATTGAAACTTAGGCTGTTGTTAATATGAGAAGAATCTAGAGAAATTTCTCTAGATTCGACAATCTTTCTTACGAGCTCATCATAGCACACATGGATATTAGAAGTTTGAGTCCAGTTCACAATGTGTTGGCAGCCTTCGTCTGAGTTAACTGAAAAGAGAACGTGGCTAGAGAGAGAGTGCTGGCTCTAGTCCTGTTATAGGAGATATCTCTACGGTTGTTCTTCCAAATGTAGGATGGATTTAGCAGTTTGGCCATAGTGTGGCTTTTCACGATCACATAAAATCTTGTACACTCCAGGAAACTGAGTAGGAAGATGTTATGTTAAATTTTTTCTTGACAATTATTCATAAGACTATTACACTTTTTTATATAATCTTTATCAAGTAGCTTTATTTTATCCTCCTACATGTTTCGCCAATCTGTTTCTATTGGCATCCTCAGGGAATAAAAACTAGTAAGCTAAAATGAAGGTTACAGACTAGGTTATAACCAATGGTTCTAAATCATACAAAAAATTGGTATTGTGCGTGACAATGTGCGTGTCTCGTTAACATGATTTATTCGTAATGGCTCATGACGTAATTGTTATGAAAGTTCATTTCTTTGATGTTTAATGATCTGATAAAAGTTTTCCAAATTTCTGGTAAAATTAGACCTTGATTCTTGTTTAGGTTTTCAGTTTTATGGACGACTGTAGCTGCTTCTTTAAAGGAACTAATGAATTACCTCAACCAAATCAATAGTTTCCACAATACCATCAAATTCACATTAGAAATGGAAAAAGATAAAAAACTGCCATTCCTTGACATTTTAATAAAGAAACAATCCAATAATAGTATCAACCTATCTGTATACAGAAAACCTACAAATACTGGACGTTACCTCCATTTCAACTCAGCTCATCACATATCTCAGAAACTTAGCATTATCCATAGACTCAAGAAAAGAGCTATACAGTATACAAGGATGACCTACTAACGGAATTAACCACAATATCTAGAGAACTTTCTTTAAATGGTTACCCAAAAAAGACTCTATAACAAGATTCTATTTACTGATATACCACATCGACAACGTGATGACGTCCAATATATCAGTACAATTACAATTCCTTTTGTCAACAACCTTTCCAAAAAATTAGCTAACCTTTTAAAACCACATAGGATCAGAGTGGCATTCAAACCAATCAACACTATTCGGAAATTTTTAAGATCACCGAAAGATCCTCACCTATTCTACAAGTACTCTGGAGTATATAATATTCCGTGCTCATGTGGTATTAGTTACGTAGGTCAGACATCTAGAAGCTTTGAAACGAGAAAGAAAGAACACATAGGATATGTCAGAAATAACAGACAAGACATTTCAGGCCTTTCATGCCACTTTGCCTCTACTAACCATCACACTGAGTGGGATAAGAGCCTTATGCCATACATAGAAGATAACTACCATTCAAGAACCTTTAAAGAAGCAGCTACAGTCGTCCGTAAAACTGAAAACCTAAACAAGAATCAAGGTCTAATTTTACCAGAAATTTGGAAAACTTTTATCAGATCATTAAACATCAAAGAAATGAACTTTCATAACAATTACGTCATGAGCCATTACGAATAAATCACGTTAACGAGACACACACATTGTCACGCACAATACCAATTTTTTGTATGATTTAGAACCATCGGTTATAACCTAGTCTGTAACCTTCATTTTAGCTTACTAGTTTGTATTCCCTGAGGATGCCAATAGAAACAGATTGGCGAAACATGTAGGAGGATAAAATAAAGCTACTTGATAAAGATTATATAAAAAAGTGTAATAGTCTTATGAGTAGGAAGATGTTTCTCTTTAGGTTTACTAAATATTGAACGAAGTTTTGGGAGCATAGTGAAACAAGTTCTGAAGTTAAACTTCTTGAGAATTTTTGCCAGTTTTGGTGAAAGAGAGCTGATGTAAGGCAAAGAGATGAAGGCTCTGGGGGGAAAGAAATTTGTCAATTTTCCTAGGAGAGAAACCATTATTAATAAAAGTTTTTTTAAGAAAAAGGAGTTCATTTTCAATTTCTGTTTCTTCTGTAAGTAAAGATTTGGCTCAGTGAGCAAAGGTGGAAATAATACCAAATTTTTGTGGGGGATAGTGATGGGATGAAGCATGAAGGTTCTATCGGTATGAGTAGGCGTTCTAAAAATTGAGATTTTAATACTCTCAGCACATATGGTAAGTTTCAGCTCTAGAAAGGGGAGGCAGTCATCGGATTCCAGTTCGAAGGTAAAAGAGATTTTTTATGACAATTGTTTAGGTGGTCTAACAATAAATTGGGGTTGTTGACACCATCTTCCCAGATGAGGAAAATATCATCAATATAGCGATACTAGAATTTTAGTTTAAGATGGAAGGAGTTAATAGCTTTTTCTTCAAAATCGCTGAGAAATATATCTGCGAGAATCAAAGAGAGTGGGCTGCCCATGGCAGACCTGAGTTTTGTAAGTAGATCTTGAAGAAAAAGCTATTAACTCCTTCCACCTTAAACGAAAATACTGGTATCGCTATATTGATGATATTTTCCTCATCTGGGATGAGGAAAATATCATGAATATTTTGGTTTAAAATAGTGAGCGAACTTGCTTCACTACGCTCCCAAAACTTCATTCAATACTTAGTAAACCTAAATTTATTTTTAGGCCACCTAAACAATTGTCACGAAAAAATCTCTTTTACCTTCGAACTGGAATCCGATGAGTGCCTCCCCTTTCTAGTCCTGAAACTTACCAGATGTGCTGAGAGTATTAAAATCTCAATTTTTAGAAAGCCTACTCATACCGAGAAGCTTCATCTCATCACTATCCCCCACAAAAATTTGGTATTATTTCCACCTTAGCTCACCGAGCCAAATCTTTACTTACAGAAGAAACAGAAATTGAAAATGAACTCCTTTTTCTTAAAAAAACTTTTTATTAATAATGATTTCTCTCCTAAGAAAATTGACAAATTTCTTTCCCCCAGAGCCTTCATCTCTTTGCCTTACATCAGCTCTCTTTCACCAAAACTGGCCTGATGTTGTATTGTTTAAGTACTTTAGCCATATTATTGGAGACTGAACTAATGTATGGGATGGAGATGCTACCTTTAAAATCAGTAGTTTCCATAGTACATTGCCTAGGAGGATCCAGAAGAAATTTCTTAATTGTTTTTTCAGACTATCCATTTTGTTTAAAGATCAGAGAAAGGTGATTAATTTCTTTTTGGAACTCATCTGGTTCATTTAAAAGAGAGCGTGCTCTGTGTCCTAAGGTAGAGATAGTTCCAAGCTTTTGTGGTAGAAAGTGATGAGATTGACAGTGCAGTTATCTATTAGTATGAGTGGGTTTTCTGTATATAGAGATTTTAAATCTATCAGAGCATCGTGTAAGAATTACATCCAGGAACGGAAGGCAGTTATTTCGTTCTAGTTTGGCAGTGAATTTTATATTAGCATGCTAGTTGTTAAGATGATGACGAAAATCCATGAGAGACATGTGCCCGTGACTCCATATAATGAATATGTCGTCAACATAACATCTCCAAAGTTTCGGCTTAAGTGAGAAGGACGATATGGCTTTCATTTCAAAATCTTCAAGGAAAATGTTTGCTAGAACCGGGGATAAAGGGTTGCCTACTGCTAGGCCTTGGTTCTGTTTGTAAATGGATTCCCTATATCTGAAGTAGCCAGATTGAATACAATGCTTTAATAAAGCAAATATCTTTTTTGATAATTAATTCTTTAGTAATGTTAATACCTCCTCAATAGGGACGTTAGTAAATAATGAAATAATGTCAAAATTTGTTATGATATTATTTTCGCTGAACGATGAAGATTTATTGGAGAAACACTTGAAGTATTCCGCAAGATGTTTAGAAAGTTTATAAGTAGGACCATCAATACCTTCCACAATTGGGCGAAGAGGGGTGTTTTCCTTGTGGATCTTCGGAACTCCATAAATGCGTGGTATAAGAGGGTGTAGAGAAGGTAAAGAAAGGTGAATATTGTGAGGAAGTTCACTTGTAGTCCTTAACAGATCGTTTGTGCGGTTTTGTAGTTTTCTTGTTGGATCATCCTGAAGAATTGAATATGTAATGTTGTCTTCAAGCAATTAAAGCATTTTATTGTGGTAATCTTCAGAGTTGAGGACGACTGCGGCATTGCCTTTATCTGCAGGTAAAATAATGATGTTTTTGTTCTTTTTAAGATTCTTTAAGGCTTGTCATTCGGCAGGTGAAAGATTATCTGTTGGAGGTTTAGCATTATTTATAATGAAGATGGATTCAATACGGAGAAGTTTTGCCAAATGATTAGGAATAAGTGAACTGGCTTTTTCTATAAGAGCAACATCTCCTATAAAAGATCACATGCATCGCTGCTATCCAGTCATGTTCTTTTCTCAAACAATCCTCATGATGATCTACAAAGTCACTCAGTTTGCTGGGATAAATCCGAAAACATTTTTCACTGCAGTGATGAGTGTGAAAGGAAAACCGTGGAATCCAGGGAAATCTTCCTTAATCTTGAACATTTGAACAGCAATTTAATTTACAACATCCTTGATAGCCATACTGCAGTTGTTCAATACTGGCATTCGAGAACTTACAAGCACGCATGCAACAGACAATGGTACGCTGGATAGAACAACTTGAAAAATACGTTTTTTATGTCAATTATGTATTGCATTTTTGCCTGTAATTCTCAGTTTTTTGTAAATTAAATTTTTTTATTGTATTCTACCTTTAGTGGATACCTGATGAAGGCTGGAAAAGGCTGAAACTAGTTGTATCATTCTCATTAAAACTAAATATTTTATCTCGGTTTAAATCATTAAATATTTATTTATAAAATGTACCATAACAACCAAGTAGAAGCTCAGGAATACATCTATAGCCAAAATGACGAGGCATCTCTAACTGACATCAAAAGAAATTATAAAAAAACACTGAAGAAAATAGGACTGAGAATCAACAGGTTAGTTTTCCTGAAACGTAAATTCAATCAAGTTTTTCCTAATTTCATATCATTTCAAGAAAAGATAACAGCAGAATGCGCTAAAAGAATTTATCGTAAAGCAAAGTTAGATCTTCTCTGTGAAAGAATCTCAGATACAAAATGCTATCTTGCTTTTTTGTTCAAGTAAAAGGTCTTTAACTCAGAAACTTGGAGAGGTTATGGATAATGATGATTTTCATGATTTTACTTTTAACAGTGAAGCGCAAGCAACACGGATACAAAATAATAATAAGCTTAATCTTATCAAGAAATCTGAGATTTTTAAGAGAGTACAAAACACATCTGTTCCTACTAAAGCCCGTATTAATTCTGACAAAGTTACAGTAAACAACTCATCACATGTTTTAACAGTTGCAGGAAAAGATATTCTAAGCAAAGGTCTGAATTTCATTCCCTCACCAAAGTTTATTCCAAAAAAATCTCTACTTACTAAAATAGAAAAAGCCAGTTCACTTATTCCTAATCATTTGGCAAAACTTCTCCGTATTGAATCCATCTTCATTATAAATAATGCTAAATCTCCAACAGATAATCTTACACCTGCCGAACGACAAGCCATAAAAAATCTTAAAAAGAACAAAAACATCATTATTTTACCCGCAGATAAAGGCAATGCAACAGTCATCCTCAACTCTGAAGATTACCACAATAAAATGCTTCAATTGCTTGAAGACAACATTACATATTCAATTCTTCAGGATGATCCAACAAGAGAACTACAAAACTGCACAAACGATCTGTTAAGGACTACAAGTGAACTTCCTCACAATATTCACCTTTCTTTACCTTCTCTACATCCTCTTATACCACGCATTTATGGAGTTCCGAAGATCCACAAAGAAAACACCCCTCTTCGCCCATTTGTGGAAGGTATTGATGGTCCTACTTATAAGCTTTCTAAACATCTTGCAGAATACTTCAAGTGTTTCTCCAATAAATCTTCATTGTTCAGCGAAAATAATATCATAACAAATTTTGACATTATTTCATTATTTACTAACATCCCTACTGAGGAGGTATTAACATTACTAAAGAATTAATTGTCAAAAAAGATATTTGCTTTATTAAAGCATTGTATTCAATCTGGCTACTTCAGATATAGGGAATCCATTTACAAACAGAACCAAGGCCTAGCAATAGGCAACCCTTTATCCCCGGTTCTAGCAAACATTTTTCTTGAAGATTTTGAAATGAAAGCCATATCGTCCTTCTCACTTAAGCCAAAACTTTGGAGATGTTATGTTGACGACATATTCATTATATGGAGTCACGGGCACGTCTCTCGTGGATTTTCGTCATCATCTTAACAACTAGCATTCTAATATAAAATTCACTGCCGAACTAGAACGAAATAACTGCCTTCCGTTCCTGGATGTAATTCTTACACGATGCTCTGATAGATTTAAAATCTCTATATACAGAAAACCCACTCATACTAATAGATAACTGCATTGTCAATCTCATCACTTTCTACCACAAAAGCTTGGAACTATCTCTACCTTAGGACACAGAGCACGCTCTCTTTTAAATGAACCAGATGAGTTCCAAAAAGAAATTAATCACCTTTCTCTGATCTTTAAACAAAATGGATAGTCTGAAAAAACGATTAAGAAATTTCTTCTGGATCCTCCTAGGCAATGTACTACGGAAACTACTGATTTTAAAGGTAGCATCTCCATCCCATACATTAGTTCAGTCTCCAATAAATTGGCTAAAGTCCTTAAAAAATACAACATCATGATGTTTTTCACTACACTACCTAAAACCTAAAATATCCAGGTATATACAAATTATGGTGCGATTGTAATATTTCTTACTTTGGACAGGCTAACAAATCTATTGAACTACATATAGAAGAACATAAGAAAGACGTCTCCTATAAAAGATTACATGCATCGCCGCAATCCAGTCATGTTCTTTTCTCAAAAAATCCTCATGATGATCTACAAAGTCACTCAGTTTGCTGGGATAAATCCAAAAACATTTTTCGCTGCAGTGATGAGTTTGAAAGGAAAATTGTGGAATCCAGGGAAATCCTCCTTAACCTTGAACATTTGAACAGCAATTTAAGTTACAACATCCCTGATGGCCATACTGCATTTGTTCAATACTGGCATTCTCGAGAACTTACAAGCACGCACGCAACAGACAATGGCGAGTTGGATAGAACAACTTGAAAAATGCAACATTTTTTTGTCAATTATGTATATTGCATTTTTGCCTAATTGTCAGTTTTTTGTAACTTCAATTTTTATTATTGTGTTCTACCTTTAGTGGATATCTGATACCTCTAAAAGACTGAAACTAGTTGTATCATTCTCATTAAAACTTAATATTTTATCTCAGTTTAAAGTCATTAAATATCTATTTAAAAAAAAAAAAAATATATATATATATATCAGTGGCGTAGCATGCCCATTTCAGTTGGGTTTGCTGTTGTGTGGATTATACAACCAGCACTACAAATTTCACGCTAATTTAACCGTATGCATGGGCGTCTGCAGAAAATTTTCCATTTATTGAATTAAATAATTATATCAATAAACATCTTTTAGCATTTTATTTATGTAATTATTTGTTGATGTAAACTATAAATGTATTATTTTCATTTTACGTCAATTTTAATGATCTTTAATTCTTTGAAAAAAAAATATTTGGAATTAATACAGTTTTTAGTAAAATTCATATATAAAAAAATTGACTGGCATATTTTATTAAAAATGAACTAATTAATTAATCCCCATATCCTAAATTATTTCAGTTTAAAAGCAAAAAAAAATCATAAAACTAACAAGTAAAATAATATTAAATTACATACACTTACCTTTTAAAAATGTATTTTTCTGCTTAAATTTGTTTCACTATAAATTTACAATTCACACTTCACTCAGTGACCAGACACAGAGGGCAAACCAACTGGTCGCTGTTCACAACAGTATTGAACATTTTTTTCACAAATCAGAAAAAAATGAACCAAAAAGAGGAACACGTGCTATATTGCTGCAATGAAACACCCCACCGTGGGCCATAACAGGCAAACCCATAATAAAATTTTAAGACAGAAAAAGAGTCCCAATGTCGAGGGTGTAATGTTACATATCTCAATTACTTTTATGATTATAATTTGTGGAATTTTTTACTCGATCCGGGGAAAGAGTGCCCCGTTGCAAACGGGGCACTCTTTCCCCCCGGATCGAGGGCACATAGAGTCATGTGCCCCCCTCTGTGGATGCACATGACTATGTTTGCAATTTATCAATGTATGAAAGTTTTGAGAGTGCATAGCATATCAACGCTCATCTTAATTTCCCCAATGCAATTAATTGCAGGATAACTTTGAATACTTCTGCATAAAGTGGGGGGACAATCTGTTTGTTTTAGGATTTATTAAGGAGAATGCTATATTTGGTTGGTATATTTGAAATACTCAAAGATGTAAATATGTGAACCATCATTTATAAGACTTGTGAGAATAGGAAATGAAAGCAAAGAATAAATGTGAGTAGAAATACTTTAATTAATGGTAAGTGAATTATTAATAATTGACATTTGCAATATGTGTGTGTCCTATAAGTTCCTGGGTAGAGCAAATAGCACGATCCTATAAAGTCTAAACATGAATAAGTGAATTTATGATGGCATAATAATAATAATAAACTTATGAAGAGAGAGAGTATGGCAGGAATAAATATGGTTTGATGGAGCTGCGAATCATTTTGTAAAATTTGTTGCCCATATTTTGTATATTTCTCTGGTTTTTGTATATTTCACTCATTTCACACTGAGACTCAATGTACACAACATTTGATCATTATCGGAATTATCCTCACTTTTGGGAATCCTACATTCATTAGTTTTTTTTTTTAGTAGATAAGACAGAGGTTCGTCTGTCTTATCAATCTCACATATGCTGGTATTTTTTTGTAGATCAACGTCTTATATTACAAAATCACTTAAGGAATTGAACAACGTAGCTACGAATATAAATTAAATTACACTTTAATAAATATTTCCGATATTTCGGCAACATCACGTTGCCATCTTCAAAAGGAACTTACAAAAATAGGCACGTAGGCAATACAACAGTGTTGTATTGCCTACCTGATGTTGCCGAAATATCGGAAATATTTATTAAAGTGTAATTTAATTTATATTCCTAGCTACGTTGTTCAATTCCTTAAGTGATTTAGTAATGCATAATCAATGTATAAGCCTGTCAACAAGAATCAACGTCTTATAATACACAGAATATTCATTTTTTATTCAGGAATAGATATTTTTTACTGTCTGTGTTGTTTCCGAAGACTAGAATAAAAATGTCTCTATACTGTTAAAAAACTTTTCAACATCAACAGATGCTATATTGCACAAGCAGGAGAAATATTTAGGTTTTTTTCTCCTAACATCCACTTTCAAATTTTCAGTTCCAGAAAACATGTGTTACAGCTGTTTGTAATACAGCTATCAGATACAGAAAGCACTCTACTCATGACAAGTGACAAAATTCAATTGGATCGGTTGACACAATAACCAATCACAGCCACTACGTGAGCTCACCCAGCCTCGCCTACTGAGCAGTTTAAAAATACTAGAACACTAAGAATTTGACCCGCTGCACCCTCTTTACATCTTTTCAAAAAGCTCAAAGATGTATGCATTTTGAAAGCACACCCAGGCTATTAACGTGAATGTGACGCAATGTTTACGCATCGAAAAGTGCCCTTTTCATGAAGCACTAATGCTTCATTATCCCTGTGAAGAGGACAATGAAGCATTAGTATATTGTGTTTAATTTTAGGAATCATAATCATACATATATATATATATATTTTGGGGGGGGGGTATTTTTTTCCTATATTCAAATTCTTTAATTTTAACTTACTAGATCAATTTTTTTAGGATCATAACCAGAAAAGACTGAAAACTACTGCTATATTTGTAGTAGGAATGAATCAATCATAAAATCGGAATCCACCAAATTAAATATTAATTTTTAGATTTCTTAGAAAAAGCTAGGCAGATGAAAAGCAAAGTTAAAAATACAGAAAATATAGTACCTTATTTACTGTTACTGACTCTGTGGCATCAAGACTTGTTGTGCTAGCAGTAGTAAAACCATATGATGAAGTCATTGCTGCATCATCAAGGGATGCAGCATTTGGAATCTAGAAATTAATATAAATCATGAAATTATTTCTACACCATCTTATGTATAACATATGTTTATTCAAAATTAAATGTAGATAAAATTACACACAGTAATTATATAAATAAAAGAAAGAAGATCATGTAGTTAAGATTATAAAAATGATTTACACCAAACAGAAAATGTAGCTGTTCAACTCTGAGGCTTCTGTAGTGAAAATAAAAAAAGGAGTTAGACAAGGTTGTATCCTTTCACCAAATCTATTTAATATCTATAGTGAGACAGTGACGAAAAAGAGTGAAAAACAAAAAATAGGAATTAGTATCAATGGTATAAAATACAACAATCTTATATATGCTAATGATACCATTCTAATAGCAGAAAACCAAAATAAATGAATCAAATTACTGCAGCTACTAACTGAAGGTGATAAAAGAATTTGGATTAGATATAAATGCAAAAAAGACCAAATTTATGAAAATCTCAAAAGAAAACAGATCCGAGCCAAATATAAATATGAAAATTGAACATATAACAGAATACAAATATTTAGGCACCTACTTTACTGCAGATGGAAAGCAAAATAAAGAAATAAAAATAAGAACAGCCATAGCTAAAGATGCCTTCTGGAAAAATAAAGATCTGCTCAGAAGTGCTGTGGGTATCAAGACAAAGATAAGAATAAGAACATTAGTGTGGCTAGTTTTCACATATGAAAGTAAGACCTGAATATTCAAGCAGAGAGTATATGTGGTGATATAGGAGAGCTCTGAAAATCCCATGGACAGAACATGTGACAAATACAGATGTCCTACAAAGAATGAGAACACAGAGATCTTTATTAGATCTTTATTTTTTACAGGAAATGATCCAGAAAAAGATGAGATTGGCAGGACATTTAAAGAGAGGTTCAGCAGGACAGAGGATACTAACAGTTTTAGAAGGAAAAATTATGGCAGAAGGATCAAGATGCAAAAAACGTAGGAATTGTTGAACTCTGAATGGTCTTGTTACTTCGTTTCAGCAAATCATTCAGATTTCACAAAGCACAACTCAGCAAACTGAATATTTAATAGTAGCAGTACTTGCATTTAGTCAAAATCAAATAATATTGTGTCAAAGGTGTGAAATTATAAGATAATGAAATATAACACTAAGAAGTATAACAGATTGGAATTATATTATGTTATTTAGATTTTTTTAATGAATTATAAATCAAAATTTAGTATTATACAGTGCAGCTGAAATTAACTTGAATATTCCACTGAACAAAGTGTAAGAGTGGGTCCAAAGGTTTGGTACGTGTTAGTGTAAGCGCCTGAGGCTGCATAATACTAGGAACAGATGTGCGTAATGACAGTTCCATGATTCCTACCACAGAAAAAGTGCTGACATCATCGGAGATCGAGACTAGCATAGCACCGCATAGCAGGTTTCAGAAGGACATAGGGGGCATTATGTGATGAATAATATAAGTGATTGCAGGAGGAGGAACCAGGCTTTTTTCCCTGGGATTCGAGGTCATGAGGAGGTCCAATCGAGGTAGCGGTTTCCAGGCAGAACAGCGGGCGAGGATGAGTGGCAGCGGGAAGTTTGAATCAGGCAGTCCATGAAACTACGGACGGAATTCCAGCGCGACGCAGCTAATGCTTTCATTACAAGTGGGTGTTTTGTCGTAGATGTTCCCGTGAAGTCCTCAGATGACAAAGGTAGCCACTGAGCGGATAGAGGATAGTCACTTAGCAGGAATTTAATGCCATGAGTGATCCAAACAAGGAATCGAACCTTGGGTACTTCCACAACAGTATTAACCAGCAGACCCATTCCATAATCGAGTGAAGGTAATGTAAACGTTTGTTATTTATGTTTTGGGAGCATGTTTGTATGAAGAGATTCAGATGCAAGAAGTATGAAATGTCAGAACAATATTAACTAGTGAACTCTTAGTGATTGCTCCAGTAGGCTATAACCAGATATCGAGATTGTTTAAATGAGTTTAACAGAATTGTACAGAGGAATTATGAGCCATAAATTAATGATAATTTAACTTAATGTCCCCAGATTTATAGAGGGAATTGTTAGATGAGTGAATTGTGTTAATGAAGATTAAGTTTAGCAATTTACTAGATATAAAATTTTGCATGCATTAGGCAGACCTTGAAAGAATCAAGTTTCCTAACTTAGTTTTTATGTATGATTGTAATCTTAGCAAGAGTGAACTTATATAATTGTATAGTGTATTTAAAGTTGTAAAATAAACATGTATTTTTATCCCAAACTGAGTCTTACCTGACTAAGAGCGTCAACTCGCCACTCTAAAATTACGAACTTGTTGCTGGAGGGTAAAGTTAAGTTGTGAGGTTGTGCCACCACTGTCTGAAGGAATTAGCAGGAGTTTATATATTTGGGTTATTGGAATTGTCTCCCTGAATAGTACATTTTATTATTATAGGGCATAGACTGGTGCAGTCATTAAAAAATATGTGTTTATGCCTAAAAAGGAGATAGGACCAAAAATCCAGGCCAGTACTTAGAGCAACTGCTTAGTAAGTTTGATAGATACGATTTAGGTGAATTTGCATAAATAACAACACAACATAAATGGTGCAGTCGACAGGATGTGATTAAGCCCCTGAGAGACTAAGAAAAATTTTAATTTTATTGTGAATCACAGGAGTAGGTATTGACCTCTTGTCAGGCAGCAAAATTTTATTAGTAATTGATTTGATAAGATTAGCAACTGCGTAAACTAAGTGCAAGTATGTCTGTTCCACATATCTCTGAAGGTAATAGCCTCCCAGCTCTATCGGGGTACAAGTAACTCTGAATTCTTTCGGCAAATAAGTCCACAAATGGTATTTCCGCAGTTCTCTGGAGTACAGTCAGATGATCCATTCACGTTCTTTGATTACATAGAGGAACTAAGAAGGGTGGGGGGATGGTCTGAGTTTCATTTGCTGATCTTGCTCCGCAATAGTTTGGAGGGAAAGCCATGGAGTACCTACGTTCTTTCCCCCACCCCCTTAGGGGAACACATAATTATCAAGATTTTAAGAAAATTCTTATTGATAGGTTTGCTCTGAAGGGAGGAGTCCCTAAAATGATGTCAGAAATATATAAATGCATACAAGGAGACGATGAGGAAGTATCCAGTTATTTTAACAAGATATTGTCCATTTCAGGCTCTGGAAGGACATCAACCACAGACGAGCGCGACCATTTAAGATGGGTAATGTTTCAACAATTTAAGATAGGATTGCGAGATGAATTGAGAGACAATCTCCAAGAAGAAGGCTGTTGATCTTGATGGATGTTTAAAGCTAGTCCTGGAGAAGGAGAGAATGTTGAAGGAATTGAACAGATTCTCCCTTTATAGAGCTGAATTAGCAAGAGAATTAGAACTAATGAACTCCTTTCCTGTAACTTTCACGCAGCCCAGTGACCCTAGCAAAAACACGTCCCACTTTCCTGGTCTAAGAGGGTATAGGGTGCAAACTGTTTTGGCAGAAGTCGGAGGGAGGCTACCTTTATCCTTAGTGGAGGGTTATGTACAAGGGATCCCATGTAGGTTTCTCCTGGACACAGGAGTCCATGTATCGGTGATTCCTTTACAATTGGTCGAGGCCTTCCGAACCTCCACTGCAGATGTCTTCACAAGATTATGTGACCCTGTAAAGATTATGGGGATAGCACGGATAGAGCTCTATTCTGTTATGAGGTCAAGGTAGTAATCTGTATACCATGTTTCCTGGTAGATACCACACATGACGTGTTTGTCCTTCCTGAATTGGCAGACACTGGTGATCAGGTCATACTGGGCCTTGACTTCTTAGAGAAAAACAAGTTTGTGTGAGACTTTGGAGCCATGTTTCTGTCCTTGTGTGGAAGGAACACAAACTCAACTGTGAAATAGAGGGTGTCAGTGAATTGAATGAGGCTATGGGCGTGGAATTAAATACGAATCTGTGGAGGGAGAGACTGATCCAGGATGCAATTAAGCATGCAAAATCTGCCTTAGAAAGGGAATATAAGAGGAATTTTTTGGGAATGTGTTCAACCGTTTTCCGCGAGTATTCACGGAGGAGATCAGCTCTCTCTCTTGCACAGATACAATGCAACATTCAGTCCAGGTTACGTCTGATTTGCCTATACATGTTAAACAGTATCAAACGCCTCTCAGACACATGGAAGGACTTAAGAGGATGCTATCAGAATATGAGAGAGCTGGCATAATTGAAAGATCCAATTCTAGATGGAATAGTCCTTTCATCCTAGTGGAAAAACCTAATGGCGGACTAAGATTCGTTCTCGACTTGAGGGAAATTAATAAAATCACCAAGCCCATCGACTTCCCTGTCTGTAGAATAGGGGATCAACTGATTGGCCTAGGAGGAGCTAAACTCTTCTCAAAATTGGATTTAAACTCTGGATATTTCCAGATCCCCCCCCCCTGAGGAAGGAGGACAGAAAGTACTTTGCCTTCACCACAAGGTGGCAAAAGTACCAGATGTGCCGACTTCCTCAAGGTGCTAGAAACTCAGCAATGGGTTTCCAGTGTCTAATGAACTCGATCCTATCTGAAATGTTGGGAGAAGGGGTGATCTGCTTCCAGGACGATCTGTTGGTATATTCTTCCTGCATTAAGGAGCATTGCCGGCTATTAACAGAGGTGATGATAGGCTAGACAAGGCCAAGCTTTCCCTAAAGTTTTCAAAATGCCAGTTTTTCCTCAGAGAGGTAGAATACTTGGGCCACATGGTGAATGAGGGTGGCGTGCATCTTACCAAGGCAAATATAACTGCAATATTGGATGCAAAAGTTCATCCTAGAGGCAGGTTAGGAGGTACTTAGGCATGGTGAATTTTTATAGGAGATTTATTCCTGAGTGCTCAAGTCTAATGGATCCATTGATCAAACTGACTAAGGAAAGAAATTTGAGTGTGTGTGTGGGGGGGAAACAGCAACGTGCCCACCGACTCCTAAACTGTGCTTTGAATCAGTCACCAGTGCTGACCTACCCCAAGCTAGGCCAGATGTTCTACCTGTCAGCAGACACCTCTATGGACACAATTGCTGCCACTGTAGAGCAAAAGGAAGGAAAGCAATACAGGCCCATTGCATTCATCAGCCGTAGATTGTCCCCGTCAGAGATCAACTATTCAGTGATTAAGAAAGCGGCGCTGGCCATAGTCTTCTCCTTGAGGAAGCTCAAGTACATGTTACTAGGCCAACAAATAATTTTGAGATCTGACCACAAACCTCTGTCCTTCATATCATCTATGAAGGACAAGAACCAAAGGATCATCCAGTGGGCCCTGGAAATCCAAGAGTTCAATTTGGGAAATAAGATACATCCCCGGTTCTATTAATGTAGTAGCTGATTATCTGTCTAGATCACTTAGTACCTCTCACCAAGATAGTAAAAATCCAGAACGGGAGTGGTCTCTTGCACTGAATGTGGCAGTGACCGTGAGCAAGAAGGAAGGCATACCTCTCGAACAACAGACATGGGATAAGGCCCATATCATAGAGGAGCAGAGAAGGGATCCCACTTGGGGAAAATTATATGATTTGGTTAAGAAGGGGAGAGGACATAGGATGAGAAATCCTTCTTTCACACCTTGATCCAGATGGGCTCTTACTGTCCAAGCAATGTAGGACAGTGGAAGGATAAAATTGTAGCACCTGAGAAAATGGTCCCTTGGATCCTCTATGCTTTTCATGACGCTAGTCTTGCAGACCATCAAGGAATACATGCGACCTTGAGCAGCGTACGTAGTCGATCCATTTGGAAGGGTATGAGGAGGGACATTGAGGCATATGTGCTGTCCTGTCACATGTGCCAAAAGAAATCTGGTGTACATGGAAAGGCCCCTCCCCCTTCAGTCAACCCCCAACACCTAGCTGCCCATTTCAAGCAGTGGCCATGGATATTGTGGGGCCCCTCCCAGTCACAAAGAATGGAAACAAATACATTATGGTGATTGTGGATATGTTCTCACGATATCCAGAAGCTGTAGCAATAAAAGATCAAACAGCCCAAACTATGGCTTGTGAGTTTTTTAAGCTTATAATCTAGAGATATGGCACCCCACAAACTCTCCTTACCAATCAAGGCTCTAATTTCAAGGCAGAAGTATTGCTATAACTATGTAAATTGTTGAGGGTGAGGAAGCTGTTCACCACACCTTACCGCCCTCAAGGAAACGGTATGTGTGAACGGCTGAATAAGACTTTAAAGCTTGCCCTTTCCAAGCTAGCCGATGAACACGTCTCAAGCTGGGATGCTCTCCTAGAGCATGCTTTGTTCGCATGTCGAACTGCTCTTCATACAGCCCAGCCATAAGGGAGGCCCCGGCTGTAATACTATATGGCTTTAAGCCATCCTTTCCCAGCGACTTCAGGAACATCCTTGTAAACTCTGGGTTTCCCGACATTGACATATACTTGAAGGACCTTGTGAACAACAATGAGATTGCATATGATATGGTGGCCAGGGCGAGTGAGTCATGCTCCCAGCGAGCCAGAGATTATGCAAACAAAGTAAGAACATATAAGGATCTGAACCCAGGCAACCTCGTCCTTATGGAGTAAGGCTCTGTGAAAAGAAAAGGGGGGAAATTTGGTAAGAGTGCCTTGGGGCCATTTGTGGTTCAGGAGAAACTATCTCCAGAGACGTTCAGGATCAAGGAGGTTTCAAATAAGGCAAGAACCTGGGTAGTTCACTCCGACAGACTGAAACTCTACAAGACACGGTCGGAAAGATTAGTCTGTCAGGGTGACTGTGGAAAGTGTGTGGGGAAGCCCTTCTCAGAAGAATTGGAAGCCAGATCAGAGACTCAGAAAGGGAGGGAGGGAAGGAAGAGGAAAGGATCAGAGAGGATGGGGAAAGTCTAGTCGAAGATGAAACCCCTAACGGATATTATAGACTGAGAAAATGCACTGAAAGGGAAGGTTTGGTAGAACAAACCTCATCCAAGATCACAAGGAGGGGCCATCACAGTGAGAATGAGGGGATAGTGTCGACACAATCTAGATACAACCTCATTCCCTGACGCAACAGTAAAGTAGGTCATGGAACAAGGGGTTTACCCTTTGAGTGAAAGAGCCTATGACATGGAGAGCCGTAGCACACAAAATCCAGTCTTGAGTGAGTATATACCTGATGTGCCAAGAAAAATGGAGGATAGTGGCAGAGTTCATAAATGGAGGGAATCTAGAGTATCAACTCTCAATAATGACAGGGAACTAAGCAAGGCCAGATGTCTTATATTCATCCAGTATTTCTTTAATAGACTAGACACTTCAACTAGGATGACAGAGGGAGGACCCAGGAAGTAGTTATGATAAATCAATAGAGGGAGGCAAGGGAAGACTAGTTACAAAAAAAAAAAAAAACAATTTTTTCTCTTAGACAAAAAGAAATATCAGAAGGAGGGGGAACCTTTGTTGAACTCTGAATGGTCTTGTTACTTCGTTTCAGCAAATCATTCAGATTTCAACAAGCACAACTCAGCAAACTGAATATTTAATAGTAGCAGTACTTGCATTTAGTCAAAATCAAATAATATTGTCAAAGGTGTGAAATTATAAGATAATGAAATATAACACTAAGAATGTATCAGTTTAAAAATTGGTAAAGTATAACAGATTGGAATTATATTGTGTTATTTAGATTTTTTTAATGAATTAAAAATCAAAATTTAGTATTATACAGTGCAGCTGAAATTAACTTGAATATTCCACTGAACAAAGTGTAAGAGTGGGTCCAAAGGTTTGGTACGTGTTAGTGTAAGTGCCTGAGGCTGCATAATACTAGGAACAGATGTGCGTAATGACAGTTCCGTGATTCCTACCACAGAAAAAGTGCTGACATCATCGGAGATCGAGACTAGCATAGCATCGCACAGCGGGTTTCAGGAGGAGATAGGGGACGTTATGTGATGAATAATATAAGTGATTGCAGGAGGAGGAACCAGGCCTTTTTCCCGGGTTTCAAGGTCGTGAGGAGGTCCAATCGAGGTAGCGGTTTCCAGGCAGAACAACGGGCGAGGATGTGTGGCAGCGGAAAGTTTGAATCAGGCAGTCCATGAAACTACGGACGGAATTCCAGCGCGACGCAGCTAGCGCTTTCATTACAAGCGGGTGCTATGTCGTAGATGTTCCCGTGAAGTCCTCAGATGACAAAGGTAGCCATTGAGCAGATAGAGGATAGCCACTTAGCAGGAATTTAACGGCATGAGTGATCCAAACAAGGAAATGAACCTTGGGTACCTCTACAACAGTATTAACCAGGAGACCCATTCCATAATCGAGTGAAGGTAATGTAAACATTTGTTATTTATGTTTTGGGAGCGTGTTTGTATGAAGAGATTTAGATGCAAGAAGTATGAAATGTCAGAACAATATTAACTAGTGAACTCTTAAGTAATTGCTCTAGTAGGCTATAACCAGATATCGAGATTATTTAAATGAGTTCAACAGAATTGTATACAGAAAGGAATTATGAGCCACAAATTAATGATAATTTAACTTAATGTCCCCAGATTTATAGAGAGAATTGTTAGATGAGTGAATTGTGTTAATGAAGATTAAGTTTAGCAATTTACTAGATATAAAATTTTGCATGCATTAGGCAGACCTTGAAAGAATCAAGTTTGCTAACTTAGTTTTTATGTATGATTGTAATTTAGCAAGAGTGAACTTATATAATTGTATAGTGTATTTAAAGTTGTAAAATAAACATGTATTTTTTTCCCAAACTGAGTCTTGCCTGACTAAGAACGTCAACTCACCACTCTAAAATTACGAACTTGTCGCTGGAGGGCAAAGTTAAGTTGAGAGGTTTTGCCACGACTGTCTGAAGGAGTTAGCAGGAGTTTATATATTTGAGTTATTGAAATTGTCTCCCTGAATAGTGCATAGACTGGCACAGTCATTAAAAAATATAAATGTGTTTATGCCTAAAAAGGGGATAGGACCAAAAATCCAGGCCAGTACTTAGAGCAACTGCATAGTAAGTTTGATAGATACAATTTAAGTGAATTTACATAAATAACGACACAACAACATGGCTTGAAGATATAAGATCATGGACAGGATCACATGGCTATGTAGAAACAAAAAGGAAAGCCACCAACAGAGAGAACTGGAAGGACATAGTGCTGCACTCTCTCACTGAGGAAGATACATTTAGAAGAATTTATATGATATCTGAATGTAATAATGAGTTAATTATTATTATTATTATTATTTGACACCTCCAGGAAGTCCATAGGCTCATCGAGGAAGGACACCTGCTCTACATCTCTGTCTCCGCCACTCAATCCACCAACTACAACTACACAAACGGCATCTACCACCGATCATCACTAGTTTTTCTAAAGACAATCACAAACATCCATGCCCTCGGCGGGATTTGAACCCGCAGCCTTTTGGCTGGAGAGCAGATAAGCTAACCACTCAGCCAGCGAGGCAAGCTTTTGCTTGCCTATTACTGAACAACCACTCAGAATGTATGGCAAGATATGTGAAATACTTATTACAGTATCTCATTCATTCATATATTCGATTTGCAAACTTCTACAGGGCGAAAAACAATTTGAAAAGTTTGAAAATTTATTTACAAAACAGTAAATTTACATAAAGAAATGAAATGCACTCCACTAGAAGGAGAACCTCAAAAATATTTGGTACTTTTGAGTTTAGTTTAATTTACTTACTTCACTTTTTTTTACCAGATAATGACTGTAGTTGTCTGCTGATTCAGTCACTGGACAATTTACATATTACATAATTAAGATAATTTTCAGTGTCCAATGACAGACCATCACACTGATTACTAGAGGTCTGAAATGGATTAAAGTTTGATGCTTGGTCTCTAAAGTAGGGTTTCTGAATCACCTAAATTTTCACCCACTTGGACCAAATGTACTTAAGGTTTACAACCCTTCATCACCATAATTCACACAAAAAGAATAATGTATTTCTTTGAATCTGTTTTTAGCGATCCCCTTGCTGATAAACCTAATTTTGGAGAGATGGGTTTCATCTGCACTAAAACAACATATGTTGTAAAATTATCACTTATTTGGCATAATGAAAACTTTTTAAAATTTATTTATTATTTTTTTTAATTTTAAGAATCCTCCATACTACTGTTGACTATGATAGATGCAGTGCCCAAAGACTGCACAGAAAAGACCATTGAAATCTATGAAATACTTCTGCACTGCAACACAAATGGCCTGAATTTTTTTTCTTTAACCACAAGTGTGTGTCTTGAAAGTTGTATCACTCTCGAACTGAATATAATAACAAAAATCTATCTACCCAAAATTCAGTGTATAGCAATGAGTGGTAAAAAATGCCATTATTTTCTTAATCTATAATATTATTTTAACTTTAATCCTCACTGATTGTACCACAGAACCCATGTATATTTTCAGGGAAATAAAAGTAAAGAAAAATTGTTTCAGCACTACTAGCATACTTTGACCTTTGACCACCTATTAAATGACTCTTCATAGTCTTTCACCTATCAACTTCCTTCTTTTCCAATATCTTCATTTTTTCATGTAATTCTGCCAGTGAAACTATCAGTTCACTCTGCTGATTTTCCTAAGAATATTCATATCTGTGGTCATCAGTCTATGATGAATTGCTTTATTTCTAACTCAAGTCTCAGATCTGTACATTACAACTTATAATTAATTATTTAACAAACATCCACTCATGTATACTGTCATTTATTTCTTTCCACCTTTATTTAATCAACTTTCTCTCCAAATACTAGACTTTTCTTATACATTCCCATGTTAACTGAATATCTTCTTGTAAAATCTGTGCACATAAATAAAATGAAAATGTTTAATCTGCTCTAATTCATCAGGCAGATGAATGCAATTATTATTATTGTTATTATTATTACACAACACCTCCAGGGAGTCCTAAGACTCATCGAGGGAGGGCACCTACTCTATATCTTCCCCGTCTCCGTCATCATCTACACCAGTGCCATCTACTGCCTACCACCACTAGTATTTTCAGACAATGACAAATATCCATGCCCATGGTGGGATTCAAACCCACAGCCTTTGGGTGGAGAGCAGATATACTAACCACTTGGCCAACCAGGCCAACAATTAATGCTTTCTGTTTTCTCTCCTATCATTGTAGTTCCTCACAGTTCCTATTCTACTGCTGATTTTTCATACCAAATTTATTCTAACTGCTGTTTAGCTCTTTACTTTGATTAAAGAGCGACTTATAGATTTTGATATCACATTTAATATTATTTCCTTAATAGTGTTACCCATACGGATTATACATAATAGTAAAATTATAGAATGTTTTTTCACTGGACTGTAAAATATTATTTAATAAGAAATTATGTTGTTTACATCCTTAATCTTACCTAAACAAAAGTTTCTTTAATTTTATATAAAGAACAATTGACTATACATCTGTTTTGTAAGGATACAAAAAAAAAAAAAAAAAAAAAAGAGTAACTTGTTTTGTATCCTAAAACAAACACACTTCCTTCTCAGGTGTGTATAATACATTCATTATGAAAGTTGCTACCCAAAGCTTTAAAGGTTTTTGAAGTTTCTTCATTCTTTACCTTTTCAGTATAAAATGTATGCAAACACAGTGGATTAAAAGTGAAAATACAATAAAATAATAAACAAGTTTTATACTGATATTTATTATTAACATCACATCTTACCGAATTTATTCTTTGTTCATATTTGTCGGGCCTGGTTGGCCGAGTGGTTAGTGTATCCGCTCTCCAGCCAAAAGGGGCTGCGGGTTCGAATCCCACCATGGGCATGGATGTTTGTGATTGTCTGTGAAAACACTAGTGGTGGTAGTCAGCAGTAGATGGCATTGGTGTTAGATGATGAAGGTTGATGGAGTAGTGAGACGAAGAGTTGTATAGTTGATGCCCTCCCTCAATGAGTCTTTGGACTCCCTGGAGGTGTGATGTAATAATAATAATATTGTATCTTTTAATCACATCCTATTATTTTTATGCTTCTAGACTTTCTTATTTATATCTCAGGTTTCAAATCTTTTTAAGATTAAATGGAGTTCCATCTTACTATTTTACTTATCGTTAATATCATAAGAGCCTCCCCAGCTCAGTTGGGTGAAAAACTTGGGTTCAATTCCCGTCCATGACATGAGGAACCTGGTCTCGTTTGCCTAAAGATGAGTTAGACAGTTTCATACGGAAGTAGAGGAGGTTTTCCACTCATTAGAGGGGTTTTTCCCTCGTTAGGAGGACTCAACCTGTCCCCCCAAAAGGGGGAGAGAGAGAGAGAGAGAGAGGAGGAAGAGGGAGAAACCCCAAAATAATTAAATTAATATCATATTGCCGGCCTTGTTGGCTGAGTGGTTAGCATATCTGCTCTCCAACCAAAAGTCTGCAGGTTCAAATCCCACCGTGAGCATGGATGCTTGTGATCGTCTGTGAAATTACTAGTGGTGGTGTGAGGTAGATGGCATTGGTATAGTTGCAGTTCGTTGTAGTTAGTGGGTTGAGACAGAGCTGTAGAGTAGGTGCCCTTCCTCGATGAGTCTTTGAACTCCCTGGAGGTATCACATAATAATAATATTCATTCTTCACCATCTACAATTTAGACTTCAAGTTTCAAAGATTGCAACTGCCAAAAATACAGCAAAGGTAGTCAAGAACCTATATACAAATTCATCAATAATCTGTATGATCATTTCAGTAATTTTTTAAATTTAAAAGAGCTGCAATAAAAAAAAAAAATTTAAATCTAATCAAAGAGTGCTCCATAAAAAAACTTTACTTATCTCTTTATTTCTAAGATTATAAAAGGAACTGCATGAACCATAGGTTCAGAGAGAATATAAAAAATTACATTTTATCATTTCATCAGAGGTGACTAAGGATTTGCACTTCCCTCCAGTAGGTGAGAGTCATTATGAAGTGATCACCTGGGTTGTAGCTAGTCATGGGAGGCTTCTGTGAGCCTTATAATTCTATGTAATCACGATAAAATTCGATGTAGAATTATAAGGCTGGTGATTATGAGAAGCCTGGAGACAGCTTGGAGTTATAACATGGAGTGTGGAACTGAGTGAAAAAGAAATAAATGCTGCTTGGGGAACTCACAAAGAGACACTTTACAATGTGTGAATGTATGCTGAAGATCAAAAAATTGGAAGTGGATAAGCAAGAAAGCTGCCACCTTTGGAGGTGTCAGAAGATGAATAACTGGTAATGTCGAATTGCATGAAGAGTATAAACAAGCCAGGATAGTGACTCAGTTGCTAAAGACAACAGACGTGCAGTACTAGCAGAAATTAGCAAATCGGGATTTTTTCAAGGATCTCATCCAAGAATCCACTCTTCTCTGCTGGCCCACATTCGTTGCACCTGTAATATGCCCTATATAGGGGAAACAGGACACACAATTCCTCTCAGAAAAAAAGGAACATAAACAACACATTAAATATAATAACTGTGGTCAAGCTGGTCTTTCTGATCATGCCCTGCACACTTTACATAGCATTGACAGGAAAAGCACCTGTTTTCTATATCACACCAAAACATGGTATGCATGTAAATTTAAGGAGGCCTGTGAGATTCTTATCAACCACCCGAATCTTAACAATAATAACAGTCTAAAAATCCCAAGAATATGGAAGGCACATATTCTACCCACTTAACCTAAGAGTTAATTATAAATAGGACCACAGGTAATCCAGGATATTAAATCTAATATAACAATTGTCATGTTAAATCAGGTCATCGTTTTTACTGTAACAAAACTATCTATATGAAAGAATGTTTCTCTGATGTTGTCTTAAATAGAATACAGCTTTGATGTAGTTATTTTATTTCATTTATTTACTGCAATTTTATTTTATTTTCACTAGAGGTCAGGCCATTAAAATAACCGTTGATCAAATCATTCTCTCTTCAGCAAACTGTGTGAAATGTAATTTAGCTTGTCTCTGTATATATGTTACCGCTAAAGTGCAGAAATCAGTTATTCTGCAGATTATCTAGGTATTGTGCAGATTAACTAGGGTGATCCGTTAATGTGCCGAAAATTGTTTCATTTCTCAAATTACCTAGGTAATCTGCAAATTACCTAGATAATCTGCACATTACCTACTAGGCACTCGTTAAAGTAAAAATAAGATCTTTGCTGGAACAACAGCAACGTTTCTGTATGCTTAAATTAACATAATGTTATTTATTTATTTTTCGATATCTAAAGAATCAAGTTAATGCAATCAACAAATTAGTTGATAGAATCAATCATCAATCAATTAAAAAACTATAATACAAAGAATCAAACGGTTTAAAATATTATTACCATTAAGGAAATGAATTTGAAAACATATGATAAAAATTATGTTTACTTATTAAAAAACCAAACTAAAAGTGGAGGGAGAGGGGGGAAGGAGTAGGGAAAGGAAATGAGAGAAACAAACTTTGAACTTTAACGATACGGAAGCCGTTAATGTGCACATTACCTAGGTAAAATGCGGAAAACTCTTGATTCTGCACATTAACAGAGCAAATCAGTTAATCTGCAGATTAGCTAGGTAATGTGCATATTAACGGCTTTCGAGCTTTAGCGGTAACATATATATGTTGTTGGATTCTGAATGAGGAGAATTGGAAATTATTAATACTTCATTCAAAGTCCAACATAATCTGCCATTCCCTAAGCTAAATTTGCTCATCAGACTAATAATCTCTTGTTAATAGTATGTTATTCATATAATTTCTTTCAAGTTATGTTTATTCATATTTATTTGTTCATTTATTATTTTGAGATGAAGTGCAGTTGTGAAAACTGTATTAAATATCGCTTGTATATTATGAGATTAATATTACTAAAACAGAGATAAAAACTGTAAAATATGTAATCTTTTTATGTTATTAGTAAAATGCAATGTATCCAAGAAATTCTTCAAAATAAGACTTGATTGGTTGTTGTGAGAAATTATGTTATTTTTAGCCAGTGTGTGCCTTAACGTGAGTTACTGTACAGTATACAAGAAGCCAGTTCGGTATCAACAAAACCAGTTAGAACCAGATTTTGGCGGGAAAAGAGAGTAGGATGTTGTTGTGTCCCTATCTACAATTATTAAACTTTCCTTTATCCTTTCAAGTGAATCACTACTTATCTTTATTCAAAACTTAACTATGTACGAGATATTACAAAATTCAAATATTTAAGCTTCTTCTCCCCTTAGTGTCCCTAATATTTATATTATACTGCGCCTTTCAGGACGTTTAGTTTAAGATATATAATTCGAAAACAAGGAGCAATTACATAAATATGTCTGAGTGTGAACTATTATGCAGTCGTGACCCTTTATCTCGTAACTTAACACATTCATTTCCCGTGTGATTAAGTTCGTACGTATTTTCAAGTGGTGCATTAGGCAGCAATTTCAGACAACTGTATTATCAATGAACAAAAGTTTATTTAAAATCTTAAATATGGTACAATTCAATACTAAGAATAAAATTACAAAATTACACAAGCAAAATACAAGTATTAGTGCAAAATCCTATATGGGAATTTGCGATCATGCCGTCATAACAGATTTTATACATATAAATACATATAATCCTGGAACAAATTAACACTTTACTTAACCTTATACTAGTCAGAATGCTCTATATTGCTATAATACCATGGACATTTATATTAATATTCAGTTTACCTTATCTAACTTACAAAACAATTAGGTTAAACTATCCTTTCGCTATGCCCATACATACATTTTGACCTTTAAGACACTCTCATATGAAATACCATGCGCATACATAAATCTCTTGCACATGAACGCTTATCAAATAATATAAACTAGTTTACTCTCATTCTACTCTGTCTTGTACTAAAGTCCTAGTATATCTTCGACTGTCCAGTAATTAACAATGATTGCAACTATATGCGATTTCAATTGATACAAGATTTTACAGTACCTTTCTAGGGCGAACCCTGGTTTTCACGATCTGTACCTTTCGTGCTTGAATTAAGGATACACATAGGATCTTCTATTCTATCACTATGGAACTCATCACGTGGGCACAGACTTCTGTATGGATTTTCTTTCCCTCGTTATGAGTACTGGATGATGAAATACATAGACAATTTCTTCCTTCTTGTAACTATACGGCGTTCCTCGTCTCTTGCAATAGGAATACGAAATCGAATTCCCGCACACTTCGTTTCCTTGTTGTGCTAGACGGAGATAACTCCTATGCCGTCACTTAGGAAAACCACGTGTTACCTATACGAAAATTTCGTGAAGAAACTCTGAGAAAAAAAAAGCCCTGTGTGTGTGGGGGGGTCCTAACCCTTTTATCTGCATGGTCCCTATCGGCACCTTCTTCCATTTCTTTTCTTTCCTCCCCCCCCCTTCTGGAGTCGATCTCACTCACCAATTAAAGTGGCATTTTTCTGCCCAAAACATGCTACGGTTCGCTTGCACGCGACGACGTCTCACTTCGGGAATTGACCTTGAGCGATCGTCATTTGTTTTAAGCTAGCCTCTATACTAAATTAATCCCCTTTTTAGAATTTACTTGAATATTTTAATCTCCTTTTTTCAAGTGTTAAACTAGCCTCTCACATACAAATTCTTATCACTAATCTTACTTAACCTATTTTTTCCATATCCTTTTTTGTAATAAGATTCCCTTTTTTATTATTTAGTTAAACAATTTCTGCTATAATTATTTTACTTGGATGCAAGCATATTCTCTGTCTTTAAATATTTTGTATTAGCTACTTACATAGGATTTTATATTTTTATTTTCTTGTTACACCATGATAACTGAAATTTTTACATTCTTGGTTATCAGGGTATAACAATGTCATGAAGAGATGAAAAAGAAGTGACACAGTATAAAGCGGAGAGAAATAACCTGAGGTTGAATGGAGTAGGAAGGACTCAGAACTGCTCTGTATTTTGACTTATCTTTCTTCGAGCTCTTATTCTTTTATAAATTCCTATTGCCTTGCAGAAGGATAGGGTTGGACGAAAGGATAATAAGAATGGGTAAGACTTATTGAAAGTTAGGCAATTACGAGCAAGAAGATAAATTCTCCCGAGTTAACTAATCAGTTACTGAAACCCAGGATTCTATAATATTTGTGTGCTCTCAAAGTAAAAGCATTCAAGAACCAAGGAGTGTTTCTAGGATTCTCGATAATGAGGAAGCAATACTGTTTATACCAGTAAAGATATCTTTTCTATGCCTCGTGTGAAGTAGTGAAACTTGTTTCTGGAGAACATGATATAGTTCATATTACTGAAATTAACAGTCAAGATTGAATTATAGTGAAGCATTTCCTCGTAAATGTAATATATGAAGTATCTCTAATTAATAGTTCATATTTGAATGTGTGATATAGTGAAGCCTGTTACGTGAGAACGCAATGTAAAATTGAGACTGAAATTTCTGAGAACTACTGTGTTAGATTGATAAACTTTAAAGTTGCTGAATGAATGTCTGATGACTTGTGCTTTGTGATTGTTCTGAATAATTAAACTGAGTCAATATTCAAGTACATTGAACGATAGCTTTGTTTAGAATGAAATTGTGTTTGGAATCTTGATAATAAGAAGAGTGGAATTTATATGCATAAATTCTGATTGTAAATGATATACTCAGCTGAGCAAATTACTAATGTTTTAATGAGAACTTATTCATTCTTAATTGTATTATCCCTACTAGAAATCCTTGTTTTAATATAAATTTATGTGTTAAAGAATTAAGTATTTTTATTTGAGTTAAATTCTTTCACTGCACCATTCATTAAAATAGTTCGAATCTTAGCGGGAACCCTATATATAATAAGGAGAATTTCGGCCTGAATTAAGTTGATAACAATTTGTGCTAGTTGATGGTTGATTTCACAAAGTTGCTTATGCGAATTAGAACATAGAATGGCGTAGTTACAAATAACTTTTCTCTGTGTTCGAATGTGGAGTCAGTCAATCAACTAGAATATACATCGGAGTAGAAAGTAGGATCCAACAATGTGTATACTCCTTAATATGAAGGTCAAAATGTCGGGAAATTATAATAATTATTTATAACACAGTTGTAGAGTTCATAATTTGTATAAAATGAAAACAAAAACAACAGACAATCAAATTTGAACCTAATGTAGTGTAGCATCTTGGTATGGTTCCAGTGAACTCTATGTCTAGTATCGATGACATGAGAAGCAAGACCTGAACCTTCAGATTCCAAAAATATTATTATATATACTCTTGATGTTCTTGGATTCTCATAGTAGAAGAACAGCCAGTCTGTCCAAAGTAGCAAAGATAACAAGAACAGGGAATTTTTTTTCCTATGAAAATTTACACTTGCTGGTTGACTAATTTGGACAGTAATATATCAGATCACCTTCGAGATGGTTCCTTATCATTCTCAGTTTTTAGGAAACCCACACATATAGGGAGATATTTACACAAGCAATTGCACCATCACCCTTCTCAACATTATAGTATCTTAAAAATGCTAACCCACAGAGCAAGAGATATCTGTTCCAATGACAATGTTCTTGCTGCTGTCACCATCCCATACATTAAAGGTACATTGGAAAAGATATCTAGAGTTCTCAATAAACATCAACTATGCACTGTATTCAGACCGTGTGTCAAATTAGCAACTCTCATCCATTCACCCCAAGGACAGTATCTCTCCTTTATCATATCCAGGAGTCTACGAAGTATCTTGCTCGTGTGATCAAGCTTACTACGGTCAAACAGGAAGAACTGTGAACATCCGCATCAGTTACCATAAAAGATACATCTGGCACTATTGCTATGCCAAGTCGGGCCTAGCAGACCATGCTTTGGATACCCCTGCACACAGGATCAACTGGAAGAAAACAAAAAAATACCACACAGAATCTTTTACAAGTCAGAGAGAGATTGTTCTTAGAAGAAACAGAAGCCTTGAAACATACTTCGAATCTTAACAAATATGGCTGTATAAATTTGTCTAAGATTTGGGAGACAGTCATCTTAATGTTATCTGCTTTCTCTTTCTTTTCTTAACATAGAGGGTGCCTAATTAGGACTTTAGTCTTTGGACTAGTTGTTGCTACAACTAGTCCCATTATTACACCATGTTGTTGTAGTCTCATTCACTGTGACAAACTGTGTTTTGTGCTGTGAAGATGCTGGCTATAACACCAGCAAAATATCAGCAATAAGTCAATAAATGATTACTTACTTACCTTTTTGTGTTCTGATATTATTATTATTATTTGACACCTCCAGGGAGTCCACAGACTCATTGAGGGAAGGCACCTGCTCTACAGCTCTCCACCACCCAATCCACCAACTGCAACAACACCATCTACTGACAACTACCACCACTAGTTTTTCCACAGACAATCACAAACATCCATGCCCACGGCGGGATTCGAACCCACAGCCTTTTGGCTGGAGAGCGGATACACTAAACACTCGGCCAGCTAGGCCAGCCGGTCATCAAAATTAGTCAACATGTACAATGAACACATAAGCCCTTCTACACTTTTATACTTGCTTATCACATCAAAAGATAACAATTAACAAATTACTTAACTATGAAAGTAGGATAAATACACAACATTTATTATACAACTAAATTAAATCATCGCACAATAAGCAAAAATATTTCTCTTTACTGTGGATAAAACGGTAGTCTTCTTCCCAATTGTTGCTGGATTTATAGGTTTGTTGTTTTTTTATTTAGATTACTCATTTTGGGACAAAATTTTTAAACATGAGAAAGAAACGTATGGTCAAAGCGTGCCTACAACACCACTAAAGTGATAACACATCCCTCAAGCATACAATTGCCAGTAGACAAAAAACAAAATTGGCACTGGTAACACTCACACTCAAAAACAGAGGAATTACAAAATGTTCATAATATGATGTAAATGTTAACAGTTTTTACGATTTCTATAAGTATTATTACCAGGAGAAGACATATTTTCTAGTTTTAATTTTATTTTTTCCTTATTTAATAAATGACAGTGGGTGCATGCAAATAGCTCTGCAGATGGGTTTGCGCCTGCAGGCACAAACAGGGTTGAGAACCACTGTCATAATGTATCTTTGACAAGCAGTAAGATGCAAAGTATACACTTGGTTGGGGAAATTTTGGATGACGTTTCACAAGAGATCTTGGAATGGTGGTAGACAAGAATTTGAAATTCAGAGGTCACATTACACAAGTCATGAAGTCATCACATCGCATTACATTACAGCGATGATGATGAGGAACTTAACGAGCAGCAACCAAGGGATTCTGGTTCCACTGTATAAGGCCTAGTATGGATTATTGTGTACAGATTTGGTTCTCTCATTTTTGTGGTGATGATGATATATTGGAAAGCATCTAGAGAAGACTGACTTAAAAGTGGTAACTTGTCTTTGAGATGTGAAGATAGATCGAGGGTATGGAAAGCTTGGTAAATAGAAGAATATGAGGGGATATGACTGAGACATTTAAATTGGTAAAGGGATGTTACTGGGTTAATGTGGAAGAAATTTTTCATAGAATGGGAGAAGAGGGTAGAAACAGGGAGCATAAGGAGCAGGTTCTTTGCATGGAGAATGATTTGTGAGTGGAATGCATTGTCACTTGTGGTGAATGCAGATACACTGAATGAGTTCAAAGCACAGTTTGATGGGTTTTGTGTGAACAATGTATACCTCTCCTGATGAGCAACTATAATTAGGGAGGTCTTGTGTTAATAGTAATAATATCTATGTTATTATTACTATTAACATCCCCATTTAATGGGGAAAAAACAGTTTTTCAATAAAAGGTATTCCTAGAATAAGAACATTCCTCAATGTTGTTTTAATTTTGATTTCGCATGAAGACTGAATCCTAGAAAGTTCCAAGTATGCTGTCAGTGTATGCAACAGTCTTTCACTGTTGAAGACTGTAAGCACTGACATGTCTCTTATGGTACAAGGAATTTAAAAAGTGGGTTCTAGAACTAGAGAGAAGGGTAGTTCTGCATACTTTCTTTTATACATATGAGTCAGAAAGAAATTCAGTCATTGAAACAGATGTAGACTTTATGTTCATGTTCTTGATTAGTAACCAAGTCTCATGCCAACCTTTTTGAGAATATGGTGGAGTTCATGCCTTATACGGTTAAGAGTTTAAGGTCTACAGAGGCAGGTGCAAGTGGCAGTTTCTTTCTTATTATTTGCAAGGTAAATGAGATTCTGGAGTAACAAAACATTGTTCCATTAGTGGAACATCATACACCCAAGAACTAGTAATGATATTTTCTGAATGCCAACTGCATATAGAAACAATTTCATAAGTATCTTGTAATCAATAGTAATTTGACTGCTTTCTTTAATCTCTCCTCCACCTCAGTATGATAAGAGGATGAAGAAACAATGTGAACGATGCATGACAATAGTGCTTGAAGAAATAACTGTTATCCAAATTCTAGCATCAGAGAATTTGGGGAAGGGCCAGCAACTTTAGGCACAAAGACCAAAATATTATGCCTGGCTGATGTAGAGAGTAGTTAACAGCCTATCTCAAGATGAAAAATTCTCTTGCCCAAGGAAACTGAAGACTACAAAAAAGCAGGAGTAACAATAATAGCCCATGAGCAACATCAATTAAATATAAAAGAAAGTAACTACATATCAGAAAGAATTCTTCATGTGCAAAGAAAGAGAAAGAGCATGTAATAAATACAGTCATCCCTCGATTTACATCCTCTATAAGATACATCCATGATCCCATAAGGGAATAAATAACATTTTCGGCTATACTTTCGAACAAGACGCAAGCGAGCATAAGGTAAAGCATGCACAGTGGCAACAGCACTTTCAGAGTGGCAACCTCCCTCAGTAATCGGCAAGTGTCTTCAACAGTTCATCTGTTGATTTTATTTGAGAAATGGGTTATTTGTGTATTTATCGTTAAATATTTCGTAATGTTTTGTGCAACATGGCCCCTACATGCCCAATCCAAAAACCTAGAGAAGAATCACAGAAAAAAGAGGAGAGCAATTGATCTTGAAATGAAGTTGCAAGTTATAAAACAACATGAAGCTGGTAAGCCAGTCAATGTGATCACACATGATTTCGGATGGTCTCATTCTGCAGTGATGACCATTTTGAAAAAATAAGAATAAAATCACAGAGGCTGTGAAAGGATCTGCTTCCATTAAATCAACGATAGTGACGAAGCAAGACAAGGTCCTATCGGTGATATGGAAAAGCTACTTGCATCATGGATAGAGGACCTGAACCAAAAGCGCATGCCCCTTAGCACTGTGACCATAACTGCTAAGGCACTAAGTCTCTTTAACATGTTGAGGGAGAAAGCAGAACCCAATTATGACTATGAATTCAACGCTTCTTCTGGATGGTTCATGAGATTCAAGCAGCGTTTTTGGCTGCATAATGTGAAAATATATGAGAATCTGCAAGTGCTGAGAAGGCTGCAAAGGAGTTTGTGGAAAAATTGGATAAAATTATTACAGAGGAAAATCATTTGCCACAGCAAATATTTAATATGGATAAGGCGTCCTTATTTTGGAAAAAAAATGCCCAAGTAGACATTCATCCACAAAAAGCTAAAATCTATACCTAATTTCAAAGCTCTTAATGCCCGTATTACGATTCTGTGATAGGTAATGTGGCTGGATATAAACTGAAACCATTTGTGATATGGTACAGTGAGAATCCACGAATCTTCAAAAACATTAGGAAGCATACTCCCAGTTCATTATTGGAGCAATAAGAAGCTGTGGATGACTCGAAAATTGTTTGAGGATGCTTTAATCAACTTTTATGCAAATGAAATAAAAAGCTATTGTGTGAAAAAAAATGTAGAATTTAAAATTTTATTAATTCTAGATAATGCTCCAGGTCATCTGTCTTATAGTGGCAATCTTCACCAAGTTCAAGGTCATGTTTATCCCTCCAAACACTACTTCATTGATCCAACCGATGGATCAGGGAGTTCTTGCAGCGTTTAAGGCTTATTATCTATGGAGAACTTTTTCCCAAGCCATTTCTGCTACTGAAGGAAATGACCAGACTCATGCAATCCTGGAAAACATTCAATATTTATCATGCTATTAAAAATATTGCTGTGGCTTGGGATGAAGTGACCTCTCAATGTATGAGTGGCAAATTGAAAAAGACATTAAAAAGGTTTGTGTATGATTTTGGAAGTTTGGAAGTTTGTAATAGTGGCCTAGCAAACAATTTGAATCTCAAAGTGAATGATGATGACTTAATTCAACTCATGGAAAGTTCCCCTGAAGAGTTGACAAATGAAGAATTGATCGAACTGGAGAAACAACTGTTGCAGAAGAAGAAAAATGAGAAAAGGAAGAGAGAGAAGAAAAACAGGAAGAGGTAGCTAAACAATTTATAGGGAAGGGTTTTGCAGAATGTTCTTTGCAGTTAGCGATGTTCTCAAAATGACTGAAGACATGAACCCCAATGTTGAATGCTACTTAATAATAGAAACGTGATAATAATAGAAAGTACATGATGCATTTGCTTGCTATGAACAAATTTATGATGAAAAGAAGAAGAGGAATAAGCAAAGCACATTGGACATTTTCATCAAAAAAACAAAGGTTACACAGAAGAGCCACAGCCTGGTCCTTCATATAGGGAAGGTAATGAAGATGCGATTGTGGAGGAAGATTTGGGTGATTATTCTCCTGTTTTATAGTGGCAGTAACACACAGTACAGTTTTATGATAAGGTTTAAAAATTAAAATGACATTATATTTATTACTGTTAAGTCCCTAACCTCTATAACTCTGTTGATTTAATGTATCAACTTACATCCTGCCTGATGGAACGGAAAACCCTGATGTAAGTCGAGGGATGACTGTATTAATATTTATTACATGCTAAATATTATAGTAATAATTCATAAATATTTGTAGTCCAGAAGACGAGGAAACAAGAAATAAAAATGCATTTCACAAAGAAGGTTGTCAGGTAACATAAAACCAACAGAAATTATCATTATAGTTGGTGATTGAAGTCATGAACTGAGAACCAGGCAATATCAGAAATATTTAATGAATCAGTGCAAATAAAATAAAATAAAATAATTTGTTTTGTACAGACAAATTAAAAATAAATAACACATTCTATTAACAAAGAAAATCATAAAATCACATGGAGAAATATCTCAGGACAATTATCCATAAAATATATGATATAATTAGGAAAAAAAACATTATGCTTGAAGAAATAATTGATATCCAAATTCTGGCATCAGATGATATAGGAACTCACCATGGATTACTTACTGGAAGACAGCAATTCCAGAAAAAGAAAAAACATTTAGGTTGACCTATTATAAAACAAAATTATTATAACTATATCAACAAAGAATAAAAAAACATTTAAAAAAGCCAGACCCATCCGAATTCTTATAAAGATTTTCTGTCTACATACTTGTTCTTATTGGCAAAGAAACTGCTTTCTCATCTCATCCAGATCAAGGCTATGATATCAGTGTATTCAGCCTGTTAATTACCATATTTGGCAGCATATAAGACGCACCTCCTTTTTTGTACACATTTTTTAGGAAAAAAACTTTATCACTGAATATTATAATGAATTTACAGTATTTCAAATATAACGTAATAAGTAGGTCTACTTTCAACAAATACCTAATATAACTAGGAAAGAGTCCTATCTTTTAATCCTCTTCGTCAAAACCCAGAAATTCATCTCCAGAGCTAAATGAAAGGACACTTGAAATCTCTTCTAAATCAGAATCATACAACAAATTGTTCTCTGTACCATCCAGTGCATTACTAATGCCACACTTCTTAAATGATTTAACCACTGTCTCAGTTTTTACAGCATCCCAAGAAGCTTTGACCCACTCACAAACTTGTGAAATGCTAGGCTTCTTCCTGATGGCGTGACCTCAAAATCTGAAGACTGCATCCAGCTGTTCCACTTCCCCTTCATAAATCCCTTAAATGATTTATTAATACAGACATCTAAAAGTTGAAGCTGACTAGTTAGACCTCCTGGAATTACAGCTAACTGAGATTTTAACATCTTCTGTTCTGTGAGAACGAAACTGATCCTATACTAACAGGGCAGGCTTCTTCAACAGTCCTACAGGGTGCCTAGACCGAATTTTATCTATCCATAACTTCATTCCTCCTCCATCCATCCAATTTTGTCCCATCAACACAGCAGGATATAACAACCATGCAGTGAGTTTTTTGTGCCAAGAAGTTTTAACAGTAACACTTTTTGTGCCCTTGGAATCTACAGTTTTGTTTGAGGGCACATCAAAAGTCAGCGGAACCTCGTCCATATTTCCTATTTGCGCAAGTTCAAATTTTCTCGTTTTCTTGCATCAATGACGAATCGATGAAATTCAATTTGCAGACACTGAAAGTCCTGCTTTTCTGTGGTCTAAAATCCAAGTATTCAGTTATGCCTCAAGTTCTGGCCATTTTGCAGTTCCACTTCGTAGGTTATGTTTATTGTGAGTTGCTTTTTTTTTTAGATCCTCTTCCTGATTCCATCAAGTTCTTATCATTTTCTTAGTTGGGGATAGCCGAAATGTCTCTCTGCAGCCCTGTTTCCATGTTCTTTAGCATACACAATCAGACGTAGCTTGTATGCAATACTGTAGCAATGCTGACATTTTTCAGCCATAACTTGCCATGAAATTTGGAGAAAATTTAACGGCAGAAATTTATCACCGTTCACAACAAAAGCGACAACGATTGGAAATTTAAACGAACAGGAATACAGCTGTGATCGTCTGACAGCGCATGGGCATCCACTGAACTCTAGGTAACTGGAATGCTATCACACACTGCAAGGGAGCAAGAAAGAAATCGCATAACTCGGAGCAGAAAAAATTTCCAGAAATGAAAGTAATAAAAAACTGAATATTGGCATATAAGACGCACCCTGTTTTTCAGACCTATTTTCAAAGAAAAAAGTGTGTCTTATATGCCAGCAAATATGGTATATGTTTTTCTGGGCTAGTGTGCCTGTTTTGTGGAATGAAAACTCTACTACCTCTGTATAAAACCAGTTAACACACCTTTAGTTGAAAATTCTTACAAAGGTTGTTCACCTTCTAGAGAGGATTCAAAACCCATGGTGTTTTCCAACCAAAGGCATGGAGATGAAACAATTCTTTGGTGCATTTCTTAAAGGTGGTTAGTGCATTCAGGTCCCAGCTAATTTACTCCACATTGTAAGTTAAAGATGCCAAGAAATTATATTTCATCTTTATCCAAGCTTATATTTGGATAAGCAAACCTGATTTCATGCAAGTAGCCCAGTTATGAAGTTACTTCATGCACTTTATTTGATTGCACATGGATAAAGAATGAAACCAAGTTTATAATTTCTTGGCATCTAACTTATAGTATAACCAAGTGAAAAACCTTTCAACAATTGCAAATTTTCAAACTAGAGAAGTTAGTCAAGCCTCCAAGGATTTCTGGATATCTCTATTACCATGAGACAGTGAATTTTCATAAGTACCATGTGTTGTGAAATTCTTCACCATTACATTGTTTACAGTAACAATACATAGCTCTAAACTGTTCATTATCAGTCAAATAATGCAGATATACTCTTCACAATGATATTGTACAAGGATTCTAAGTCCACCAGATGTATACCAAACCCAGGTTTTGACAGCAGCATCGGTTCTTTAAAGAAATCTCAACAAGAACAAAAAATTATCATAATGAATATCTTCTATATAATTCCATTCACCAGGTGTAACCTGTTCAAAAAAAGATGCTAAGGCAAAGTAAAAAAACCATGTTACTGGTAAGTAATACTAGAGACATAAATAGTAAGGAAATTGGCTGCTCTCCCACCAAACTTCTAACATATACAGAGACTAGACATACTGCTTTTTTTTCTGCAAATTAAAAATGCATCCTGATTTGGATGAATGTTCACAGAAAAAGAAATGTGGAGAGTTATGGCTTCAGTTACAGGAGAAGAGCTGATATTATACCTGGAAGGAGTGCTGGTAAAGAAAATTTCAAGAGTATTGAGACAATAAGGGGGGTTTATTTGATAGAGGGACAATTTGTATTTGATCACTAATAAGCTCCTTGGCAGTTCTTCCAGCTTGATCAGTGAAGTCAGAAAAGGGAAGCCAGTTTGAGTTGTGAATGTTGAATCCCCACCCCAAAGGAAGATGAATCCATCTTCCTTTTGGGGTGGGGAATAAACTCCAGGAATTCATAATGTCTTATCTTCAGTTTCTCTGCACCTTATATTTATTTCTTTTCTACCACTCTTGCATTCATTTCTAAACTTTCTTAGAAATAGAAATCTTCCAAAACACTCACTCTCATATTTTCTATACTCTTTTTAAAATCTTTTCAACTTGTCTAGCTACTTTTATACATCAGTTAGTGTTAATACTTTCTTTTTTTTTTTCTCTCTCTCTCTACATTCTCTAAAAGCACATACAGACCTACTAGGTTGATATGATTTTTTTGCTTTTCATGAGTTTCCAGTTCTTCACATGCTTTCCTGGCTGAGTCAAATCAACATTTTTTTTTTCAGATTCTGCCAATCTCCAAGGTTTTGTTCTTGTTTTGAAATTCCTACTTTTTCTCCAATGTGTATATCAGAAAGATAGTCTACTTTCTTTTCAGAAAATGTTTTTTGAAGCCAATTCTTATTTCAAATCCCTTGTACTCTTGTTACCTGCCAATAATAATAGTCCTTTCCCCTCCATTTCCCCACAAACATTTCAACATTTATGATTGATTTCCTACTTTGCTGTATAGGTCTCTAAACAAGCTTTCTCCTTAACTATCCTTTTTAATGATTCAAAAGCTCCTCTAGTTTTCTTATTAGACCAATTTCCCATTTTGAAATTTTTCTGCACTGCTACTCAGTAGCACACTCAGGATTTAATGTTGGGGGGGGGGGAGTTGAGAATACACGCTAAGCATTGCATACGACCTATGACTGAGCATCTGCAATGATCGCTAATTCATAAGTAGTATAGAAATAGAAGACACGGCACCGCATAAATAAAAAAATTAATTAGGAAAAGATATTTGGAAAATTTTCTAGTGTTTTTTCCTTTTTCTTTGGGGGGGGGGGCATCCCCCCTCTGGGTGAACCATACTAAAATTGGCTCCCATCCAAGAAATTCTTCATATTTGTTCTGTGTATTATAGTTATTCCCTCCTTTCCTGAGTAAATCATCTCATAATTTATTCAGATTTATACAGAGTTAGCAGCTGGGCATGTGAGTGAAAAATAGCTTCTTGAGCAGAAGAGATTGCCTGTGTTTTTAGAGGCTGGAGGTAAATGTCATTCCAAGGAGGGATAGCTGATCCTGTTTAGTAATATGTGTCTTACTAAGGATAAGGGAAGTTGAGCTGAGATCCCTTTTGCAAGAAAAGGCAGGACTGCATTCTTGAGGCAATGAAGGTGACCAAGTTATTCTTGTCCCACTGAAGGATGGTATGGAGATTAGTGTTTGGTTTCTCGATAAACACCAAACCAGTGTTTATCGAGAATAAATGCACTGATTTATTTTTTATCAATGTTATTATCCCACTTAGCTTTTAATATGCCCCCTTTCCTTTTATGATAATCCCACATACAAGAGGTAGTCAACGTATAGCATATTAGTGCTATGGATGGCCAAGAGGGAACTAGTTCACATTTGGTTTGAAGAGCCATATACTGATTTCCTTCAGGAACACATAAGATGGAGACTGTTCCAGAAGGAATAAAGAAGAGAAATTTATTGTGGATTTGTAGATGAACTGTGAAGGAGTGTTGAGTAGCTACTTCATGTGTTTCGATAAATTTAACAGAAGATGAAGAAATTGTTGATGGCAGTTCAGATGAGCAGAAGCCATGAAGGGATTTGTGGTAGATGCAAGCAGCAAATGACCCTATGTAAGAGTGAATGGAGTGAATTGATAACAGATGCATCATTAATGACCTATCACTCACCTTTATTAAATACTCGCATATGATGCACAAGACTGTAAAAATTACAGAGGAATAAAGTTGATGTCCCACACAATGAAAATCCTAGAGAGGGTTCTTGATGGAAGACTGAGGAAGGAGGTGGAGATTGAAGGAGCAATTTGGCTTCATGCCTAGTCGATCGACGACAGATGCTATCTTTGGGTTATGACAGATGATGGAAAAGTTTCGAGAGAAGCAACAGGAGCTACATCTGGTATTTATTGATCTGGAGAAAGCGTATAATAGAGTGCCAAGGCAAGAAGTCTGGAGGTGTCTGAAGGAGATGAAGGTACAGGAGAAATATGCCAGGTTGGTGCAGGAGATGTACAGAAATGTGAAGACAAGAGTTCAAACCTGCCTAGGAGAGACAAAAAGTTTTCCAGTGACAGTTGGCTTGCATCAAAGGTCAGCATTAAGTCCGTTTCTGTTTAATATTGTAATGGAGGTGGTGACAGAGGAGGTGAGAGAAGACACGCCTTGGACTATATTGTATGCAGATGACATCATGCTGTGTGCAGAATCAAGAGAAGAAGTGGCAGCTAAACTGGAAAGTTGGAGGAAAGTACTGGAAGAGAGAGGTATGAGACTGAGCAGAAGTAAGACAGAGTATATGTGTTGCAAAGTGGATGGCAGCCAGGAGACAGATCTGGAGCTGGAAGAAAATGTCATCAGGAAGGTCAGTGACTTTAGATACTTAGGTTCAACGATGAAAGAGGATGGTGAGGCTGAGAAGGAAGTGGGATGCAGGATATATGCATGATGGAGGAACTGGAGGGAAAGAGATGGCTGGAGTGCTATGTGATAAGAGGGTGCCGATCAATCTAAAAGGCAAAATCTACAGGACAGTAGTGAGACCAGCTATGATGTATGCTATGGAAACTGTGGCCCTGAGAAAAAATAACATTAGCAGGATGGAGGTAGCAGAGATGAGAATGCTTAGGTGGATGTGTCGTGTGACCAGAAAGGATCATCTGAGAAATTACTATGTAGGGGGGAACAGTGAAAGTTACGAACTTAGGAGCAAAGATGCAGGAGGCATGGTTGAGATGGTTTGGTCATGTGATGAGGAGGGAGGAAGAGTATGTGGGAAGAAAGGTCATGCAGATGGATGTGCAGAGGAGGAGGAAGCATGGACGGCCAAAGAAGAGATGGAGGGAGATGGTGGAGGAGGACTTGAAGATGAAGAACTTGGATGTGGCTACAGCCCAAGACAGGAAGTTGTGGAGGAAACTCACCACAAACAGTGATCTACTTAAGTGGGAAAAGTTGCAGAAGAAGATATGAGGCACCACCCAAACATAAGAATAGCATTCAATGGTTGGGTAGATTTAATAGTAAGCCATTAATAGTAAAGACATCAGATTAACTCTAAGATCACTTAACTTAAAGTTATGTTTTAATTGTAATTTCCTGTATGAAGTAGTTTTCTTTAAATTTTATTATTTATTTTATTTATTGATTTTTGCTACATATTCTTTTAACAACATACAAAAATCTCACTTTGGAAGTACATTAGGGAGAAAAAAAATTTCAATTGTATCTGCTTTGAAAATATGAATTGCTGCTAGAGTTGATGAGTACATTTAGATTACATTTAGCAGTACATTTATGATAAATTCTAAATGTTCGTTCTCTATGATAGATTACCTCATAAGTTGGTGTACAAGCTGCAGAAGATGGGAATAGAGTATATTGGTTAGATGGATTGGTGATTGGCTCTCCGAATGATTACAGCAAGTTCTGTATGGTGGGAGCTGAGCCTCAAAAAAGGAGAGTAGCCAGCGGTGTGCCCAAGGTTCTGTTTTTGGGCTCTGCTGTTTAACTTATTTGTAAAGGATATATCATGTGAACTGACTGACTGAGGATCTTCAGCTTGCTGATAATGCAAAGTTAAGGAGAATTATCAGTAGCACTGCTGATGTCCCCTTCAGGAAGATTTGAATAGACTTTTGACTTGGACAAAGGAGTGGGGTTGTAGTTTTAATATTAATAAGTGCAAGGTGTTGCATTTTAGAGTGCAGAAATATAAGGCTCTGTACTACACTGATGGTGTTGTACTGCAGGAAGTGGATGAGATTCGAGATTTCAGGAGTGATGGTTAGCAGTAGACTGAACTTTAGAGGACATACTGCAAGAGTGCAAAGACTGCACAGTGTAAGGAAGTGGTTGCGGCACTGTATAAAGCACTGGTCAGACCACACTTGGACTACTGCACTCAGATTTGGTCACATGGTTACCAATGTGACATGGAAAAATTGGAGAGGGTCCAGAGACTAAGACAATATCAGGACTTTGGAATATTGGCTATGGAGAGAGAGAGAGAGGGGTTGAAAACATGTGGATTGCCAAATTTGGTGGAAAGGAGGTGATATGACAGAAACATTAAAATTAGAGGAGTTTACTGGATTAATCCAAATGGGATTATGAAAAGAGAAGAAAGTGAGAATCTCTGAAAGTTATGTAAGGGTGTGAGGAATAGATTTTTTACATGTAGAATTGTCAGTGAATGGAATACATTACGAGAATATGTTGTTAATGCAATGAGTGTTAGGGATTTTAAGATTCAGTATGATAAATATGTTGTCAGTTGAATAAACCTGCTGACTCAATGGAAGGTTCAATAATAATAAATTCACACAAAAGCTAGCCTTTAAAATGATTCTCTGATTTGTATGAAGAAACTGATGTCAAATAACATTTAATTTGATAAATATGATTTGAACATTACTTTTTCTTTCCTTGAAAATTCCAATACAGTGAGTGATCGGTTAACGAACAGTTCGGATTGCGAAAAAATCGGACAACAAACACTTTCACGAAAGATTTTTATGTTCGGACAACAACACATGTTCGGATAATGAACACCTCGCAGAACAAAAACAAGAAGAAGCGAAGCTGTGTGCAAGATTTGTAGAACTGTATTTTACTGCCATCTATGGAATGAGACTTTGACGGTTGAATACATAACATTTTTTGTGGGCTAGTTGATTTCTGTTCTCTGAATTTTTGTAAGTGCTTTTCTGAATTTTTTATTAAAAAAAAAAACTAATATTATGGAGCCTAAAAAGAGTGGAGTGTCAAGAACTGTGCTCCATAGAAACCAAGCAAGAGATAATAGCCAAGGTAGAGTGTGGGCAGAAGATGTCTGATGTTGCTAGGCAGTATGGATTGAACAGGTCTACAGCAGGCACAATCTTAGCTAAGAAAGATATAATCAAGAAGACTCAAGCAGCTAAAGGAGTAACGAAAATCACATCTGAGAAACAAAGATGTGCCATCCATGAAAAAATGAAGAGATTGCTTTTCGTTTGGATAAAAGAAAGGGAAATGAAAAGAGATGTAACTAGTATGACTATCATTCAAGAGAAGGTTGGAGAAATTTTTGAAGAACTGAAGAAACAAACTCTACATATGTCACATGAGGAGAGAGAATTCAAGGCTACCACTGGATGGTTTGCAAAGTTTAGAAGGAGATCTGGCATTAAACATGTGGTAATGCACGATGAGTCTGCTAGTGCAGATAAAGAAGCTGAGAAGTTCTGTCTCAAATTTCAAGAATTCGTTAAAAAAGAAGGATATTGTCCACAACAAATTTTCAATTGTGATGAAACTGTTATTTTGTAAGTGCATGCCAAACCGTACCTACATCACGAAAGATGAGAAAAATATTCCTGGGCATAAACCCATGAAAGACTGATTGACATTACTTTTGGGAGCTAACACTAGTAGTGATATGAAGCTTAAACCGCTTCTTGTTTATCACTCTGAGAACCCCAGAGCAGTGTTTCTCAAACTTCAGATATCTGCATACCTCTTCTTAAATTTTCATTATTACTAAGTACCCCCTAATTAATTAAAAATTAAATTCATTCATTCATTAAAATGATATTAATTTAAAATATTAATTCAAATGAAATTAATTTAAAATATTAATTCAAATGAAATATCTATTTTATTTGAATTTATAGGTTCATATAAACAAAAAATGATTTGATTTTAAATTTTGGTTCTCTAGAGATGTCAGACGACACACTCTTATCGATTTCATTTGATCCAGATGCAATATCAACGTTTTCTTGTTGCTTACAGCTACTTGTATTTGCTATATTGCTCTCTTTTGGGGTTTTATAAATCCAATCTTTAACCAATGATCCATATGTAAGAATTTGAAAGCTAAAAAAAAAATACCGTATTTACTTGAATATAACTCTCGCTTCAAAATTGTTGATTCTTGACCACAAGGATTAATGAGAATAAACTATTATTTAGATATTGGTCAAGTGTAATTAAAATAGTTATTCACCTACACTTGACCAATATCTAAATAATAGTTTATTCTCATAACTCTAACTTTTCCCCCAAAATTAAAGCTAAAAAATCGTGTTGCGAGATATGTGCGGGAATTTTCGGAAACTAAAGTTTTCAGAAAAAAACTGAAAATGGGGTGACTTACCAAGAAGCTCCTACTCGCTATCACTAATTTTGGCATCGAAAACAGTTTCTTTGTGTGCATCGTCAAAGTCATCTACCCAAATAGCGTCATCTTCTTTCACATTATTTCAAGCAAAATTTATCAGTAATTTACAAGACTTGAGATAAGTAGAGCAGCGAAGAACTACATATGATTGGTGCAGTATTAACAAAAGATTGCACGAACCAAAGACAAATTAGCATTTCAACAGTTGAGTTGATATACTAATTCTCTTCAACTGAATTCCATAATATCTGAAACACATTCATTATATATTTCTTAGTTTTAACACGTTAACGACAGGGGTGGTGTCAAGCAAAACCATATCTGCCACTGGCAACATATGGTTTTGTTTGGTCTATACAGCAGTTTCTGTTGGAGAGGGATGCGATTCATTAGTTAGTGCCGTTTTATCCCGGTTGTCTCTAATTGCACTGCTTGCTGAAAAATATGACTCCTATAATTATGCATAGCCGAAATTGCCACGTAATCCCCCTAACGACCTTTCGCGTACCCGCTGAAGAGCATTCAACAAAAATTCCACAATTAAAGAAAGACTGCCAGTGATGTGGAGATCGAATGAAAGGGCATGGGTCACGCAAGTTCTTTTCAAAGAATGGCTGTTTAAAGTTTGTGCCCCAAGCATCAAGGATTACCTTCAAACCAATGAATTGCCATTGAAAGCACTGTTGCTATTGGACAATGCACCAGGACACCCAAAAGACCTTGAACATAATTTGCTGGAAATTTCCTGGCTGACAATTCAGTTTCTGCCTCCAAATAATACCACTTTGTTGATTCAGCCAATCGATCAGGAGGTTATTGCGGGTTTCAAGAAATTGTACACTCACGCACTGTTTCATCAGTGTTTTGAAGCATGGCAGTTCTCCTCAACGATGACATTAAAAACGTTTTGGAAAGAAAAATTTGATATTCTTGAAGCTATCCGGCTCATTCAAAAGTCGTGGTCAGAAGTCACTCAGCAACAGCTGAATTCTGCTTGGAGAAAGCTGTGTCCATCCTGAATTCAGGGAGACAGAGATGATGTACCTGAAATTATGGATGAAATTGTGACAACAGCTAGAAATCTGGAATTTGAGGTGAATGAAGATGACGTTGAAGAGCTCATAATGGAACGTGAAAATGATATGACGACAGAAGAACACCAAAAAAACTCAGCGAGATGTGTTTTCTTCTGAAAAAGAGGAAGACGAAAGAGGAATGCCGACCTCTGTTATTAAAGATCTTTTGAAGTGGGAGGATGTCAGAACAACGGTCTCAGAATGGCACCCAAACCAGGTTGAGGTCAATAGGTTTGGGGATCTCTACAACGACAATGCTATTAATCACTTCCAAAAAATTCTGAAGAAGAGAGAAAAGCAATTGATATTGGACAGATTCTTTAATGCCCCACAAATGGGGAAAAAAAACATGACTGATGAAAATGCAAGACTGTGTATGTATGTATTATTGTTATTATAAATAAACGTAGTAAGAAACTATATAATTTTTCGGGTCTCCAGAACGAATTAATCAAATTCCCATAAAAATCTATGGTAAATCAATGATCAGTTAATGAACAATTCGGGTAGCAACATAGTCTTTGAACGGATTTTGTTCGTTAACTGATCATCCTCTGTATATGACTGTCATCATGTCTTTAATTATATATATACACAAGGCATATAAAATAAATGCTGTGTGTGCACGTACACGCACGTGTGTAAAATAAAGTTTATACAAAGCAACCAATAGTCCAGACATACACAAGTTTTGATTCCATGGAGGTCTGGTGTTAATAATAATAATTTAATATCTGGTCATAAAAGCAGAACTATATAAATTATTAGCACCAGACCTACCTTGCAAAAGATTCATCACTGGAGGTACATTTTGTCACATACAAAGCTCACTAAACCATGCTTTAAACTCATTCAATATGTCAGCATTCACTAAACTCTCAAGCAATGCATGTTATTCACCAACCACTCTCTATGCAAAGAATCTGCTCTTCTCTTTGTTTATACCCTTCTTATATGCATAGTGACCACTGTCACTATGCATATAAGAATTAGAAACTTTTATTTTACGTACAGGCATGCAACTACCAATAGCAATTCTCTTCAATTCCCTGTGCATAGTTTGTTGAGATATGGGGTTGGGAACAGGCTTCATTAAATGCTTCGGTCAACTGCATCAAATACAAAGTTCTGTTTGTCAACACAAGCCTTCTAAGCCAATCATCTTGTTCCTGACAGAATGTCTTAGGACCACAGTTACACCTCTAAGACAAGCAATTTGGGTTATTTTTCCACTGATTAAATACCGAGTATATCTCACTTTTGAGAAACCAGGCAGTTCAGCTGTTTTCAAAATTGTGGCTCCAGCCAGATGGACACTCACAATAAGCCCTTTATTGAACTCCAAAGATCCTTTGTTTTTCCCACTGTGATCAACACTATTGATGATTACTGACCACTAGCATTCTTAAATAGTTTCCCAGACATGCAGTGGCACACATGACTAAGTATTTTGCATATACGCTGCATAAATGGTGTTTATGTAAATCTGCATAAAGGTTTCTAATTCAGTGGTCTGTAAGTGTAAAATTTAAATGAATGGCAATGCAATACTTTCATACTTATTTTGAAAATTTTTTAAAATATCAAATTTACATTTGGGAAATATTTTAGACAAACCTCAGCTTCAAATTAAAAATGCAACAGCTGATGAATATTATTATTATTATTATTAAACATTCATTTCAATAACATAAACCTCGGCCTTAATCAGGCTTCATATGGATTATTATGCACAGATATGGTTGCTGGGTTTTTATGGTGATGAGGATATGTTGGAAAGGGTCCAGAGAAGATTCACAAAGGTTGTCAATGATCTTTGGAGCAGGAGGACAGATTAAGAGAAGTAAATTACAAAGAATCATGAATAGGATAAAGAGGGGGGGGGGGGATTGATTGAGACATATAAGCTAGTCAGGGGTTGTTATCAGGTTGACAAGGAAGAAACTTTTCATAGAATGAGAGAGGTGTAGAACAAGATGCCATCACTGTATAAATAAAGTGTGAGCAGAGGAGTGAGGAGCTGATCTTTACATGGAGTGTGGTTGGTGAGTAGAATGCATTGCCTGAGTATGTTGTGAATGAAGACACACTGAATCATTTTAAGGCATGGTTAGATAAGCATTGTGGGCAATACTGTGTACCTCCCACAATGAGTCTCTGACTCCATGGAGATCAGATGATGATAATAATTATTATTATTACTATGTTCCTGTCAAGTATTTATTCCAGTCATCTGCTATTTGTCAGGTGCCTCCAATGTATCTCAGCTAAGACAGTACTAACTGTATCCATTTCAATAAAATTATGGAAACTACAACAGTGTTAGGAATAATTAATTACCTGATGTTTTGACTTTCATATTAAGGTCATCATCTAGAGTGTACACATATACATGCAAAGACAAACTATATTACACTTCAAACAGGATGCTAAAGTGACAATGATAGTGGGGAAAAAAAACTAAATCAAAGCTATATTCGATAAATTAAAGATGCCAAGAAATTATATTCTTGGTTTAATTCTTTATCTAGTGTAAGTAAACAAAGTTTGCACCTGAAGTATTTTCAGGACTGGACAACTCAAAGAAGCTAATGACTTCGCATCACTTACATTAGTATCCCATAATGCAAAGCACATATCCTTATATATAATCTGTGTAATGACCCTTTGCATAATGCATAGCATTATGCAAAGGGTCATTACACAGACTGATTTTGACTTTTACTGAGGTCTCATTAGTGAGAGCCAGACACAGAGGTGACCTAGAGAAAATATGACTTCTGCATTACTTCAACCTTGATATCACCTCTAGGTCTGGCTCTCACTGATGAGACCCCAATAAAGGTCGAAACCAGTCTGAGTAATGACCATTCTCATAATGCATAACATTATACGAGGGTGGTCTGAAAAGTTCTCGGCCTAACAATGAAAAAACGAATTTATAATTTCAAAATGTATTTTTATTTTTCAACATAATCTTCCTTAAGACTAATACATTTATTTCAGTGATGCTCCAGCACCATTATCCAGTCCCTGTAGTGGTTCTCAGTAAGATCTGCAAAATACCCCTCTACAGCTGCAATCACCTTTTGATTAGAAGAAAAATGCTAACCAGCAAGGAAGTCTAGTCTGGTTAAAAGTATTTTAACCAGATTGGAATAATATTCCTCGGTTATTGTTTTACCCTTTTCAAGATAATTAATAAACAAAATGCCTTTAGCATCCCAAAACACCGACATGTTTTGTCGGTGTTTTGGGATGCGTCACGACCTTTCCTGCTGATGGAACCGACTTTGCCTTCTTTGGCACTGAACAATCGGCTTCTATGCACTGTTTTGACTGCTGTTTGGATTCTGGTGTGTAATGGTGAATCCAAGTCTCATTCATAATAATAAATCAATGCACAAAATCAATTTTATTCTTGTAAAAACGCTCCAAGCACTTAATTAATAAAGAAACATGTAAAAACCACAGTGATATCTTTAATTAGTAAAAGGACAAATATGAACGCTTATTCAAAGAAAGTTGTGAAACTATCTTACACCGACCGAATTTAAATAGAAATGACTGTCTGTCTCTCTCAAAGATCTGGGAGACTTATCTTATGTAAAAAAAACATTTATCTTAATAGATTAAATTTGTTATTTTCTATTATTTCCTAGCACACGGTAACAATTGTATTTTAATAGGTGATCCACCAAATGTTTTGCTTGTATTCCATTCCTTACTGTAACAGACACTGAAGATGTACTATTAATTTTAGTACGAAATATTTGTCCTTTTACTAATTAAAGATATTACTGTGGTTTTTACGTGTTTCTTTATTATTTAATTTACTATGCCACGGGTTCCTCTTAAAATCAGCTCCAAGCACTGTTCAGAGATTTTCATGCAAGTGCATTTTTGATCTACTGTGAGCAAGCGTGGCACCCATCTTGTGCAAAGCTTTTTCATATGCAATTCTTCATGCAAAATATATCCTACATGTTCTTTTGAAATGCCTATAGTCTCAGCAATTTCATGCACTTTGATTCGCTAGTTGTCCAATACCATATCGTGCACTCGATCAATTCTGACGTCCTTCACGTGGATCATCTTCAAGGCTGGCATGGCCAAGTTTAAACTCGTCAGTCATTTCTTAATAATTGAAAATGAAGGAGGAGAGTGCCCATAAACTTTTATGAACTTTGAATGAATTTCTTTGGCATTAAACCTTCTTTTACAAAGAATTTTATAACAGCACAATACTCAATTTTATCCATTTCAAGGGATATAGACAACACTTTTGCTTCAGACGGCTGTATAAAACAAACTACTTGATAGAATGACTTGCAATTTCATATGGATGCTTATGATAGATGTACCAACTTAGAAAAAAAAATATTGTCGATTGTGTTGCCACCTATGGTCGATGCCGAGAACTTTTCAGACCACCCTCTCATGTTTGTAAAGATATGTGATTTGCATTATGGGATACCAAGAAAAGTAATATGAAGTCATTAGCTTCTATATATGAGTTGCCCAGTTCTGAAAATAAAATACTTCAGGTGCAAACTTTGCTTACAACTGGATAAAGGATTAGACTAAGAATTTAATTTCTTAGCATCTCTAATTTATAGTATAACCAAGTGGGAAAACTTCCAACAAAAAGCTATACTCTGTTTATAACATCATCAGAGAACAAATTCATATAGATATTGATGTTGTTCATATTACAGCAAAAGTGGTGGCCTTATCCATAATTTAATATAAGTGTTGTTATATTAGAGTTAAGATCATAGATTACCTACAGTCCTAATTATAATTAACTCTTAGACCAAAAGGTTATGTGGGTAGAATATGTGCCATCCATATTCTTGGAATTTTCAGACCATTATTGTTAAGATGAGAGTGATTGATAAGAATTTCACAGGCCTACTTAAATTTATACTCATACCAAATTTTGGTGTGATGTAAACAATAGCTGCCTTTCCAGTCAATTCCATGTAGAGTGTTCAGGGCATGATCAGAAAGGCCAGATTTACCATAGTTGTTAAATTTAATATGCTGTTTATGTTCCTCTTTCTGATAGGAATTGTGCATCCTGTTTCAACTATATAGGGCAAATTACAGGAGCAATGAATATGGTATACATCAGGGTGGGCCAGTGGATCCTTGGATGAGTTGAATAAATTCTTTAATTTTGAAGGAAGTTTAAAAGTGGCATTAAGGTTGTATTTCTGTAGTATTCTGTTTATTTTGTCTGATATCCCTTTAATGTATGGGATGGCTACAGTCTTATTGTAATTTAATTTATTTTTATTTTTTTTAAGTGGAGTCTTGTGAAGAATTTTGTTGATAATAGTTTTGCTGTGGCCATTATTCAGAAAGGTACTGTGGATAACTTTTATTTCATGTTTCAGTGCTTGTTCACTGGAGCAAATCTTCAAAGCCCTGTTTTTTAGTATGATGATGACACGAAGTTTTTGTGTTGGGTGGTGGTAAGAGTTTGTGTATATACTAGCCAGGATGTGTAGGCTCACATGTTACAAGTGTATCTAGAAAGGAAGCATTTTCTGACTTTTAATTTCAATTGTGAATTGTATGTGTTTGTTTAGGTAGTTGAGAAAGTGCCTAATGTCTGGCCATGGAACCAGATAACAAAAACGTCATTAACATATCTGTCAGACTTTGGGTTTTCAAGAATAGGAATCTAGAACATGTTGCTAGCTTCCATATAAAAGTTACTAGTTGGAGAAGGATAACAGTGAGCCCATGGCTGTATCTTCATTTTGCAGGTAAAAAGTATTTTGCCATGGAAAATAGCCAAAATGTAGTACATGGGCAAAGAGCACTGTGATACTGGGCAGGAATTTGTCCTGTAAAAGAAGAATTAGAATTGTATCGCTGATTGGGACATTTGTGAAAAGGACAGAGACATCAAAATGGACTAATAAATCACTTTTTTTCTAGTGTGATGTGTTTAATTTTGCTTACAAAGTGTTGTGTGTGTGTGTGTGTGTGTGTGTGTGTTTTTAACTTAGGAAGGGAAATGATCTACCAACTCCTTGAGTATTATTAAAACACTTACGGAATAGAACAACATAGTTAAGGATATAAATTAAATTAAACTTTAATAAATATTTTCCGATATTTCGGCAATGTCACATTGCCATTTTCTAAAGGAACTTACAAAAAAGTTACGTGCACGTAGGCATTACAACACAGAAACTGGGAATGAAGAGATGAAGCTATTGTTCTCCTAACAGTTCTGATGGTGCCCTCTAACGGGCTAAGTAAGTGTTCTTGGCCGTTGGGCTGAAGGTCTGCAGATGTAGGTCTCCCAATACTACCTTGGGAGACCTACATCTGCAGACCTTCAGCCCAACGGCCAAGAACACTTACTTAGCCCGTTAGAGGGCACCATCAGAACTGTTAGGAGAACAATAGCTTCATCTCTTCATTCCCAGTTTCTGTGTTGTAATGCCTACGTGCACGTAACTTTTTTGTAAGTTCCTTTAGAAAATGGCAATGTGACATTGCCGAAATATCGGAAAATATTTATTAAAGTTTAATTTAATTTATATCCTTAACTACGTTGTTCTATTCCTTAAGTGTTTTAATAATGCATAACCAACGTATAAGCCTGTCTACAAGAATCAACTCCTTGAGTATTGATGCTAGTTTCTTGGCTAGATGATAATTAGGGCTGTCAATACCTTCAACTATCAACCAAGTGGTACGTTCTCCTTGTGAATCTTGAGTAAACTATTAATTCTCAAGTAACAAGCATAGTTTGGAAGTACTTTTTTAAATGTATCTGCAGGCCAGGATGATTGATTTAAGCAGTTCTGTTTTCTTTTTAATCTAATTGGTTTGATTATAGTTCACAGATTGATGGGTGCTGTTGTCTGAGACTAATTGATTCAAGTTGTTCAGTTTAAAATAACCATTTATCAAATCTAGTGATTATGATGTCCTGATTTGCTTTTAAAGATTTCACAGTTGCCAATTCAGATTTCGTTAGGTTGCTAAAAGTTTATTTTTCACTTGGTTAGAGTATAATAAATTTAGTTTAATCCTTTATCCAAGTGTGAGCAAACAAAGTTTGCGCCTGAAGTATCTTCAGGACTGGGGTAAGGTGGTAATTAAACTAAATTTATTATACTCTAACCAAGTGAAAAATAAACTTTCAACATCTTTCTCTAAATCCAGAGTAATTTATTAAAAAAGGGTGGCACACCATTTGGCAACTCTGATAGGTAGAGATGACCTGCTAATGCTTCTGCCTGGTATCTCCACTTGGGCCTGGCTCCCACTGAAGAGACCTCAATAAAGGTCGAAACTAGTTAGGTTGCTAGTTATTGTTTTAGTATTTAAAATGTCTGAGGTTTCAAATTGTATTTTATCAGCTATGGTGGTTGAGAGAAATCTTATGCTTCTTTCAATATGGTATATAAAATCCAATTTGTTTACAGCCCTGGGGGGACACAGCAAAGTTTAAGCCTTTACTAAGTAGTGAAAGTTCATTATTGTTCAAGATGTGGCTAGAAAGGTTAATCACATGACTGTTCATTGAAGGCAGTTGGTTGCTACTGTTATCACTTAATTCTAGTTGGTTGCTACTGTTATCCTCTCTTGTTAGTAGTTAGCTGTTCTTATTATCACTGGCGTGTGGCTGGTTATTTTTATTCTCTGTGTATACTCCAGATGATGACCTTAATATGAAGGTAGAAATGTCAGGAAATTAAAATAATTATTCCTAACACAGTTGTCCCCATAAATTTACTGAAATGAATGCTGATCACCATGTAACACTAAAGGAAAGGGTACTGACTATCAATTCACCTACATCCTCTGGTACTTTCTTTCATCAAACACCTGTTTTTGTTAGCATTATTTCATCAACTCTGTTTGAAACATTTATTTATTTATGCATATGGCTTTGTGAAACTGGCATGAAATGTACAATCACAATGTCCAGAAACAAATGATGAAAAACTTAACATTTAAAAGTTCATTACATAAAAGACCCAATTACAACTACAGGTCACTGTCCAGTCTGGAAAGCCAATCTAAGGCATCATACGTCACCTTGTGGATGTCCTGTAGGCCACCACTGTGAAATTGGCACCTTGGACAGTCATACACAATATGAGTAATCGTCTGAGTCACGGGGGAACAATCACAATAAGGGTGGTCTAACAGCACCCATTTATGTAGTAGGTAGCCACATCTGCCCTGGTTAGTTCTGATCCTGTTGATTGATGACCAAATCTTCCTAGGAAGTGCAAAACCAGGCTGCAGAGCACACAGAGATCTTCTACCAGGAAGCCATTTGTTGGGAGATTGTTGGACCAGAATTCTCTCCACATGTCAGATGTTGATGGCAGGATAGCTGAAGAGAGTTCGTCCATAGACCAGAGAGGGAGGCTTTCTAGATTTTAGGCAAAGACCTGGTGGATTTATGAGAGTCTGGTGTAGGGGCAGGAGAGGGTTGCTCATTGCTTTATTAAATTCTTTAATCGAGACTTGTCTTCTCCGTATGTTTGGTGGAGCAATGTTAGATAGGACAGGCAGCCAGGAGAGAGGGGTGCTTCTCACTGTCCCGCTAATTGTGTGCATGGTAGAGTTTAGTTGGGTGTCTATAATGTTAGTGTGTGTGCACTTCTTTCCCAGACAGGGGCACAATATTCTGCTGCAGAGAATGCAAGGGCTAGTGCAGACAGCCTTAGGACTTCTGTGACACAACCCCAGGTTGTTCAAGCAAGCCTTGAAATAATATTGTTTCTTGTTTTAATTTTATTGGATAGGTTGGTGATGTGCCTTTTATAGGTTAGGGCTTCAGTCCAGGCTCACTGCAAGGTATTTCGGGTGAGGTTCGTGTTGTACCATTTTTCCACAGAAAGAAAGGTTGAGGTGTCGATTCGCCTCAGCATTGTTCAGGTGAAATACTGTAGACAGTTTTTGTTGGATTTGGCTTCAAGTACCACTGCTTGAAGTACTCTTCCAGAATGTACAGGTCTGTGTTCAAGGTTGATTCCAGGTTGGCAAAGGATTGATGTAGGATTGCTAGGTCATCAGCGTACATATATTTGCTTGAGCTGGTATGTGGTAGATCATACACGCAGATGTTAAAAAGTAAAAGGGATAACACAGAACCCTGTGGGAGACTATTGTGGAGGAATCTGGGCCTGCTCTTTTTTCACCAATATGGACCCGGATCTTTCTGTTGGAGAGAATGGATTCAAAAAGCTGGAAAGTTTTTTGTGCACCTTATTATATTACCTAGCTTTAGGAGGCGGCCCCTGATCAAGACTGTGTTTCATGCATTGCATGTCTAGTAGGAATTGCCTGATTACATAACATCTCTTTTGAATTGAGAAAGCACATTTTTACACATTTTAATCTGTCAATATGGTATATGGTAGGCCAATTTCAGTTTTTTTTTTTAGTCTTTTCATTTAAAACTAATATTTAATATTTACGAACTGTCTTTGTGGCACAGAAAAATCTCAAAAGTAATGTTTCAGTATTTATAATTTTTATATATATATATATATATGTATGCATATGCCAGCCTGGTTGGCTGAGTGGTTAGCATATCCGCTCTCCAGCCAAGAGGCTGCGGATTCGAATCCCGTGTAGGCATGGATGTTTGTGAAAGAAATTGAACCCACCATAAGTAAGTGTAAGGTTGCAGGCACATCTTTGGGGGGGGGGGGGGGACAGCAGGATGGATCATATGGATCATTTTTAAAGAGTATTCTTTAAAAATGATCACATTAATTCCAACTTAGTCTTCAGAGTGTGCCTTTTCTGTATAAATTTCTCTTCCACAAGCATTAGTAGCTTGCACCATTCTGTCTACTTTGCTAAATCTCTTCTCCATATTAAATGCCTCTGCCAATTTTTTCATTGTGTGAACTTTTTTTTTTTTTTTTTGGGGGGGGGGGGATTAGTTTGTTGTTCTGGTTTCTCTCCCTTCTTTTTCTGCAAAGTTCGGTGTTTCTAGCTCAAGTTTGCTGTTTTTCTCCTCATTTGAGAACTTTGTTTCCAACTTCTTAGCATCTTCATTGTCAAATTCCAACTCTTCAGCTAGCAGCTATCTTTCACCAATCTCTCAAATCCTGTGAATGTATAAACATGTATTTTTAGCAGCTTCTTTAAAAACACCATTTATACTATAAGCTTTTATTACATCATTCAATGCTGCAAGATATATTCCTTGCAAAAGTCTGAGGATTTCCTCAACCTTGAAACCATCAAACACCTTGGTCCATATGTTGGCTATCTTAAGTACAAGTAGCTGTAAATCACACGCATATTAAGTAGAGAACTAACTGCACATATGAATACCTAGTGATATTTCTATGTCATAATTATATTATCATCTAGTACCTACAAAAATTTCTACAAACAAAACAATTAGAATCATCAGCTCTCCCTCACCCCATCTCTAGAAAATGGAATTGCACTTGCATATGTTATAACAAAGGGATGCAACTTTTAAAAAATAAAATAAAATAAACTACAACTGTTCTTTTAAATTGTTACATGCATATTTGAATTATTAATCAATTCACTGAACTTGCAATTATTTTTTTATACTGGTGACATTACTGTTTATATAATGGATAATTCACATTCTTATTTTCAATCAAAAATAAAGCAAACATTACATAGGTAAACCATTGCAATTGTTCCATTCATAAAATAATCAGATTTCTATATTTTTTTTTTTTTTTTATTTCTCCCACACACAAAAGGCAAAAGAGCCTATAGCAAAAAATGCTGAGCATGGGTAGGGTTAGGAGTAATCTGTTGGAGATTGTACTTCTTTGGAAATGCTTCAAGAGAGGCTGTTGAGAACTGAGGAGGAAGGAATGAAAGATGACTGGGAGAAGCAGGTTTGGTGAGTATTCAGTTCAAATGTAAAAGGATGTTGGGCAACTGTGACTTGAGTGCCTGTACATCTGCAGAAATGGGAGGCATAATGAATGTAAGTTCTGCTGAATGATGGTCATGGAAATATCTGTAATAAAAACAATGCAAAACTGATCTTCTGTTGGAGTCTGTAAGAGAAGTATCATTAATCAAAATGACTGCCCCTTTCTGAACAGCATCAAGAATTTTTAGAGAGATCTTAGGTGCTCCACCCTAAACATGAGTGCAGTATTACAATGTTGGCCAGATTTGGGATTTATACATAGTAAGTAACTGTTCATCAGAGAAGTACACCTTGAGCAAAAAAAGATGTCAAGTTTTTTTTTTTTTGGAAGATAATGCTATAGAAGTGATATCATTGCACAAGGAAAGGCTTGGAGTAAGTGTCAGTCTGAGAAGAGATTTGGTATTGACTGTTGAGCTGAGCATTATCAAAATTAAGTGGAAAAGATCTTAGTTTTTTTTTTGTTTTGTTTTTTAACATGAAACTACATTCTGGAAGCACAGAAGTTGGCTAGGTTGCTTTCACTCCAATTAAGAATACTGTGGAAATCAGTTCAGAGCACTTATTACAGATGATCTTGAAGAATGGATATCATCAGCAAAACTATGAATAGGGTTTGCAGTTAATGAGAGCAGGTTGTTTATATAAATCAAAGAAGGCGAGTGAAATGAGAGAGCCCTGAGGGACACTGGAATTGGCAGGAGAGTCTGAGGAGAGAACACCATCCATCATTAGATATAGGAATTGATCTAAAAGAAAATGGGTAATCTATTTAGATAAGGACAAAGGCAGCCCAAATTATGGTAATCTGTTGAGAAGCCCTTGATGCCAGATCCTATCAAAAGCATCACAGATGTCAAGAGTAATGGCATGCTTCTAACATTCTATGGAATGGGTCCAAACATGCATGACATAAGCCAGGAGATCTCCTGTGGATCTAGAGTGGCAAAATCCATACTGGTGGTCACTAATTAGATAACAGTTCTCAAAGTGTTGAAGAAGTTGACTATTGATAATCTTCTCCATTAATTTAGACAAAACTTATGTGAGGACAATAGGTTGATAACTTGATGGTAAACATTTATCTCCTTTTTTTGGGAACTGATTATATATGAACTTTCTTCCATGTTGAAGGATAAATGCCAACTAAGTAGTTTAGTGAATAGATGATAGAGAACAAGTGTTAATTCATGAGCTCTTGAGCACAATGGGTGGAATTGCATCAGATCTGGCTGCCTTTATGGTATCCAAATTATCTAAGATTCTTCTATTTCACCCTACCGTTAGGGTGAGATAGAAGAGGCAACAGAAATGGACAAAAGATGCACTCAACAGCTTTGGCGAGGGACCGGAACGTGTGATTGCCAGTGGCACAAGCAATGAGTTTTCTACATTTATCCTTGTTGAATTTTAAATGTAGACTTTAACCTTTTAATAGTGGTTTTACAAGTGTTGCGGGCAACTATGCATTCTGTGAAGGAAGTTGGTGTTTTGGTCTCGAGCCATTTGTAAAAGGCTGTCCAAGAAAAGAGGGAGGAATCAAAGGTTCCATTCCAATATGCATTATTTCGGTAACAAAATCATAACAGGAAGAATGAAAACAGTAATCTGACAATGGAAAGGAGTAGTAAAAGTCACGTAAGTCCTGTCACTTAGCATTGTTATAATGCCACAGCACGTGAAGTTGTGAATGGCTTAAGGAAAGATGTTCCACCAGACTAAACTTGGATGAGATTGTGGTCTGAATTACCAAGAGGAACAGTCACTTGAACAAGAGTATCTGGTAGGAGAACTACTTAAGAAGAGATCCAGAGTGTTGTGTGAGTGAGGGAGATGAATGATCTGTTTTAAATCATTGCTTACAGCAAAAAATTTCTGGTTCTCTTCCAGTATGGTCAGTGAACTTTGAAAAATGAAGTCAACTGGAATTGTGTGACATGGAAATCATCATGAAGGATGACTTCACTATTTGGAAATTTTGACTGAATGAAATTGATCATTGAAGATAAGTCAAAGAGGTCAGAATGATTTGCAGAATTGGAAGAAATGGTAGAGAGAGCAAGCAGATGAATGAGGCATGCACAAAACTACAAGCATCTCCCTTATGGAAGAAGGAATCAATCATACAGGGTGTAATTTGGACAGTTGAGCTGTGGTTCATTTAGTAGAAATTTAAGGTTCAGCCAAAAACAAAACATGAGGTTTGGATGACTGAAGATGACTCACATAATTTTAGTTACTCTTGATGCCAATGTTGGTAAAGTGAATATGAGAATGAAAGATTTTTTGTGTGTGATTTTTGAGTTAAATTTTTTTTTTTTTTTTTTGGAATTTTGGAGGTTTATTTTTTAATTTAACCACAGAGACACTATACCTGTAAATAAGTATAGTTTTATGTTTACTGTTATAAAAGGAGAAAAGAAAAACTGAAGGACAACATACAGTGGGAGAAAAAGAGCTTCTTGAATCTGTCACCCATACAGAGGGAATTCAGTCTCCAAACCATGTGGCCTCGACAGTGCCCTCCCAACATACTATTACATACGGCCTTTCTCCAGGTAACCTGGCACTGTAGTCAGCGCTAAGATTATACATCAATCGATTCAGATGTCACTCCCCCCCCCCCCCAAAAAATAAAGACATGTTACCATCTGGTTCAATGCCTGCAGAACTACTTTATTGTTGTACCTTTGAAGATGGGAGAGGTACTAGCATGCCCTTGAAGGGTATCACTCATGTTATATGTAGAAGGTTTGGGTAAGAAGAGAAACCATAACCCTTGCTCTAGGAATAATATATGGCAGTAATCATTTCAGGTCCCCAATAAGCAAAGTGATGTTGTTTCACTAGGCAATGTCATTTGCCACCTAGAAATATACATCTCCCCTCCCATCATTTACAGAACAAAATTCAAAATCCCATAATATGACCTTTCTCATATATATTTTAATGGCCTGGTTGGGCGAGTGGTTAGCATATCCGCTCTCCAGCCAGAAGGTTCAAATCCCACTGTGGGCATGGATGTTTGTGATTGTCTGTGGAAATACCAGTGGTAAGCAGTAGATGACGTTAGTGTAGTTGCAGTTGGAGAGTTGTAGAGTAGGTGCCCTCCCTCAATGAGTCATTGGATTCCCTGGAGGTGTTACGTAATAGTATCACCAGGTTTGGAAATGAAGATTTTGCATACAATTTCACAGTTCTTTATTTCACTATTTACTTCAGATAAGTTTATCTTATCTGATATACTTCAGATAAGATAAGCCATGCTAATCTTTCAGGATTAATCAGATTTTTCTTGGACTTCTTGGGTTTAAAAAACAGAAGGAAAAGATATAAAGTCATCGCTGGTCTGGTTGGCCAAGTGGTTAGCGTATCCACTCTCCAGCCAAAAGGCTGTGGGTTCGAATCCCGCCGTGGGATGGATGTTTGTGATTGTCTGTGAAAATACTAGTGATGGTGGTCGGCAGTAGATGGCACTGGTGTAGATAATGAAGTTAGTTGCGGTTAGTGGAGTGGTGGAAATGGAGAGCTGTAGAACAGTGCCCTCCCTCGATGAGTCTTTGGACTCCCTGGAGGTGTTATATAATAAAGTCATTGAAATTTCTTAGAAAAATATAACTTATCCATTATTTTGAAATAAGTTTTTAGAGTATTTTATTGTATTTGCTTTGCTGCTTTAAATAATTTTTATTGTAATTTGCTTGAGCTTGTGCAGCACAGTAGTAGGTGAATTTATTCACAAATCTCCCCCCCCCCTTTTTTTTTCAACTGCTTATCTTTATAAATGCACAGATGTATAACTAGAGTTAACGTGATGACATGTAATTTGCTTGCTATCATAGTAATTTATTGCACCATCATAATACAACCATAAATCAGATATTTGTCTTCCTTTCACAGTATCAGGCCTGCTGACCTGCTCTAGCCTCATACCATCTTCTTTAAGGGTCTTCCTCTGTTTTTGATTGGTCTTTAAATTTTCATTTTTGTTGGGGTTTTTTTGGTCTATTTTTAACCATTCATGTTTTCACCTCCATAGTATAATGGTTAACTAAAACAACGAATATTCTTAACCTCATATTTCTTTGTACTATATTTGGTTTAACCGCCCAAAGGCCCATAGAGATAAAATGCATCAAAAATGTATGTTTCATATCCGTGTTATTTCGTTAGTATCCAAATGTTGTATTGAATTCAATACACTTTGCAATGATGTAATTACTGACATGTAAACATGTCGAAGCATTTGGTGGTTAATCATGCCTATAATTTTGGTGAATTTATTTTTGTTTTAGATCTGTTTCTTCAGCATAGCTTATATAACAACCGAGATAATTAAAATTATTAACATGTTCTAGTAAATATTCCTTTAAATGTCATAACTTTTTTCAGAAGATATTTTCATTCTATTTGGTAGTAATCTTGTCAGGGTTGTATGGAGCTAACTGCAGTCTACTTACTCCTCTATTTTTATCTAGTCTTTAGATGTGTTATTAGTTTTCACTGCTGTACACTATTTTCATATATACTGACAACTGCTTTTATTAACTGTAAAGATAAATCAATTTAATATTTTACCGGTTTGTTTGTTTTTACTAGATCAAAGGTTTTTCAAAATCTAGGAATAAGATAAATATTTAGGTTGAATTCTTTTGTTTTTTTTTTATTTGCTCTTTTAAAGTAGGGACTGAACCAATAGATCAGCGATCCTTTCTAAATCCATTTTGTTCTACCAATCAATTTTCTACATAGTCATTTATTTTATTTTTCAATATTGTTGTATATGTTTTGTATCCAGAATCCAATACTTATTCCTCTATAATTTGAACATTTTGATTTATCAAAATCAAAAAACAATTTGATTTTGATAAATCAAAATTTTTTTTGCTTTCTTTTTTATAAATCAAACTTTTTTTTGCTTTCTTCCAGTCAACAAAAAGTGAGCTGTTCCCGATTGCAAAATTTTATTTAATAGTCTCCGGTCCACACACACATCCACAGACAAATGAACCAGTCAATAATAAAAAGTATGACAGGAAAAATAGACGTATGAGTGTGAACATGAACAAAATGAAGGATAGAGTGCTGTATGGAGACTCGTTAGTACGAGGTGTGATAGTAGAGGATTTGACAAAATCGTACCAACCTGGTGCGACCATAAAGGATGTAACTGAGTCTATTAGAGAGCAAAAGGAAAGGGTGAAAGAAATGATTGTTGTGGCAGGTACGAATGATTTGAAAGGAGACAAAATGGAAATGATAGAAGACCTGAATGAATTGTTTGAGGTAGCAAAAGAAAAGAGTGAGAGAGTTAGAATGATTAGTCTTTTGCCACGGTATGACAGTGAAATGTTTAAAAGGAGGGTCATAATTGCGAATGACTTTATGTGTGGGTTATGTATGATGAGTGGTGTGGAATTTGTGGACGTGTGGAGTGAGTTCAATGGGCGAAAGGATCTATATAAGATGGATGGCTTGCATTTGAATGGTTACGGTGTAAGAAGACTTGAGAAATGTTGCTGAATGTGGTGGATGTGCGAATTCAGGGAAACTAGATTTATTAAGGGGGGGGGGGGGTAGATATACAGTCCTTAGGGAGACAGTTGAATGTAAAAATGAATATAATATGCCCGACCAAATAAGGACGACAAATCAACAAATCAAAAGTTATATTAACATGGATAGTTAATATAAGGCATCAAGGTAGGGTTGGGGCTAATGGGGGTCTTAAATTCATGTACACTAATGCTAGGAGTATTAGGAATAAGAAGGAAGAGTTTTTGGCCATGGTTGGCACTTCCAGACCACAGGTTATTGGTATTAGTGAAACATGGCTGACTGTATGTGATATAGCTAACGGGATTGAATGTGATGGGTATAGTGTGTTCAGGAATGACAGGGAGAATAAAACGGGGGGGGGAGGAGTATTGTTGATGATAGCTGATGAGCTACAGCCAAGGAGAATAGAAGTTGAATTGCAGGATAAAGAAAAGAGCACATTGAAGCCATTTGGTGTGAGATTGTGGCTAGCAGAACTAAATATACAATTGGGTGCTGCTATAGACCAGGTGATGTAAAAGATGGTGGTGGTGACAGTATGCACAAGCAAATAGAAGAAATGAGTGGAAGGAGGGTGATTATTATGGGAGATTTCAACTATGGTCGCATCGATTGGAGTGAGGAGAGGACACACGGGAGGAAGGAATTGGATTTTATGCGGTTATTAAGGGATAACTATCTGCGACAGCATGTAATGGAAAATACTAGGGGTCAGAGAGTGCTTGACCTAGTAATTACATCTGAGGATTTGGCTGTAACAAATATGACATTACCACCAATCGGTGAGAGTGATCATAGGGTCTTGACTTGGGAGGTGGCTAAAGGTGTAGAATTTTCAATTAAGACAGGATACATGTGGAATTATCGGGCTGGAAAGTATGACAAGCTTAGGGGTTTGATTGGTTCAGTGCCATGGCAAGTACAACTGCAAGGACTAGAAGTCAATAGTGCATGGGAAGTAGTTAAGAAGTGTTTGCATGAAGCAAATGGCTGACTGTATACCTAGAGTCCAAATAATAAATCAACTAGGGGTTAAATGGATGAATAAAACACCATTAAGCATGAGCTGCAAAAAAAGAAACAACTATGGAGGGAATTTAAGGAGAAAGGTGACCGGCAGGCACACGAACGGTATAAAGCGCTGGCCAGAAGGGTAACGAGTGTGGTAAGAAAAGCAAAAAAGGATTACGAAAGAACATTGGCCATGCAGGCTAAAGAGAATCCTAAACAGTTTTTTAAATATGTAGCAAGTAAAAGGAAAAATGTACATGGCAGAATGATTTTAAAGAATGCTGATGGTAGGGAGGTAACTGAATCAGTTGATATAGTTGAGTTACTGAGTGAGCACTTTGCAAGAATATATCATTCAGGTGGTGACATTGCAGAAACGAATAAACCAGTAGATTATACGGGAATTGTGGTGAATGAAGTGGAGGTGAGTAGTCTATTGCATAACCTCAATATCAATACATCCGTGGGATTGGATGGTATACCAGCTCTTGTTGTACGAGAAGCAGCTAAAGAATTGTCAGTACCCTTGACCATTTTGTTTAATTTGAGTCTCGGGTCTGGGTTAGTCCCGAGGGGGTGGAAAGAGGGGAAAATAGTTCCACTGCATAAAGGTGGTTCCAAGACTGCTGTTGTAAATTACCTACCGATTAGCATATCAGGAATCATTGTCAAGGTCTTAGAGAAATTAATCAAGAAAAGAATACAGGATTGGATAGATGAAAATGGGATATTGTATCGGGGACAACATGGTTTTGTGAAGGGTAGATAATGCCTCAGTAACTTGCTCACGTTTTATAACACAGTGACGGCTGAACTAGATAGGGGTAATGGGTTTACAGTAATACTACTGGACCTTGCCAAGGCTTTTGATAGGATACCACATAGAACCCTAATCAGTAAACTGGAGCAGATGGGGATAGATATAGGGTTGGTGAGATGGATAGGAGGGTGGTTGAAGGAGAGATACCAGAGAGTGGTTTATTCAGGAGTGGAGTCTAAAAGACGGCTTGTGACTAGTGGAGTGCCACAGGGCTCTGTTCTTGGACCACTGCTTTTCAATTTGTTCATCAATGATAGAGGAAAGGATTTGAGAGGAAGTGTTCACTTGTTTGCTGATGATGCAAAGTTGGGTAGAGCAATTATGAGTGCACAGGATGATTTGGATAGTTTGGAGGACTGGGCTAGGAAAAATGGATGTCAATTTAATGTACCAAAGTGTAAGGTTATGCACTTTGGGGTGAAAAGAATAGCAGCAGTATATCGCATTGGTGGAACCGTACTCCAGGAGATTGATGAGGCCAGGGATTTGGGAATGTTGGTGGATAGGGAATTGAAGTTTAGGGGGCACATTGCAAAAGTGACTAAAATAGCTCACCAAATCACTTGGCTTCTGAAAAATACTTTAACATGCAGAGACAAACAAGTTGTTGTTCCTCTATATCGAGCCTTGATAAACCCCATCTGGACTACTGTGCCCAGTTATGGGCACCAGGGTTTCTTCGTGATGGGGAGGAAGTGGAGAGGATCCAGAGAAGAGTGACCAAGATGATAGCAGGTCTGTGGAATGAACCTTATGAGAATAGGTTGAAGATTTGTGGGTTGCAGAAATTGGTCGATAGGCGAAGGAGGGGTGATATGATTGAGACATTCAAATTACTGAAGGGTTTCTATAAGATTGATCCAGAAGATATTTTTGAAAATATGACTGGTGGTGGGAGGACTAGGGGCCAAGAATGGAAACTGGGCAAGAGCGTGGTTGTGCTCTGTTGTGGGTGCTACGACCGTGAATGAGTTCAAGGCAAGGTATGACGGATACTGTGTGAATGTCGAATAGTTGTTCTTGATATGATGTTAGGGCCTCCCTCGATGAGTCTGTCGACTCCTTGGAGTTGCCCGGAACAATAATAATAATAAATACTTACTATAAGGCAATGGGGAAATCACCATAATCATTATTCCCTAGTAAACTAGCATATCCCACCAACCATAAGGTTGAGGAGAGAAGAAGTCTCTTATGCGGTTCCAAGCTAGCATATTTAAATATTCCATATTTCCTGGTGCCTTTTTGTTCTTCATTTTCTGTAGAATTTCAGTTAATTCATCTAATCTTATGGTTTCTAACTTTTTACAATTACTTATGTTAGAGTACTAAAATCCATCTTTCCATATGTTTTCATAATAATTATTCCATTCCTTTTTACTCATATTTTGTTTTTAGTTCTGTTATATAATTATTCCAATTTTCTTTATGTAAGGTTCTAATTTACCTTTTAGTTATGGCATTCTTTCTTTTATAATTTAGTTTATTTTTAACTATCAGAAAATCCATTCTCTGCAAGCTTCATTTTTATTTCTTATTATTTTCTAATGTTTGTTCTAGTTTCATCTGTGCGGTTAGCCTAGTGGCTATGCGCTTTGCAACCATATGCCTGGGGAAGGAGTGTCCTAGGTTCGATTCCCGTCGGTGACGTGAGGAGCTGAAGGATCTTCCTCAGCCGTAGCCAAGTTAGCCAGTCTTGGGCGTGGACAGCAGGGTTTTTTCCCAAGTTTATTCTGGGGTTTTTCATCCCGCAAAGCAGGCAAACTGGCCTTGAGAACTCAACACTACAGGCCATAGGATACACCGGGGCATAAGGCTGACCACCTTATCCTGTAAACGGAGTGAGGTCCGATGATCAATGGACCCTCGACACCGCAAAGTAAAAGAGGGTATAAGGAAGATGAGATGTTCTAGTTTCTGATGTCCCTTTTCCTATGCCCTTTTTTCTTAAGATGTCATTAGCTGTTTTCTTTATTATGTTATATATATATTCTTCCATTCCTTTTCAGCATTTCCATTTACCTCTATCTCTAGCAAATTCTCTTCTAATTTTTTTCAATACAGTTTTCTAATATATTCTTCCTGTAATAGTTTTATTTAAATGCACTTTTTTTGGTTTGTTTGTTTGTTTTTGTTTTCATCTTCAGAAACTTTGAAAGTACTGATATGTTTCAAATAATGATCTGTATCTAAATCTAAACTTCTGTAAACTAATATCTGTTTATTAGGTTTGTTATTTCTTTTTATTTCCCATTAAGTAATAATCGATTATAGATTTAAGGTCTCTTGCTTCTGATGTATATTTGTGTACTTCTTTATGCTGATAAAAGGAATTTGCAAATTATTGAATAGCGCAATGTCAATTCATCTTAGTCTATTTTTATTTTGGTGTTGCTATTTAACCATCCCTATTTATATTGGATGTTTGGCAACACTGTTTTCAGAATATTGTATGTCTAACAAATTCATTACTGTTCAAATTTATTCAATACAGTGGAACCTCGGTTGTCGAACACCTCTGTTCTTGAACAAAAAACGCCCCAGTTTCCGAATAGAGTTTCAGTTCCCGAATGGTAACCGAGTGCTCCGCATGCTGAGCTGTAAGGCGGGAAAGCATCAGCCTTCATTCAGTGCAGAAACCTGCTTGAATTTGCAGTGAATTTTCCTGATTTTCTTTGTGTTTTTTTTCCCCATAAATTATTATTAATTAAGCCACCATGGGGCCACAGAAGAATAGTGATAGCAGTAAAGCAAAAAGAAAAATTGTTAGAACTACGATAGAGATGAAAAAAGAAATCATATCCAAACATGAAAATGGCATTCGTGTCTGGATCCTGCTATGAAATTCGGTATGGCGAAATCAACGATCTGTACAATATTCAAAAATAAAGAGGCGATTGATTTTCGTCTATATTTTATCTATTTATTGTGTTTATTCTTTTTATATAAGATTTTATGCATTTTCATTATGTTTGTATACGATCTTATGCATGAAGTACTGTTGTAAAGGTTTAAATAAACAATCATCTGGGATTCGGGAACAGATTAATCCATTTTACATTAATTCTTATGGGAAAATGGTTTCAGTTTTCGAACAATTCGGTTTCCGAACAGCCTTCGGGAATGAATTAAGTTCGACAACTGAGGTTCGACTGTACTTATTTTTTAGAATTTTTACATTGAAAGTTAAGTAATTGGGCTACTTTTTGGTCTGGATGTTCTACATTGAAAATAAATATTTGGGTTATTTTTAGCAGAATTCACTATATTTATAAGCTTTATCTGCTACTTTTCCTAATGCCTATCTGACAACTCTGGTTTGCAGTTTGCATATAGCCTGTGGTATCATGAGGCATACTTCGTTGATATTGTGTAGCACTGCAGCCAATTAAAATGAGTGAAAAAAGAAAGTGTTGTAGAAGCAAAGCATTAAGATTTACTAACTTATCTTTACCCCATTTAAGAATAGATAGAAAATATACCATACACGAAAGGTCACAAGACTGGCAAGCAGATTAGTACCATGTGTGTGGGGCAAGAGGATAAGAGGAATGGAGGAATCTGTTCATATTTTGTTTGCACAGCTGAAGGTCATATTCTTTAGGGACAGAAGAGCAAGAAAGGCAGTTCTAAAGAAAAGAAGTAGATTGAATGAAAGAGGAGACAGTGAAGTTGGTTTAGTGAGTTTCAAGATGGATTGTAAAAAGGTGTTGGTTTCTTGTAGCTTGTTTTAATGATTTTGGAAGAACCTGGAGGAATAACAGTGGCCAGTTCAGCAAGACGCTGTCCATAAAAGCACCTGTAGAAGAGGTACAAGGAAGAAACTGATCTGTAAGAGAGGAATAATTAATTAGCCAAACTGCCCTTCTCTGGATAGAACTGCACAATCTTAGAGGATTTTGGTACACTACCTCAAATATGAGAGCAATATTCCATGGTTGGATGGATTTGTATATCATTTGAAGGTGTGAAGTAATGCTTGTGTGAAAAAGTACATCCTCAAGGTGTTTTTTGGTGGCTGCAGAAGCTACAGTTGAAATGTGTTTGTGCCAGGAAAGATCAGAGGTGTGGGTCAATCCAAGAAGGGAAATCTGATCACGTTTGGATATCTAGATATGCTGAAGGGGGGAGCACTTTCTTGCAAGAGGTATGACAGGACTGAATTTTGGTAGCATTGAAGTCTACAAGGTTCTCCTTGCCCCATTAAGATATAGCTAGGGGATCGGAGTTCAAGACACTGATCATGGTGGATCTTGAGGATTCTAATAATTGAGCACTACAAGGTTTGTCAAATGAAAAGGAGGAATGGAGTGTACTGTCATCAGCAAGCAAGATTGGAAGTCTATGAGAGCAAGTAATTTGTATACAAGAGAAGAGGAAGGGGGGGGGCAAAAGAACAGAACCCTGGAGCACTCCTGCAGTGGAGGAGAAATCTGAGGAGAGGAAATCATCCAGCATAACATGCAGTAAGCAACTAGTGAGAAAGTTGGTGATCCAGTTGCAGAATGTGGACGACAGACTATAGGATGGCAGTTTGCCAAGTAGTTTCCTGTACCAAACTAGATCAAATGCCTTTGAGATGTTGAGGGCAACCACATGAGTTTCTCCAAATTTTTCCATAGCTTGTGCCTAGCGGTGGTGAAAGCTAGAAGATCAGCTGTTGGTTGCGAGTAATGAAATCAGTACTACTAGTCAGTGATTAGTCGGTAGGTCTCTGGGGGTGGTTCAAGAGTTGACTGCTGACCTCCATAACTTTGGAGAGAACAGAAGTGAGAACAATTGGTCATTAGTTCATTGGTTGACTTTTATCATCTTTATTTGGGATGAGCTGGATGTGGGCTTGTTACCTTGTTGTAGAGTAAACGCCACCTGAATAGGATACAGTGAAGAGGTGATACAGAACAGCCATTAGTTCTGGAGCACAAGTTTTTAACACAACAGGTGGGGACCAGATGCATTTTGTTCAGGTTATTAAGGGTTCTTTTGATGTCTTTCTGGCAGAAGACTAGATGACATGGAGAAAGCATTTCTTAGTGGAGTGGAAGGAATTTTGTCCAGGTCATCAATGCAAGAAGTGAAAGAGAAGAGCAATGCCAGTAAGTTGGCCTTGTCTTTAGGTTTAGTACCATCTGGATGTGAAAGTGGTGGAAAACTGGGTGGACAAAAGTTGCACCCGATGGCCTTGGCAAGGGACAAGGGACTAGAAGGAATGACTACATTTGGGCATGAGGAAAGTTTGCAGCATTTGGCCCTTTCAAAGTCTGATTTGGATTTGGTGATGATTATTTTACAGCCGTTGAGAGCTGAAGTATAAATGGAGTGAGCAGATGGAGTTTTGGTCTTGAGTCATTCAGTGTATGCAGTTCTGTTTTTCTTTTATTGTGTTGCCACACTTTTTTGAGAACCATGGCTTGGATGATGGTTGTGAATTTGGAGTGGAATAAGGAATGAAAGCTATAAACAAACTGAAAATGAAAGATTGTCAGAGAATCAAAATTGCAACATGGAATGTGAGAACAATAATGAACAGATGTGGAAAATTAGAAAATCTCAAACAAGAAATGGATAAAGGAAAAATTGATATCATAAGGCTCTGTGAAGTCAGATGGGAAGGAATAGGTGATTTTTATAGTGACGAAGTAAGAGTAATTTACTCAGGTGGAGATAAAAAGGAAAAAGGAGTTGCACTAGTTTTTAATAAAAGAACAGCAAAGAGCATCGTTAGCATAAACTGTCTGAATGACAGGATTATGGTGGTAAAATTGAAGGCTGAACCAGTGGACATAACAATAATACAGGTATATATGCCAACAAGTGATCATTCAGATGAGGAAATGTACAAACAGTTACAAGAACTGTTTGTACTTCTTTAACAAGATTAAAGAAGAAAAAAGAAAAGACTATGTGATTATAATGGGAGATTGGAATGGAATTGTAGGAGAAGAAGAGGATGGGAGTGTAGTAGGAAGATACGGACTAGGTAATAGAAATGACAGACGGGAAAGGTTAGTGGAATTCTGTAAAGAAAATAAGCTAATAATTACAAATACTTGGTTTAAAAAATCTAAGAGAAGACTATACACATGGAAAAAACCAGGAGATAAGGAAAGGTATCAAATTGATTACATTATAGTAAAGCAAAGATACAAGAATAGTGTAAAAAATGCATGCACATATCCTGGAGCTGATATTTACTCTGACCACAACCTACTATTCATAGAAATAAATGTGAAACTAAAGAAAATAAAAGAAGCTACGAAAAGGAAAAAATGGAACTTTGAGAAATTAAAAAATACCAAGGAATTTGGAAACAGATTGGAAAAGGAATTGGAGGAAACAAGTTTTGTCAAAACTGAAGATCCAGAAAAGAAATGAGATGATTTCTCTAATGGAAGAAAGAAGAAAATGGAAAAATAAAAACATTCCAGAAGGGAAAATACAATATAAAATCCTGAATGACAGATTGAGAAGGGAAGCAGAAAGAAATAGAGAATTAAAAAACAATGTGAAGAAATGGAAAATTATGAGAGAATGGGAAGGTATGATCTTTTATATGAAAAAGCAAGAAGCATGAATCACAAGAGAAATGGAATTCGAGCTAGAGGCATAGAAAATAAGAATGGAGAAATCATAACTGAAGAAGATAAAATTCTAATGAGATGGAAGGAATACATTGAAGATCTATATGACAAGGAAAATAGACCAAATGAGTTGCCATTAGAAGATATAAAGAAGGTAAATGAAGATGATCTAGGCCCAGAGAATTTGAAGACAGAAGTAGAAATGGCCATTAAAGAACTAAAATGTGGAAAGGCAGAAGGGAATAGATGAAATACCTGCAGAATTCTTGAAACAACTTCAGAAGAAAGGAACTGAAGAAATAACCAAAATAATAAATTTAATTTATAACAAAAGATTTTATGACCTTAATATTTATACCTATACCAAAGAAAAGTAATGCAGTGAACTGCAAGGATTTTAGAACAATCAGCCTCATTTCCCATACATCAAAAATGCTTATGAGAATCTTAACACGAAGAATTGCATCTAAAGTGGAAGAATTTCTTGGAGAAGATCAGTTTGGTTTCAGGAAGGGTAGGAGAACAAGAGATGTGATTGGATTGTTAAGAATAGTAAGTGAAAGAAGTCTAGAAGTGAATAAAGAAGTTAACATCTGTTATATAGATTTTGAGAAAGCTTTTGACTATGTAAAATGGGATAAGATGATGGAAGTAATAGAAAAGATTGGTATAGATTGGAAAGACAGAAGGCTAATTATCTCACTATATATAGGACAAACTGCCATGGTGAGAGACATATACAGTACAACAGAACCAGGTATCATTGGACGAGGAGTAAGACAAGGCTGTTCTCTGTCACCAATTTTGTTCAACATGTATTCCGAAGCAATGGAGAATTTGGAAGAAAGAATAAAGATTGGAAGTAGACAGATATTTGCAATAAGATACGCAGATGACAAGGCATTACTATCAAACACTGATAGTAATGTCTTGTCATCTGTACAACATCTGTTGAACAGATTATTGGAATCCTGTATCAATTATGGAATGAAAATTAACATCAGAAAAACAAAGGTGATGAAAATAGCAAGGAAAGAGGCAAATATGGATATCAGAATAAATGGGGAAAAATTGTCTTTCCAGAATTAAGATTCTGGAAAGCTTTGAGATCTGGATTTGGAGAAGGATGGAAAAAATCAAATGGACAGATAAAATAACTAATGAAGAGGTCTTAAAAGTAGAAGAAGAAAGAAGTCTGTTAAGGAGGATAAAAAGAAGCAAGGGAAACTGGATCGGACATATTCTGAGAGGGAATGGAATCAGATATGCCATGGAAGGAAAATAGACAGAAAAAGACCCAGAGGAAGAGTAAGGAAAAACAATGCTAGATGACTTGCTCAATGGAGACAGGTACACAACCTTGAAAGAGAAGGTTCAGAGGAAAGTTTCTGCTACTTAAACCTGCTCAATTGCAGAATACTAAAGAAGAAGGGATGAAAGCCTTCATTCCTGTGAGAATAATTTGTTATTCAGTTGAAGCAATATTTGGACCATGGGAAGGAGGAATAGAGGTCATCCTGTTGTTTAGCCAGTTATGTAAACTTGTGCTCCATTTGGCATCCTCGAAGTACCAAGAAAGGACAAGTTGGTTTGGTAAGGAAATTTTGAGCCAAAGCAAATCAAACATGGGGGAGGGGAGGGGGGGATTTGAGGTTTTGCAATCTCTAGCAAAGTACATCAGTTCTGATGAATGCACGGGTGCTGGCCTTGTGGTGGAAAGAATTGTGTAACAATGTGTCGTTTGGGCAGCTGAGGGCCAAATGGGGGGTTCTGATAGGAATAGTAATTCTGGTTTAGATGACTACAGATGGTGTTCTGATAGGAATGCAGAAATTTTTTTTTTTTTTTTGGTAAGATTAAATGTCGGTGTTTATTTTTTTAGTTGGATTGTTGCGTTTATAGGGGTTTTATGGTTAGATTTATTTGTTTTTTTATTGTGATTGTGAAGTCTGTTTTGTTGTTTTTTGATTTTTTTTAATTGCAATACCATGGTAACATTCTTATGCTATAAATAATAAATTACATGATAGCCACAGTAATTAATTTTAATGAAAATATAGATATTTCATGCTGAAAATAACAGTATATCAGTGTGTAGAAACAAGCAATCAAAGGAACCGGATTACAAAGTGCATATAGCAGTCGGTGATTTACCAATTAAAAACTGTTGCCCCATGCTGGAAATTAGTATTAATAAATAATATTATTGGCTGAGAGATGGATGATTTGTAGAAAAAAGAAACATGGAGAAGGTTATAATCAGAGTTGCAAACAATTCAGCTTCATTTGCAGCTTGGTCTGTGAAGTTAGAAAAGAGTAACTAGATGGAATTGTCAAAGTTGAAATCTTCAAAGATTACTTCAATGTTTGGATGATTAGATCAACTTTCAGAGAAAGATAATCAAAAGGTCAGAATTAGGAGTGCAATAAGATCAGCAAATGAAGGTAATAAAATGAGACCAAGAAATCACAAGTCAAAGCAGATCATGTAAAGAAATTCCAAGACTAACCTTTGGCATAGGATATCAGACCAGAAGTGTGATTATTCTTCCCATCTCATGGAAGGCATCACATACGATGTACTGATATACTGTTGAAAATTTAGGTACGCTATGTAGAGGGTACTACTTGAGATTTAGCAAATCAATAACATATCAGGTTTGGATGTCTAAGTGGTGGTGCACATTGCTGATCTTAGTGTATTAAGTCCCTGGATGTTGGTAAAGTCCATCATCATGCATATCAAGGATTTAGGCCTAGCATGGCCTGTTCCAGCCTTAGAAGTCATCGTTGAATCGTTTAAGAGGACGTCCTGGTTTTCTTTTTCCTAATGGCTTGTATTTTAAGGCTTGTTTTGGTAATCTTTCTGTTTTCATTCTTTGAAGGTGTTCCATCCATTTATGTTTATATTTTTTAATTTTTTCTATTACTGGTTCTTGGTTTAACTCTTTCATAATTTCTTCCTTTCTTTTGTGATCAAATAGGGTATACTTTGCAGTTTTTCTCATAAACTTCAATTCTGCTGTTGTTAATCTTTATTTGTCTTTTTGTTTTATGGTAAAGTCCATAAGGAAGATTTTTTATTTTTTTGCATAGAGTTTGTTTTGTTGCATTTTTTGATTTTTTTTTTTTTTTAATTGCAATGACATGGTAACATTCGTATGCTATAAATAATAAATTGCACGATAATCACAGTAATTAACTTTAATGAAACGAAAGTATAGATATTTCGTATTGAAAATAACAGTACATCATCATCAATGTGTAGAAACAAGAAATCAAAGGAACCGGATTACAAAGTACACACAGCAGTCAGTGGTTTACCAATTAAAGACTGTTGCCTCATGCTGGAAATTAGTATTAATGAACAATATTATTAAAAATATTATTAAACAACTATTTTTGATGGTTACATAAGAATCTCCCAAACTTTTGGGAGAGAGAGACAATCGTTCCGATTCAGATTTGGCCGATGTAAAAGGGCTTCACAACTTTCTTTGAAAAGGCGTTCATATTTAAACCTGCATCTATGGAGAAGATGAGCTTTATCCCACTGGATATTGTGCCAGACCAGACTTTTCAGGTTTCATGTATTCGATATAATATTGATGTTCTTTAATTCTTTTTTTCTAGAGAACAGCCTGTTTGTCCAAAGTATGTTAGATACATTCACACGGAATCTGGTAAACACCAGCTAATGATAGATGTAATAGTTTGTCTTTTGTAGATGGAAACAGATGAGAAATTTGGTTGATCAGAAAATATGTGGAAATGAGATGATACTTCTTCAAAATACTACCAATCGGTTCCGAGATGCCAGAAATATAAGGGATTAGAACCCTGCAGTCTGTTGAAGAATCCCGAGGTGTTGGAACATAAGAGTCCATTATCTGCTGGATTTGATTAGGGTTGTAACCATTAAATTCAATTAACTTTTTGATAGTGAGAAGTTCTTGTTTTAAGCTTGAGGGAGAGGAGCACACTTTATGTACTCTATTAATTAAGGACGTGATAACACCAATTTTTTGAGAGGTGTAATGAGCAATTATGAACACCTTGTTCAATTGTCTCTGTCTCCCAAAAGTTTGGGAGATTCTTATCTTATGTAACCATCTTTGTAATCGGATTACAAAGTATGTGTAATCGTTCCTTTGATTGCTTGTTTCTAAACACTGATGATGTACTGTTATTTTGAGTAAGAAATATCTGTACTTTCATTTCATTGAAGTTAATTACTGTGGTTATTGTGTAATTTATTATTTATAATCATGCCACAGGTACCTTTAAAGATTATTCTTATGCTATTATTTAAGTTATCATGATGGGAAAATTTAGAGTAGGGACTTGCAATATGGATAAAGAACTTGTAGATAAGATTCACACACCGGTAGTGCCCAAACCCCAATCCAAGTGCAACCTCAACAGTGCCTCCCTTGCAAACTTTTGTATTCCCTCTCTCCAAGCATAGCCTGGCAGAGTAAACAGCAGCAGGATTATTTGCCAGTTGATCACTAAGCATCACAAATGTTACCAAACCTCTGCCCTTAGTACACAGGGCAGAGGTTCTATCCTCTGCCCTGTGTACTAAGCCTGCAGAAACCCAAATGGAGGAAATGTTGAATCCACAGTTTAATAATTCTAGTGTGAAAAGCATGCCTAGTAAGACCTGCCAAGAGTACTACTACATTAAGGGAAGGGACAATAACCAGAGATCCTACCATAGAGATGAAATGTGGCAACAGCCACTTCATTCTAAGCATGATAGGTAGCAAGAATGAAAGTGTGATCAATCTGGTAGAGATAGTAAGAAAGTAAGAAAGAAAGCAGAGTTGCCGAAGGTGACTTGTGTGGAGTGAAATGAGAAAATTACCGGGTATGTATGGAAGGGAGGGGTGGGGGTGGAATAAAAGATGGTAGTGTTAAAGAGGTGTCCAATGATTTGAGAGTGACCATGCAGGGGATTTGATTATTAGAAGTGTTGTAAATGGGAAGGTGTATAAGGTTTGTTTTCCAGGAGACAGCAATTGAGGATTATGAATGGGATGCTGATTGAGAAGTGAAGAGAAAAGGAATTCACTTTTTGTGGAATGAATTTGAGGACAAATGAAGCTGTATATAAGAGATTGGGGACTACATTTAAATAGATGTGGTGTGAGTGAGATAACTGCAAGAGAGTGATGACGTGATGACTGAAGTAAACTGAAGACCTGTTTATAAGAAGCAAGAGGTGATGTGGTATAATAGGTAAGTAGGGCAGGAAAACTTGTGGATGCAGAGGTAAGTGGCATGAGTGAAGGAATAAGACAAGCAGGAAAACAGGAGAGATCAGGGTGGTGCATGAGAAGAGTGAATGATGGATACAGGAGCAGATGTATGCATGTACAACAATGGATTGGGATGACAAGGGACATGGGGGGGGGGGAACAAACAGGTCTGAAGAAAAGCGTAAGATCACTGATGATAGATGAGCTGCTAAAGGGGGAGGGGGGGAAGTCACATTTAAGGATGGGGAAATTGAAGAGATAGAACAACCTTCTTATAGAACAACCAGAAATAAGCTATGTGAATGTTTACAAATACCAGAAGTATTCAAAATAAAGGAAATGAAATTGTAGCATTAATCGAGTATATTCATCAAAAATATTGTTGAAATAAGTGAGACATGGTAAGATGAGGATAACATTCTGACAGGAATAGAGATGGATGGATATGATGTTTTTCATGAGGATAGGACAAGACAGGAGAGGGAGGATAAATGCTGTTGACAGAAGCAGAGACGTTATCTCCAACTAAGGTGGAGATGAAAGGAACAAATGTGGGAGTGGTTTTGAAGCAGTATGGTATGAGGTGGAGGTGAACAGAATGAAATATCTAGTTGGGTTTTGCTATAGACCTGATAGTATGGAGGACAGTGAGAAGGAAATGTATAGGCAAATCAGTCTAGCTACTAAGGGTTATCATTACAGATGATTTTAATTATGGTAATATAAATTGGAATAAAGAGACAACATCTGGGGGGGGGGATTATGACAATATCTTTAGATATTGTCATAATATATTATTTTGAGATATCATTTAATGATTTCTGTAAATCATCTTCTGATGTAGATAATACTATTTGATCGTCTGCAAAGAGTAGTGTATCTATCTTCATTTGTGGGGTTATTTGTATACCAAATGGGTTATACTGTTTCCAGATTGTTATAATTTTATTTATATATATCATCATCATCAAATTACTGCCATGTAATCTGAAGGGGTGTACAGGATATGATAGTACTACATGAAAAATTTACATCATTACTAACTTCCTATCTGCAATTTTCCTCCAAATCAGTCTGTTACTTGTCAAGATTCAAACATAATCAGATCTTATATTGCTATCGTCTAAGGCACTTTGTACAGTATCAATCCACCCATATCTTGGTCTTCCTCTGAGGCGTTTTCCTGCCTACCTGGCAGAGAACACTTGTTTTGCCAATCTTTCCTCACCCATTCTATTTAAGTGACCATACCACCTGAGATTAGCTCTGCTAACACATTCCTGGATGCTGACAATGTCAAGTTCTTTCTTAATATCCTCGTTTTTAATATGATATTGCCATTGATGCCATCTATTGATGCCGCTAATCTTTCTCAGGACTCTCATATTTGCGGTCTCTAGTCTTTGGTCAAGTGTTTTACTTCTGACCCAGCTCTCAGATTCATAAGTTAAAACTGGTTTGAACACTGTCTTGTATACAGCTAATTTACTGTTCCAACTAATTTCTCTCTTATTCCATATGAATTTATTCAATTGACTTCCTACCATACCATCTTTGTTGATTCTGTTGTCTATTTCTATATTTAATTTACCATCTTCATTAAAAATCATGCCTAGGTAGTTGAAATATTTTACTTGTTCCACAGGTTCTCCGTTCACCACGCAGTTGACAGTTTCAATGATTCTGCGTATTTTCATCATCTTTGTCTTTTTATTGCTGACCTTCATACCATATTTACTTCAACGGTTATTCAATTTAATCAGGGAATCTTGCAGACTTGTAGCGGATTTATTTAGAAGTATAACATCGTCTGCATAAAGCAAAGAGCTGATATTAACATCTCCAATTTTGATATTATGTTTAATGCCACTTTCCTTCATAATGTGATCCATATAAATAATGAATAATAGAGGAGGATAATGTACATCCTTGTCTCACACCAGATTTAACATTAAATCACCTTCCTGTACTTCCTTCAATTTAACTGCTGACTCACAATTCAAATAAAGACTAAGTATCGCTTGATATAATGCCCCATTGACACCATATAACTGTAGCGTATTGAATAGCTTCTCTCTTGGCACCTTGTCATATGCCTTTTCCAGATCGACAAAACTTAAATCGATATCTTTGTTATATTCCCATGCTTTCTCAGCTATCTGTCATAAAGTCAAGTTCTGATCCTAACAGCCTCTCTTTGGCCTGAATCCAGCTTGTTCTTCACCAACCTTTTCTTCCACAATTCTTCTCAACCATTTCTCAAGTATGCTTGCATAAATCTTACCAGGCACATTCAGTAGGGAAATGCTCCTGTAATTCTCACATTCAGTTTTATTTCCCTTTTTATATATGGGTACTATGAGAGAGCTCTACTCCAATCATCAGGAATTCATCCCTCTGTCTAGGTTTTCTGAACTATGCAGTGCAACCACTGTAAGACATTTATACCACCATACTCCGGCATTTCTGGTCGAATATCATCTACTCCTGCTGCCTTTCCACATTTCAAGCTTTTGATGGCTTTTTCTACTTCAAGTATGGACATGTATTCCTGACTGTATGCCTGTTGAGTGTGTTTTACCACTGTGCTATCACTGCCTGTTTCATTTAGCAATTTTTCGAAGTAATTACTCCATACTTCAAGTATATCTTTTTCTCCCGTATTTCATGTAACCTTTATCATCTCTAACTCCTTTTACAGCACTCTTTCCTCCATTTCTAAGCTTCTTCAACAACCTCCAGAATATCTTACCACCTTCTTGATATTTATTTTCTATGTTCTTGCCAAAGACCTCCCATGACTTTTGTTAGATAGTTTTATACAGTGTTTAGCTTTCTTACATTTGTCTCTGTATTTTCTAATAGCACAAGCCGACTTATTTGCCAGGAACTTTTGATATGCTTTCTTCTTTAACTTCCTGTGTCCACCATGTAGCTCAACTTTTATTCGCTTTAAAACACTCTTACATGTTATTCTTTTCAATATGAAATTCAATTTTATCCTGTTCAAGACTAAATAGTGATCACTTCCAATTTCAAATCCTCTGTACACTCTGGTATCCTGCACGAGAGAGAAAACATCACTATCGACGTTAACATAGTCAATGAGACTTTTCTTATTCCTTGTCTCTTCTCCCACTGTGAATTTGTGCACATTTTTATGTTGGAACATGGTGTTAGTAATAACCAGTCCATGTCCTGAGCAGAAATCAAACAGGTATTTGCCATTATTATTAGCTTTGCACTTTTCTCCAAATTTTCCCAAAATATTTTTGTATGTCTGACAATCACTTCCTACTATTTAGATCCCCAACAAGGACCAACTTTTCCTTTTTCATTGTGTCAGTTACTTTCTGTAAAGTATCAAAAAATTCCTCCACTTCTACTTTAGTAGAATAGAACCTTCTGTGGGACCATAGGCACAAATAAGTCTCATTGTCCAGTTCTCCATTCTCATATTTGCCCACATCACTCTACTTGAGACTGCCTGATTAGCCTCGTATTTTGTGTTGAATACTATGGCTACTCCTTTTCCTTGATTGTTATTGCCTGAATATAACCTTTTGTATTTATTGCTCAGAAAGATCTCACCAGTTTTTGTCTTTTTTGTTTCAAGTCACTCCTATTATGTCGATCTGGTACTTATCTAATTCCTCAGCTAGCTCCATTTCTTTGCCATTCCGACTTCTTATGTTGATAGTACCGATCTATAACTCTGGTGATGTTGAGTTGGGGCATGTTTTCAAATTTGTTGCAGTAGCTGACTTTTTGCTGTTCGCCCTGGCGAAAACAACGGGGGCTTTGTTTAACCGAGCGACGTCCCAGCTGGCATGAAATTTTATCATGTTTTACCATCATTTTGTATTTTGGTTTAACCAATAGGAATACAATTTGGTCAGTTAAATCCCAAATTGCCAGCCCATCCACGTTCATTCAGTGTCCAGGTAGATACCCAACAGGGTGTACCACGAAAAGGTGAGGACTGGACATTAGGTCAGAAGCCCTGGTCAGTTCTCTGCATTCCTTTAAAGGGTATGTGGAGGTCTCCTCTCAGTTATATAGTTCTGACCCTTAAGCACCCCATTTATTTATATATATATATATATATATACACACACACACACACACACACACACACACACACACATGAAAGAATGATCATTAACTCAGTTAACATACATATTTTTATAAAGAATTGAATGACTAGAACCAAGATTTAAGTAAAAAGGTTTTAATATAAAAACACGACTAGTTTCGGCTTAACAGCCTTCATTAGGTGAGATTATAAAAGAAAGAAAAAAGAAAAAACACTAAAATACTGAAGCTTAAATAACCTATGAACATCATAGAGAGTCTTTATACATAATTGACATCAAATCGTTGCAGTTGTATTTAAAGCTGTTCTTTCATTAGTTGTATTGTTGGGAAAGTGCGCACCAGTAGCATCTTGTGAACGCCAGTACATGATTACAGCTGTATGACAATCTGGAAGGTTGTAGCTCAAGTTATTATTTAGATGAAACAGGATTGAAGATGATTTCTCTAGATTCCACAATTTTTCTCTCTAGTTCATCATTGCAATGGAAGATGTTAGTAGATTTTTCCCAGCAGACTTTGTGACTTTGGTTTTCATCATTAGAATTAGCCGAGAAAAGGATATGACTAGATAATGCACTGGCTCAGTGTCTCTTGTAAGTAATAACCCTTATGTGTTCTTCCATATGCAATTCGACAGATTTGTCTGTCTGCCCAAAATAAGGAATATCACAATCACACAATATTTTATATACACCAGGGTATTTGAGTTGATGATGACAAGGCTTTGGGTGGTTTATTAAGAAATGGATCTTTGGAAGTGGAATGAACAAGGTTCTGATATTGTATTTTCTTAGAACTTTTGCTAATTTGTGTGAAACTGTACTTATGTAAGGAATAGATATATTGCCTTTGAATCTATTTGTTTCTTCTGAGTGATGTCTAGGAGAATTAAGAAGGAATTTTTCAATGATTCTCTTGGAATATCCGTTAACTTCGAAAGAAGTTTTCAGATGGTTTATTTCTGTAAGAAGTTCATTTGGGTCATTCAGAAGAGAACCGGCTCTATGTCCCAAGGTGGAAATTATTCCAAGCTTATGAGGAGGAAAGTGATGAGACTGACTATGCGGATATCTGTTGGTATGTGTGGGCTTTCTATATATCGATATTTTGAGTTTACCAGAAGAGCAAGTCAGTTTGACATCAAGAAAAGGCAAGGAATTATCCGTTTCAAGCTCGGCAGTAAACTTAATACTTTGATGTCAGCTATTGAGATGTTCGAGGAAAACCATAAGGGAATCATGTCCATGGCTCCAAACAATGAAGACATCATCTACATAGCATTTCCAAACTTTAGGTGTTAAAATAAAGGAAGAGATAGCTTTGGTTTCAAAATCCTCTAAGTAAATATTTGTGAGTGCAGGGGATAAAGGATTACCCATAGCCAGTCCATGATTTTGTTTGTATATATTATCTTGAAATTTGAAGTAACCGGACCTGATGCAATGTGTAAGCAAGGCTAACATTTTTTTGGATAACTTGTCCTTGAGTAACGTTAGGACTTCATCTGTTGGGACATTAGTGAACAAAGGAGTTATGTCCAAGCTAGCCATGATGTCATCTTCATTAACTGTAATATCCTTGATGTATGTAACAAATTCTGTAATGTTCTTGATAAAGGATGGTGACTTGCCTGAAAAACTTTGTAGGTATTTGGCAAGATATTTTGAAAGGTTGTATGTCAGAGAATTGATACCTTCTACAATTAGGCGTAATGGGGTGTTCTCTTTATGGATTTTAGGAACACCATATATGCGAGGAATTAACGAATGGTGAGAGAGCGTAGAGATAAGCGAACGTTTCGGGATAATTCAGTTGTCGTTTTTAATAATTCGTTTGTACAATTTTGAAGTTCACGAGTTGGATCTCTCTCGAGTATTGAGTAGGTATCATTATGTAGTAATTCAAGCATTTTATTCTGGTAATCTTCAGAGTTGAGGATGACTGTTGCATTGCCTTTATCCGCAGGAAGGATTATTATATCTCTGTTGTTTTTTAAACTTTTAATAGCTTTGCGTTCTGTTGAAGTAATGTTATCTGCAGGTGATTTTGCGTTATTGATAATAAAGACTGATTCAATACGTAGAAGTTTTGCATCTTGTGGAGGGAGAAAAGAAGTAGCTTTTTCTATTTTTGTAAGTAGTGTCTCCTTTGGTATTAATTTTGGGGAAGGAATAAAGTTTAGACCTTTACTAAGGATGCTTTTTTCTACATCTGAAAGTATATAAGAAGATTTGTTGATAACGACTTTGTCAATATTAATGTGTGGTTTTGAGAAGTTCCTATTATTTTGTATTCTTTTTAATGTTTCAAATTTACTTATAAGATTTACTTTATTATTATATTGTATTGTGGCTGCTTGAGATTCACAGTATGTATTAAAGGTATGCCAACTTTCATTATCTAGAGATTCTTCCAGTTTCTCTGCTATAGTTCTTTTTTTATTGAAAAGAAAAGCGAGAGTTCGTTTAGTATCCGAGATTCTTTCAGACAGTAGGTCTAATTTAGCTTTATGATAGATTTTCCTCGCACACGTTCAGTTATGTTTTCTTGATATAAATTTAGGAAAGACAGTGTGAAATTTGCGACGTTTCAAGAAGACTAACCTGTTGATGCTTAGTCCAATCCTCTTCAGTGTCTTGTTGAAGTTTCTTTTATTATTAATAATAGAAGCCTCGTCAGAAGGTTATAGATGAAAGAATGATCATTAACTCAGTTAACATACAGGATTGGACTAAGCATCAACAGGTTGGTCTTCTTGAAACGTTGAATCATCTGGCGTTAAGAACATAGAACTTTCTATGTTCGCCTGATGAAGTCAATCCTGACGAAACATGTTGTGCTTTCAAATAAATCTCAATTTGTTATAATTCTTGGATTTTTAGTCAGTTTATATTAAAATGAATATATATATATATATATATATTGAAAAGCAGAGGTGACAAGGTGCATCATACTCCTCTTGATATATCTTTCCATTCTGAGATGTGTTCTAATTTAACTACTATTTCCTGTATATATTTCTTGAATGGATTGTAAAAGTTCTTTTGGTATATTTAAATCCATTAATATTGTAAGCAATTTTTGTCTACTAATTTTGTCAAAGGCTTTTTCATAATCAATACAGGCCATATGTTTCTTTTTTAAATTCTTTTCTCTTTTCTATTAATAATTTTTGAGTAAAAATTGAATCTATGCAGTATCAGCCATTTTGTTCTTCATGTAGTTTGTCCTCTACAATACTGCTTAGCTTCTCTTTTAATATTCTTGAATATATTTTATATCCTTCATTTAACAGACTAATTCCCCTATAGTTATTGCAATCTTCTCTATTTCCTTTTGAGGATAACTAGTGCTTTTTTTTTTCCAAGAGTTAGGAGTTTCTCCAGACATCCAAACCATATTAAAAATTTCAGAAATCTTTCATTAAATTTTTCACCTGCATTTTTGTATAGTTCTATATTTATATCGTCTTTTCCTGGTGTTTTCCTCTTTTTCATCTTTGTTGTATTTTTCAGTTCTAACATTGTGATATTTTCTGTTAGGTCATTCTTTGTTTGGTATAATTTTATTTCATTGTTCTCATCTGTCCAGAGATTTTGGAAATACATCACCCATTTTTCTAAACCTATTGTTTGTATTTTTATCTTTCCTTTTAATTCTTTATTCATGTATTGTATTTTACTTTATAGGTTTTGGGTTGTGGCTTAAATATATCCTTTTCTAGTTCTGTTATGAAATTGTTCCATCTCACTCTATGTTTTTTTCTTACTTCTTCTTGTTTCACAATTGCACTGTTTCTTTTATACTCTATTTATAGTTATTGTAAATGAAGTAGTGAATCTTCTTCCAGTTAGTGAGAGATGACCCTCAAGTGAGGTAACTCTCAAGACAAGTGAGTTAACTCTCTTGTCTTGAGAGAATGATAGAGAACAGCTTTAACTTACCTCTAACTTGATATGCCCAAGTTCCAAAGGAGTGGAATGAGGGCAAAATTGTTCTGCTTCGTAAAGAGGGTGATGAGACTAAGGCTTTGAATTACAGACCAATCTGTCTAGAGTTGTGGTAAAGGCATTAGAGAGGCTAGTGAGAAACAGGATTCAGAATTCTATTGATGGCAACATCATTCTCTTTAATAGACAACATGGGTTTGCTAAAGGAAGGTCATGTTTTAGCAATCTACTTACTATAACAACAAGATGACAGGTGCGCTGGATGGGAGAAGTATGTACAGTATAACATTTGGATTTTGCTAAAGCTGTTGATAGATTGTCACATAACAAGCTGGTAATTAAACTGAACAGATGGGGCTGGATAGTAGCTGAAACTGGCTGGCTGATAGGTATCAGTAAGTGTATTTGGGAAGTGATATTCCAGATGAAGAAGGTCACCAGTTATGTGCCCCAAGATCACATAACTGGTGATCTGTTTTAGGTGGTCCATTGCTGTTTAATTTGTATGTAAATAATATTGGAAAGGACTTGAATGGTGATATACAGTTGTTTGCAGATGATACAAAGTTGGGAAGAACTATGAGGAGTAACAATGGATGTTGTAGCCTTGCAAGAGAACTGGAATACACTCTCTGAATAGGCAAATGAATGAGGCTACTAGTTCAGCATAGAAAAAGTGTAAGGTTTTAAAGTTTGGGAAGCACAGATATGATAGAGTATAAGATTGGTGAGGATATCTTAGAGGAGATGAGAGATCTGGAGATGTTGTGGGTAAGGACCTGCACTTTCAGGTACATTTTGCTAAAAATGCACAGGGCATTACAGGAATGATGTGGTCTCAAGTCTTTGACTGTATTGTATAAGTCTTTGATCAGACCGCATATGGATTACTATTATCAGATAAGGGTCACCGGGTTTCAAAAGGATGAAGATATGTTAGAAAGGGTTCAGAGACAATTGACTAAGATTTTGCAGGGGGGGGGAGATCAAAACATAACTTGGTAAGGAGTTATTAACAGATTAATGTGATTAGATTTTTCATAGAAATGGTGGTGACATGGGAAGAATGAGAGGCGATCCTTAGAAGCTGTATAAGGAGGGTGTAAGCAAGGGAGTGAGGAATAAGTTTTTTTTTTTTTTTGCACTGAGAGTTGTGGTTAGTTAGTTAGAATGCACCACCTGAAATTGTGACAGTGAATGCACTCAAGTCACAGTATGATGAGCTGTGTGTGTGATAGAGGACCTTCTATGATGAGCCATTAACTCCATGAAGCTCTACTATTAATTTCTCAAATAAACAGGGCAGTAGTGTTTCACCAAGTGATGAAAATTATCTACTACCTAGAGATCTAGTTAGCATTTTTTTTTTCCTGACTAGAGAAGGTATGCTTTTAAAAAAAAAAAGACAATACCAGAGTGCCACTTGTGGAAACAGGCCAAGGGCCATAACTACAGGAAGTCAGATGACCTGACTCAAGAGGCTATATATTGTGTCACCACCCATTAATGGCCCAATCTCTTAACAATTTTAATATAAATTCTGTTGTGTTAAACTAGACCTTAATTGTGAAGATGTCAGTTGCAGTTTGAACCCAAGTCTTTCTAACGAAAGGGTAATGACATGAGGTTCCTATAACAACAGCTTTTAAATGAGCACTATGAAATAACTTTAAATGAAAATTCTTCCTTTCAAGGTTACACACTGATCACCATTTGTTGTGTAGAATTTAGGGGGAGATTACAGGTTGGAGTAATTACTTACAATTAAGAAAATAACACTTGATATTTTAACGTCTATATCGAGGTCATCATCATCAGGAAAATATGCACAGGACACACACATAAAAGCAAGCTAAATCTAAATTCTAAATGCTTTGTTAATAATTTACACTATCCTGACCTCTGGGAAAAAAAAATCAAAAAAATTAAAAATAAAAAAATCATCATCAAATTCCTGCCATGTACCCTCAGGGGTGTACAGGATATGTAGTACTATCATATTGGTCCACTGTATAAGGCTTTGATCATGAAAAATTTACATCATTACTAACTTCCTATCTACAATTTTCCTCCAAATCAGTCTGTTACTTGTCAAGACTACAACATTACCAGATCTTATATTTCTATCGTCTAAGGCACTTTGTACCGTGCTTAAGGGTCAAAGCTGTATAACTGAGAGGAGACCTCCACATAGCCTTTAAAGGAATGCAGAGAACCGACCAGGGCTTCTGACCTAATGTCCAATCCTCACCTTCTCGTGGTGCACTCTGTTGGATATCTACCTGGATACTGAACGAACGAGGATGGGCTGGCAATTTGGGATTTAGCCGACCAAATTGTATTCCTATTGGTTAAACCAAAATACAAAATGATGGTATAACATGACAAATAAATATATATATAAATTATTTAATCAATTAACATAATTTTTTTATACACAAGTATAATAATATACTTATGTATAAAAAAATTATGTTAATTGATTAAAGGCACAACTGGAAAGACACTAAGTCCATGTACTGCACTAAAACCGGGTTTGAAAAAAAATTACAGTGGAACTTCAAACATATCTCTATAGTCCTCTTATCTTAAGGTATTCTTGTGTTGGGATTCTGCAATCATGTTCTGGATGCTATATATGTTGCAGATAGGTCTTCAAGACTCTTGGAATTACTAATCCACAATCTCACAAGCTTCCTTGAATTTTCTTTCAAACCAGGTTTAGTGCAGTACATGGACTTGGTGTCTTTCCGGTTGATTCTATGGTATCTAACACAAAAAAGTAAGGGTCATCAGCCCTTCAAACACAGAGTTCTAACAATTTGCTCCAATGAGCAGGTGTTGAAGAAGGAATTTCAAATTATTAGCCAAACATTCATAAAAAAAAATGGTCATGACATATAAACAATTCACAAAATCCTCCACAAAAATACTATGAAAAGCAAAAAATTATTACAAGAATGCCATTACCATACCATACATTAGGGAAATATGAAAATAATAATAATAAATAAATAAAATTAAAAAAAATAAAAATAGAACACTACTTACAGACAAATTAAGGCAACTTTCAAACCACCTGCAAAATTTAAAAGTATACTCAGCTCATCTAAAGATTCCTTTCACTACCTTGCTCACTCAGCAGTTTATGAAATTCAGTGGACCTGTAATCTACCCTACATAGGGGGAAACAGGGTGCACCATTCAAATAAGAAAAGACAAACACAAACGTCACATTAAATTCATCCACTATGGTAAAACAGGCCTGTCAGTCCATGCACTTCAAACATGTCACAAAATCAACTGAAAAAGGCACCAATTCCCTACATTGCATCAAAACCTGGTTTGAAAGAAAGTTCAAGGAAGCTTGTGAGGATGCTGATACATCATCTGAGTCTAAACAACAATGATGGATTACTAATTCCAAGTATCTGGAGGACCCCATCTGCAACCTATATAACATCCAGAATATGATGGCCACACCACAAGAAAACCATAACATAAGAGGACTGAATGTTTTTTGTGTGGTTCAGCTATAAAACTATTTTTATTTATTTAGAGATTTTTTTTTTCTCTATCATCTGTATTATACTAATATGTATAATTTGTTTTTAAATTTGTTAATTTATATTTTTGTATATATTTTATTTGTTATTTTATTTATTCATTTATTATTTTTTATTTATTTATTTATTTTTTTTTCCAGAGGTCAGGCTAGGGTAAATGATTATTATTACGAGAGACCTCCAGGGAGTCAGAGACTCATCAAGGGAGGCCACATAGTACACACACCAGCTATCATACTTATTCTTGAATTCATTCACACTGCTTGCACTCACAACATCCAATGGCAATCCATTCCAATCATGCACCACCCTCTGAGAGAAAAATCTAGTCCTCACCTCTTCTTAGTGGCATTCATTGTCAGCTTCCAAGGATGCCCTCTCATTCTTTCACCCCACCCTCCATAAATTAAAAAATTTCATCAACTGAAATCCTGTATGACACTTTCAGAAGTTTGTTAGTCTCAATCATATCTCCTCTCTTTCTTCTGTTTGCTAGTGTCTGCAGTCTACAAATTCTCAATCTGTCTTCGTAATCAGTATTCCACAATCCTGATATCATTTTTAACATTCTCCTTTGTACTCTCTCCAATACATCAGAATCACAACAGAAACCAGGAGACCAGACCTGCGCACACTAGTCCAAGTGAGGTCTTATCAAGGCCTTGTAAAGAGGCAAAATAACATCCTTATCTTTACATATGAATGTTCATTTCAGCACAGCAATTATCTTTTAGTTGTATTCTAATTTTCCGACGTAAAATAATAGGCACTTATCCCATGAAATACATGATAACCATAATATCAGAATGGATTCTCCTTCTTCTGACATCTGCAGAAGTGTCGAAAGGTCTATCTGTGGGCGTACAGTATCTTTGTATCATCAGCAAATAGTTGTGTGTTGCTTTTCAAATCCTTTCCAATATTATTAATGTACAGATTGAATAACATTGGACCAAGCACTGATCCTTGTGGTACGCCACTAGTTACCTTAAATCTTGCAGACTCACATCCCCCATATACCACTTTAACAAAGCATTTTGATTTATCTCACTTTTGTGCAATGTCATGTAGCTTGCGTCCTTTGTCAGGAAAACATACATATGTATGTTTTCCTGATGGTGACCTCAATACAGAGGTCAAATGTCAAGTGTTATTTTCTTAATTATAAGTAATTACTCGAACACGTCTTTTTGTCTCCATAAATTCTTCAACTACGGATACTGACTGGACTGGGGGAAAATTATTATTTTTTCGCTAATGTGACAACTGTAACCATTAGCTCCACGACCTTCTCTCAAAAAGATTTCAGTAATGCTATTACCATCCCCTATGTCCAAAGCACATCAGAAAAAATATCCAGAATCTCAAAAAAATACAATCTTTGCACCACTTTCCAACCCCACTTAAAACTACCTACTGTTATCTGCTCCACTAAAGATAAACTCCCTCCCCTCTCAGTTCCAGGTGTGTGTATATAGTTCCTTGTTCCTGCAAATTGGCCTACTATGGACAGACAGGAAGATCAGCTACTATTCAAATGGAAGAACATAAAAAATACATCTGCAGTCATGACTATGGTTAATCGGGCCTTGCTGACCATGCTTTGGATACAGCACACAAAATCAATTGGAAAAAGATCATCATGCTCCATCACAGTAAATTCAGAAGAGAAAGACTATTTTTAGAATCTGCTGTTGCTCTTAAAAATCAGCCCAATTTAAATAAATATGGTCACATAAAACTTCTGAAAATATGGGAAACACTAATACTTCGATAGAAGGCAGTTACCCAGTTAGGTCTCTAATCTTTTGTCCATATGTTTTAATGTGTGTGTGTGTGTGAGACAAGTCTCATTTTGTACTCCCTGATGATATCTCTGGAAATGAGATGAAATATTGGAAGCATTAAATACTACAACTTTTAATCATTTCCTAATAATGCTGTTTCACTCCATTAAACCTTTATCATGAGTATTCCCAGCACTTAGGCCTTGACACATAGGAATAAACTAAAATAGTTCATTTTTGAAGTAAAAAGAATAGAAGGATTATCTTCAAAAATTCTTAAAATAAATTTTTTCCATCCATTTTGAAACAGGTTGCTATGACATTGTACTGTACTGGTGCTACAACAAAACTTCTACTTTTGTTCTGCTCTGTAATATGGTGGGTGTGTGAGAGATGAGGAAGGATAAGTGTTAGCATGATGTTATTCACAAGGAATATTATTTTTAGAAATATAAATAAATAAATATACATGACAAGCAAATGTAATGAATTGGTATATGCCTGCCTAATACAAACCAAAAGATGTGTCGCTTCCAGTCTTGTGGACAAGTTATGTTGGGCTCAGGACAATCTCACTAGTACCTGACAAATGTTAATAGACAGAAAAAAAAAGAAAAAAAAAAATCAGAATTATATGTTGAATGTGAACAAAACCAGAAATAAAAAGATGTAAAATGAAATATGACATTTATAGTTGCATTCCATTGTAAAAATATGAACTTTACAGCTGTTATTTCAGTTTAGTTGCATGTTCTTCCCAAATATAAATTTTTATTTTAACTTCTACCAACTTATTCAGCCTAAGTTTTTTTTAAAGTTTGCTATATCAAAAAAGTTTGTTTATGGAACAAAGTTAATTCAGAAGTTTTGCTTTTGTTTCACTGGCTAATAAGCATGAAATGATTTGTCCATGGGGATGCTTAAGGGTCAAAGCTGTATAACTGAGAGGAGACCTCCACACAGCCTTTAAAGGAATGTGGAGACCTGACCAGGGCTTCTGACCTAATGTCCAATCCTCACTTTCTCGTGGTGCACCCTGTTGGGTATCTACCTGGATACTGAACGAACGAGGATTGGCTGGCAATTTGGGATTTAGCTGACCAAATTGTATTCTTACTGGTTAAATCAAAATACAAAATGATGGTACAACATGACAAAATTTCATGCCATCTGGGGTGTCGCCCAGTTAAACAAGGCAAACAGCGAAAAGTCAGTTACTGGAACAAATCTGAAAACAAACAACTTAACATCACCAGAGTTAAAGATCAGTACTATCAACATAAGAAGTCGGAATGGCAAAGAAATGGAGCTAGCTAAGGAATTAGATAAGTACCAGATCGACATAATAGGAGTGACTTGAAACAAAAAAGACAAAAACAGGTGAGATCTTTCTGAGCAATAAATACAAAATGTTCTATTCAGGCAATGACAATCAAGGAAAAGATAGGGTAGCCATAGTATTCAACACTAAATACAAGGCTAATCTTCTTGAATGGCAGGCAGTCCCAAGTAGAGTGATGTGGGCAAATATCAGAATGGAGAACTGGACAATGAGACTTATTTGTGCTTATGGTCCCACAGAAGGATCTACTAAGGTAGAAGTGGAGGAATTTATTGAGGCTCTAGAGAAAGCTACTGACAGAATGAAAAAAGGAAAAGTTGGTCCTTGTTGGTGATATAAATAGTAGAGTAGGAAGTGATTGTCAGATATACAAAAATGTTTTGGGAAAATTTGGAGAAAAAAGCAAAGCTAATAATAATGGCAAATACCTGTTGGATTTCTGCTCAGGACATGGACTGGTAATTACTAACACCATGTTCTGACATAAAAATGTGCACAAATTCACATGGAGAGAAGAGGCAAGGAATAAGAAAAGTCTCATTGACTATGTTATTGTTGATAGTGATGTTTTCTTCCTGGTGCAGGACACCAGAGTCTACAGAGGATTTGAAATTGGAAGTGATCACTATTTAGTCTTGAGCAAGATAAAACTGAATTTCATATTCAAAAGAATAACATGTAAGAAAGTTTTAAAGCGAATAAAAGTTGAGCAGCTCTCAGATGTGAACTGTAGACTATAATACACAAAGATTATTGAAGAAAAAATGAAAGAGTTTGAGAACAGGAATCAAACCTTGGAGATTCAGTGGCAAGTGTCTTGAAGAAAACCCTGATTGATTCAGCCAGAGAGGCATGTGGTGAGGTTGTCTGCAAGGATAGAAAAATCGGAATTCCATGGTGGACACAGGAAGTCAAAAATGCAGTGAAGGAAAAGAAGAAAGCATATCAAAAGTTCCTGGCAAATAAGTCTGCTTGTGCTCTTAGAGAATACAGAGACAAATGTAAGAAAGCTAAACACTGTGTAAAACTAGCTAAACAAAAGTCATGGGAGGACTTTGGCAAGAACATAGAAAATAAATATCAAGAAGGTGGTAAGATATTCTGGAAGTTGTTGAAGAAGCTTAGAAATGGAGGAAAGAGTGCTGTAAAAGGAGTTAGTGATGATAAAGGTGACATGAAAACAGGAGAAAAATGATATCCTTGAAGTATGGAGTAATTACTTTGAATAATTGCTAAATGAAACAAGCAGTGATAGCACAGTGGTAAAAAACATCAACAGGCATACAGTCAAGAATACATATCCATGCTTGAGGTAGAAAAAGCCATCAAAGGCTTGAAATGGGAAAGGCAGCAGGAGTAGATGATATTCGACCAGAAATGCTGAAGTATGATGGTATAAAAGTCTTACAGTGGCTGCACTGCGTAGTTCAGAAGTCCTGGACAGAGGGACGAATTCCCGATGATTGGAATAGAGCTCTCATAGTACCCATATACAAAAAGGGAAATAAAACTGAATGTGAGAATTACAGGAGCATTTCCCTACTGAGTGTGCCTGGTAAGATTTATGCACGCATACTTGAGAAATGGTTGAGAAGAATTGTGGAAGAAAAGCTTGGTGAAGAACAAGCTGGATTCAGGCCAAAGAGAGGCTGTCAGGATCAGATCTTCACTTTATGACAAATAGTTGAAAAATCATGGGAATATAACAAAGATTTGTATTTAAGTTTTGTCGATCTAGAAAAGGCATATGACAAGGTGCCAAGGGAGAAACTATTCAATACGCTACAGTTATATGGTGTCAATGGAGCATTATATCAAGCAATACTTAGTCTTTATTTGAGTTAGAATATAGTTAAGTTAGCAGTTTGAATTGAAGTATCTATATGGATCACATTATGAAGGAAAGTGGTATTAAACCTGATATCAAAATTGGAGATATTAATGTCTGCTCTTTGCTTTATGCAGTTGATGTTATACTTCCAAATAAATCCGCTACAAGTCTGCAAGATTCCCTGACTAAATTGAATAACTGGTGTAATAGATATGGTATGAAGGTCAGCAATAAAAAGACAAAGACAATGAAAATAGGTGGAATCATTGAAAATGTCAACTGTGTTGTCAATGGAGAACCTGTGGAACAAGTAAAACATTTCAGCTACTTGGGCACGATTTTTAGTGAAGATGGTAAATTAAATAGGGAAATAGACAACAGAATCAACAAAGCTGGTATGGTAGGAAGTCAACTAAATAAATTCATATGGAATAAGAGAGAAATTAGTCAGAACAATAAATTAGCTGTATACAAGACAGTGTTCAAACCAGTTTTAACTTATGGATCTGAGAGCTGGGTCAGAAGAACATATGACCAAAGACTAGAGACCGCAGATATGAGAGTCCAGAGAAAGATTAGAGGTGTGAACAGATGATAATGTCATATGGCAATATCATATTAAAAACGAGGATATTAGGAAAGAACTTGACATTGTCTGCATCCAGGAATACGTTAGCAGAGCTAACCTCAGGTGGTATGGTCACTTAAACAGAATGGGCAAGGAAAGATTAGCAAAACAAATGTTCTCTGCCAGGTTGGCAGGAAAACAACCCAGAGGAAGACCAAGATATACGTGGATTGATACAGTACAAAGTGCCTTAAACGATAGAAATATAAGATCTGATAATGTTCGAGTTTTGACAAGTAATAGGCTGATTTGGAGGAAAATTGTAGATAGGAAGTTAGTAATGATGTAAATTTTTCATGTAGTATGATCATATCCTGTACACCCCTTGAGTGTACATGGCGGGAATTTGATGATGATGATGATGATTTGTCCATTTTGGACAAATGGAAATTTGTCAGAATAGTTTGTTCCAAATATTTTAGTTTTCCGATATGGAAAACTGAAATATTTATGAAAATTCTAACAAATGGTATAAATACAAACCATGTGAGATCCCTTAAAAGTTTTACAGAATAGCTATACTTTTTTTAATCAAGTAAATTGTGGAGTGAAATTTAAAATAAAACAGCAATATTTGAATATGTCACCAATTTCTTGCTAAAAGTCCAAAAACCATAACAAAACATTATGGAACTAATTGTAAATCTGATCCTGCATATCTGGATACATTACCACATAGACAGAAATATCATATCTTCTTATATTGCTTCAGCTATCTACTGTCACAGTACTAAACATTAATGTGACTGCACATCGCATGTTATCAATTCTTGACATGTATACCCTTCAAGCTATGTACAAGATACTATTATGGTAGTACATAATTAAGTTAATATTATTACTAGCATTATAACATTAAGACAATTTTCTTCCAAATTTTTTCGGCTTTCATCAGATCTAACAATTCAGTCTCTTAAAGCACTTCTGACTGCATCAGTCTACCTAGTAGTTGGTTATCCTACATTTCTAATTTCAAACACTCCATTCTCTTTATGAAACCATAACCACCATATGAGCTCTGTCTGCACATTTTAATAGCTTTCTAATAGCTTCACTTTTAATGATTCTACTTCTGATAGCATCTGGTCACTCCCAAGTTTTTCTCATAATTCTGTGTTCTCTGATTTTTAATCCACTGTTTTATTTCTAGCCTGACTCTCAGATCCCTAATATAAATTGATATGAACAGCATTATATCCTACTAGTTTTGCTAATTTCCCTCTTATTCCATATAAATTTATTCAACTGGTGACCCATGATACATGAAGCTTTGCTTATGTTAGCTATTTCCATATTTGATTTGCCATCTTAGCTAAAACTACAACTAAACTACTGAAATATTTTTCTTTTTCTATAGGTTCTCCATTGAGAATGCAGTTGATCTTTTTCACATTTCTGCCTATTTTCCCACAAGATTTGTTACAGCAAATACTGAATTGTTATAACAAAAATATAAGTGTTTCAAAGAGAAAATGGATTTATTTAACAGGTATAACATTATCTACATGAAGCAGAGATGGTCTGAACATTGCTGATTTTGATATCAGGTTTAATGCTGCTTTACTTTATAACATGATCCATGTAGATAAGTGGAGATAGCAAACTTCTTTATCATTCACCTGACATTGCAGACCTCTTCTTATACCTGTTCAAATTTCAACATGACTTACAAACTTAAATATAGGCTATCTATTGCTCTTCAAGTGTCATTTATGTGACATAACTGATTTAAATAACTTTTCTCTTATCACACCTCTTCCAGATCCCTGTTACCTTTGATGATTTCTCAATTATGTATCTTAAAATAAAAATCTGATCCTAACAAGTCATCATCATCAATAGCTTGTAGTTCACTGCTAGACTGAATGTCTCTCCATGCTACTTCCAATTTGGTCAATCTTTCCATTATAAATGTCCAAAATTGTTATCTCATCATCCCACTTAACCACTGGTCTACGTAGCTTCCAATAACCAGTTTCTTGGTGTCCATTGTGTTCTCTTTGTTCACCTGATGTCAGACATTCTCATCACATGACCTGCCCTGTGTCAATTAATTCCTTTTATTATTGTTGCAATGTTCATTACCTGGTTTACTTCCTAATCCAATTATTATTATTTTTTTTTATTTAACCATGTTATTCCCAAAATGACTCTTTCCATGTTTTGTTGAATTATTTTCAGTTTCTCTATTTTAAGTCAAGTTACAGGTTGTAGATCTTTCTTTTTAAGAAGTTTGGTAAATTGCCTTTAAATATTTCTCTATAATGATTAAAAACTTTCCATCCGCTGTTATTCTAGCTGAAATTTCATTATCATATTTATGGTCAGTTGTAATGATTTGTTCTAGATATTTATATGAACTGACTATTTCAATGTCTTTGATTTATTTCAATTTGTTTTCATTCTAGAGTATTTTCACTATATATTATTTTTGATATATCTATTTATTTGCAGGCCTATCTCCAAACTTCATTTGATTCAATATTCTGTACTATAATTATTTTCATGGTTATACATGTTGTTATTAGTATATCATCAGCAAATCATAGATTTATTTAAGTATTCTCCATTAATATTAAACCCTCTTTTCTCTCAGTTTAGTTTTCTCATAGTATATTCAAGAGATGCAGCAAATAATCAACATTTGGCCTGAATCCAGCTTGTTCCTCAAATTTTTCTTAGCTTCTTTTTATTAAGTATGCAGGTATAATTTTATCTGGGTCATGCATCAGAAAAATCTCATTCCTTTTTTTTTGTAGGTGGATACTATGGAGTTCCTTTTAATCATTTGGAATTCAAACTTCTGACCATGCTTTCTGAATTATTCAGTGCAGCCACTGTAAAACTTTTTATATCTTCATATTTGAACATTTTAAATCAAATATCTTTTCCAACTGTCTTTCGACTTTTTTTTTTCCAACTCAGGTATTGAATGTACTCCTGACTGCATTTCATGTATTTTCTATCCTGTTCTCTACTTATCTAGTTAAACACTTGTTCAAAGTAATTACTTTCTACATAATGAATATCATTTTTATATAAACACATTTGATTCTACTTCATTTTTTTTTTATCGTCCAATTCCTTTTATATCTTTCCTCTATTTTTGAAGTTTTTCAATAGCTTTTAGATTTTCCTCTGTATTATCTTAGGGGACTGCTAACTTACTTACCAGAACTCTTGATATGACTCCTTATATAGGACTGGTTCTTTAACTCCTTGAATTCACATCAAGCAGTTGATACTTCTATTCTTGCAAATAGGAATATCTGTCTGCAAGAATAGAAATATCATAATTTCTTTTCAATGTTTTTCTTCAGATTTTTGCTGACTGGGTGTCCAAGGTTTAGTTCTTATTTTCAAACTTTCATTTTTTTCCCTGCAATATTTGTATATCTGAGTCCACTCTGAATCATTTTTCAAAATTTTGTATATATTTTTTCTTTTCGATACAAAATTTATTTTTGCTCTGCTGAAAACTATATAGTGATTACTTTCTATTTCAAATCCCACTCTTATATTCTGAAGATATTACTATAAACGATAACATTGTCAAGTTCTTTTATGCTCTTTCCATGTGATTTTATGAACATTTTTATATTGGAACACGGTGTTGGTAATGACTAGTCCATGTCCTGAACAGAACTCCAACAGGTACTAACTATTATTATTTTCCCAAATGTTGCTAAAACATTTCTCCATGTCTGAATTCATTTCCTATTTTGCTTTAATATCTTCAACAAGAATCAGCCTTTTCAGTTTTCTTTTAATGACTAAAAATTCTTCTACTTTGTTACTGGAGGTCTTTCTGTGCCACCAAAAGCAAAAGCCTCCTATCCAATTTACCATTTTGAAATTTTCTCCACATCTACTTGAAACTAGATGCCATTCAAGAAGTTCAATGTATTTATTGTTGTTGAAAGCTATAGCTACTCCTTCCTTTCTCTGATCACATTTCATGATATCTGAAAACCAAGGTGTAAGATGGCAATTGAAATGCAAATTAATTCACATAGCACTTGATACATAAAATCACTATGTAATGTATGAGCTGTCAAGTGATTTGCATTTTAAAGGTGTGTGTGATTTAATGAGAAATTGTTTCTCATTAAATCACACACATTTCAGATATTTCACAGAAGACAACTGTGAAATATCTGAAAAATGAGCAAATTTATATCAGGATATTTTAACCAAAAATTTGGACATGATACAAAGCTCCAGAATACTAAGTAAAACTTTTATTCTAAGTTTTAGTGATAACTAATATTTCATTGTTCTGACACCTATTTAATGAACATGGCAACCCCCCCCCCTCTCTCTCTCTCTTCCCTCAACCTCGGAACTTTGAAAGACCAAAGAGTTGATAAATATTGATACAAATAAAATGAAACAAGGTAATTTTTTAAGAATAATTTAAAATACATTTGCAAGGTGTGTGTGTGTGTGTGTGTGTTCAAGCAAAAGAAGGAATTGGAACAAGCATATATATGCAGAAAGCGTCTGCTATGAAGGTCTTCAAATGAAGTATAAGATTACAGAACATTATACCTTCAGTATTGATTTTTTCCCCTCCACAGATCTCTTATTCATATAAGGATATTAATCCACTGCAATTGTCTACAGATAATCATACTTGAAAATAAGTAGTCTGATGAGCATCCTTACTATCACCTTAATCATGATTATTAGTTAAACTAAATTTTAATCCATGTTAACTAGATACCCAAATAATCACTGTACTCTGCTATTTTACAAAAAACTTTCAATATATTATTTACATTAATAATAATATCAATGAAGGCTTCAAGGTTTTTGTTTTTTACCTGAGAAGGTTCCTCATAAAAGTTCAAGTTGCTCGATGGTCCTGGACTACTAGTTATATTTTCACTAGTCCTAAGGGGTGAACTATGTATACTGCCACCACCACTGCTACTACCACACCCACTTCCAGTATCATCATAACTTGCTGCTTGATATGTGGGAGGTTTAGGACTATAACAGTTTGCTGAATCATACTGGTTACAATGTGTTGCACCAGCATGGTGCATTATCAAATCTACTAACTCTGGCTTTTCTTTACAACCATGCATCGAAACAGCCCTCGAACCTAAATACCAACGCAAATCCTTGATACGTAACCCCATTAGAGCAGTTCTGTCCAGTGGAACCAAAGCAAATATTTGACACCGTTTACATCTGTGCTTTTTTTCTGTTCCCTTTACCTTTAATATACATGCTGAACAAAAATCATGTCTGCAATCACAACAAGTCTTCTGAAAGAAAGGGGGGAAAAGAAAACATTAGAACCATTACTCTGAACTTGTTTTTTATTTTTTATTTAGTCAAAAAATACTGGCCTAACACTTCACAGTTTATAATAAAAACCATCACTGTAATCAATAGATAATTAGATTTCAGCATAGTAGAAAATTCAAGATGAATATTGGAATACAAGATGAATCCTAATCTTTCAGGCAGTCTGAAGTTTAAGAATCTTAAAAATCTTTTCATTAACTTTTCATTTGCACTACTGCTAACCAATATTCTTTTTAACTAGTTTAACACCACACATACAATTGTTGGAATGTGCTATAATGTCTCAATTTTAAAATGCAACCTAACTGCAAAATTATATTATTATTATTATTCGTGACACCTCCAAGGGGTCCGAAGACTCATCGCAGGAGGACACCTACAACTGTCTCAACCACTAGAGAACCTCTACTACGAATCATCTCCATCAATACCACCTACCGCCCACCACTAGTATTTTTTTTGTCTGTAAATTGCGTGTGTTCTGAAGGCCCAATATGTCTGTATGCAGGATGAAAAACCAGAGTTTCCGGGAGAAAAAATCCTGCTACCTCCGTATGAGATCGGGTAACTCACCTTCGATTGAAATCGATCCAGATAAAGATTCCTCCTGTCGCAACGAGAATCGAACTTAGGCCTATTCCAATCGAAGGGCGCAATGTACCGTTGTTCTTCCAATTGCGCTATGGTGGACTATATGTGCAACTGAACTTCAATTAAGTGGAATTCAAGTCCAAATGTACATAACCGTTTTGCTTTCCATATTAGTATTCCATATAAAAAACAAATTCATTTAGAAATATGACCATAAAAGAAATGAAGATCAAAAAGAAACCATTTGAAGCCATATAGTGTGAGGTGAAGTCTAACAAGATAAATATGTAGTAATGTCTATACAAAACTAGTGGATCTGTAACAGGGATACATTTCTTCACAAATACAAAACAGGAAATTATGACCAACTGAGAAGTATGCTGAGTTCTGCACACCATGGTATTGGTTGTTGGATGAGAAGCATTTAAAAAATACTTAAGTGATGCAATATCAGAATGTGTCCCTAAAGTTCAAAGAATAAATAGGGTAGGAGTGAAATGGATGTGTAATCTTATTAAACAAGAGACTCGTAAGAAAAGGATTATGTAGAAGTAATACCGTGTGCATAAGAATGATGTCAGTTATGAAAATTATAAGTAGCGAGCCAGAAGAGTCATAACTATTCTATGGAAAGCTAAGTGAGTATGAAAAGAAACTGGCTCTGCAAACTAAAGACCATCAAAAAGAATTCTATACTTATGCTACAAGTGAAAGAAACATTGCAACATTGAGCTCACCTCTACCTCTTCACTATAGGAAGAAATTAACATGTATGAAGAGGAAGTACTAGAGCTGTTGCACAAACTGAATAAGAATTATGCAATTGGAACTGATGAAATATCAGCATGGATGCTAAAAGAGTATTCAATTGAACTGACCGATTGTCATTATTTTTCAAATAGACTATTCCTTTGACCAGGCTATATAATTTGAATCACAAAACAGGGAAGATTCCACAGGATTGGAAAGAATGTATGATAATCCCAATATACATGAGTGGTACAGAGACTGATGTATCCAACTATTAACACCCCAACCGGCCGTGATGTCTATAGACATCCAGCAAAATCTGGATATGATTCTGTAACACCTATTGAAGAACATGAATAAGAAGTGCAATTAGGTCTCCCTATTTCATCCACCACGGCCAGTAGAGAGGTTAACCTATCAGCATCTCTAGAATGATGGTGAAGATTTTGGAAAAGTTGGTTAGGACTTGCATACAGAAATGGAAAAGTTGCAATGGACAGCAAGGGTTTACTAAAAGAAGGTCATGTTTGAGCAGCTTACTGACATTCTATAATAATGTTACCATTGAGTTAGATAAGGGGAATGGATACACTATGATAATTTTGGATTTTGTTAAGGCTTTTTGACAGAATACAGCATGGAAGACTGTTAAATAAACTGAAGAATATGGGATTTGTATTATAAACTATAGGCATGCATATGAGGATGGCTGACTGACAGATATCAAAGAATTGTATATGCGAACCTGCAAGATTCAATGTAACCAGTAGTATACGAGGATCAGTCCTTGGTCCATTTTTATTCAATCTGTTCATTAATGACATTGAAAAGGATTTGGCAGAGGATATACAACAATTTGCTGATAATGCAGCTGATAAGCAGAACTTGTAGTGATTTGAATACATTGGAATTGTGGGCATGTGGAAATGGCTATCAATTCAATGTTAGTTAATGTAAAGTCATACACTTCCATATAATTAGATATCACAATGTCATGTTATACTGGTGGGAATGCTAGAAGAAACTGATCAGGCTAGGGATCTGGGAGTTTTACTAGACAGCAAGTGGAAGTTCAGGGGTCACGTAGCAAAGATTGCAAATACAACTCAAAAGATAATTGCAATGCTGAAAAGAACAGTCATATGTAAAGATAAGGATGTCATTTTACCTCTTTACAAGGCCTTGATAAGACCTCACTTGGACTATTGTGCACAAGTCTGGTCTCCTAGTTTCCATTGTGATTCTGATATAGTGGAGAGAGAGTGCAAAGGAGAGTGTTAAAAATGATATCAAGATTGTGGAATACTAATTATGAAAACAGACAGAGAATATGTAGACTGCAGATACTAACAAACAGGGGTAATATGTTTGTGATTAACTAAAGTGTCATTAGTTAATCACAAACTTTCAGTAGATGGAATTTTTCATTTTATGGAGGGTGGGGAAAAGACAAGGGGTATCCTGGGAAGTTGAGAGGGAATGCCATCCAGAAGGGGTAAAGGGTAGATTTTTCTCTCATAGAATAGTGCTTGATTGGAATGGATTGTCACTGGAGGTTGAGCATGCAAGTATTCAACAACAGGTATGTCAGTGGGTTCAGGAGTATGTCGTCCCATTTGATGAATCCCTAACTCCCTGTAGGTCTCTCTAAATTAAAAATAATATTCATACTAAAAACAAGAATCAGTGAGAAAAATTGGATGGAACATATTAAAAAGGTGATAAATGAATTTCACCACCCAGCATGCAACTATCCTGTTTATTTGAGACCTGAAGTGGCCTCTAGTAAATAAAAAAAAAGTTCCATGCATAAATTATCATTTAATCCACTGCTGTTACCTTCATGTATAAAGCTAAGTTAAATATGCCATCACACTTGTGTATAAATGGAATGTTATCATTGATAATTGATATCATTGGTTATCGTTGATAATGAGTGTGATAAAAGGGGAAGTTTAACCTAGGTACTGAAGTTTTAATACATGAAAAGCAAAAGAGGTTGAGAATAATATTCTGTATTCACAGTGGCAATTATTGCTTTATTTAAGAGATTTACTGAGGAGACATCAAAGTATGATTCTGCTTGGAAAGAACTCAAAATTGTTTAGTTCTGCTATGGCTGTGTAAGAAATCTAAAATTGTGCTTTGAAACAATGAAAAGCTAATTCTGCTCATTTCAATATTATCAATGATATAACTAACTTCAATAAAATGAGTCTGCTTTATAAGGATGAGTGAATATCTAGAAACAAATTCCCTTTTATCTGAAACTATTCTGAAACACATGAAACGTGTTTCAGAATAGTTCCAGATATGAAAATAGCACATGAAAGCTACATGTAGATGTTATTGTTCAGCAACAATGAAGAGTTGCAATTTGTCACCACTGTACATGTGTTGATGTTCTCAGATGATTAATGAAAGAGATTTTGATTTCTTTAGGAATTAAAGAATTCAGGATTGTAATTTGCCTCTGCACTGGGAATATGACAAAATACTGAAGTCAGTACATGATGTCATTGTGCATATGCAAATAGATATATCAATTAAATATAAAGTGTATTTTTTATATACAGGTATCCCCCCGATTAACACGGTTAATTAATCCCTCGATGTTACCGCATATATTAAAATCGCGTTAATCAAATCTAATAATCAATGGCAAAAATTACAATTCGTCCATGATCGATTACTGTATTAATAATTCATTTTATATGGTACTCTTTTAGGAAAGATAAAAAATGAATGCAAAGTAAATGTTTAATAAATGCTCCTACCTACATTATTTACTGCAATTTTTTTATCAAAAGAAGTTATCAGTTAACTGTTCATATTGGTCGTTTGAACAGTTTTAGTTTTTTTCTTATCAGCATAAATTCTACAAAAACAAGCAAAATGACTCCAGACCTCAGCAAACAAGCAATAAAACAAAGAAAAAACACTGCAAATATAATACATGATGATACAAATTAAATGGATATTGAATCCAACATTATTTCACAGCCGAATATATAGAAACTAAACGTTTCGGCGGATGCAAGCATAAGCAACCTTATGGGCAACTCGAAGTAAAGCTGGAGAAAGCTCCAGATCACTTTCCTTGGTATTTTCCATAATGTAAAGCACATCTCCTAGAGGAGATGTATGATAAATAAGCCTTTGGCTCTCTATTTCAGTAATACATGCTGGTTTATTTATTTTCAGTTACAATCTAGAAATTATTGAACAAAGAATTAAAAAAAAACAACTAAACCATACTATACTGACATCGGAGGTCACGGTATCTCTCAGATACAATTTACTGTCAAATATCACAAACCTTTATATAACATGTGTTAAACCAAACTGACAGCAAAAAAAAAGAGCAGAATATCACTCATAACATATGAATGCACAGCTACTCATGACCTCCAAGCTATGCACTGAATTGTGTAAGAATATTTATATTAAACATTTTGCATGTATCTGTCAGATCAGCTGAGAGCTCCGCAGGGTTAAAGGTGCGTTAATCAAAATTCTTGCCGCGTATATCAAGGGATTGCAGCAATTAATTTTGCCGCATTAAGCAAGGGATACCTGCACATATATAAATCTCGATTGTCATTATGTTTTGACCAAAGCCCTATTAATCTGTTACTTTCTATCAAAATTCCCAAAAAAAAACATTCTTCTTCATGATGATTTTTAGTTTAAACTTTTATCTGACCTTCCCCTTACAGTGAAAAGCTTCATGGCTTGACATGTCCCAGTGATTTGGCTTCAACATCAATTCCTGATATGTACCTTCCAAGGCATGTCACAACATGCCATGAGAGCACATAATTATGTTTACATTATTAATGGATTCCAATCAATTTTCTTCCAAACTAACCTTATTCATCACATATTCAACATTGTTAGCTCTTGCATTTTGATCTTCGTAAGTGCTATTAATTGTTAACACCAGACCTTTATGGAGTCAAAGACTCATCACAGGATATACACTGTTTCACAAAAAGCTGTATTTTAAACTTAATCAATGTGTCTGCATTCACCACACTATCCTCTTCACAAGGTTTTCCAAACTGCATTTCCCCAATCTGTCTTCATACCCCACATTCCAAAGACCTATTAATACCACCTTAGTCTTTTCTGTACTTTTTCTATATATTATCTCCAGGAAAACCAGATTACTAAATCTGTGTACAATAATCTACACATTAAGGTCCACTATATCATTGCCATAATCTGACGTGATTAATGCTTAAATCGTGCAACATAAGCCTTGAATATCAATTAAACTTCTGAACAAAACAAGTGATTCTTTGCGATAATTTTTAGTCTTTTTTTCCCTATTTTTATCAATTTAATTTTTTTTTTGAAGTGGTCTCGCACTAGGTAATAAAAACGATCTCCCACCTAAAATTCTTGAATACTAAGAGAGAGAGTGCCCTTTCTAACATCTACAGTTTTTAATAATTCTACCACTGTCAATTCTCATTTTTCTCAAAACTCTCATGACCATGATCAATAGTTTTTGAACAAATGTTATTTTTAACAGAACTCTCAGAATCAGAAATAAAATAGTTTGATCACTGTCTGGGGTGCTTAAGGGTCAAAGCTGTATAACTGAGAGGAGACCTCCGCATAGCCTTTAAAGGAATGCAGAGAACCGACCAGGGCTTCTGACCTAATGTCCAATCCTCACCTTCTCGTGGTGCACCCTGTTGGGTATCTACTTTGATACTGAACAAACGAGGATGGGCTGGCAATTTGGGATTTAGCCGACCAAATTGTATTCTTATTGTTAAACCAAAATAAAAAATGATGGTACAATTATGAAATTAATACTAACAAAAGAAAGAAAAAGTAAGATAATTTAATAAATCAATTAAACAAGTTTCATACAACAATATTGTGTACTTCTTTAGATTGATACAATAAATGCAAATATAAAGAGATAATAACAATTTTTTTTTAAATTCATTCAACACACAACAGACATTGGATGAAGGAATGAGATATCACAAGCACAGGTTATTATTACAGGATATAACATATTTTGTCTGATAGCCTAATTAATTCACACGTTAGATCTCTTATACATGCTGCCCAGAGATTATTTAACATCAGGCGCTGGTTTTTATTACACTGGGGTCAGACATCATATCATCTCACTAGCCTCTTTAAATTTATTATTATCTGAGACCTCCAGGGAATCAAGGACTCATCGAAGGAGGCTATAAATCACCCAAACCAGCTATCATACCTTCCCTTAAATTCATTCACACTAGATGCACTCACTATCCCTGAGAGCAAATTATTCCACTCACTAACTGCTCTCTGGGAAAAATCCTAGCTCTTACCCATTTCTTGACTGTGAACAAACTTAACTTCCATAGATTCCCCTATGTTCTCTCTCTCTCTCTCTCTCTCTCTCTCTCCACCTTCCATAATAACAAAAAATTTCATCAGTTGATATCCTATAACACCCATTCAAAAGTTTCACGATGAATGATGAATAATACTGGCACAGATGCATGGATATTCAGTTTTCCTGTGCTGAAACCTGAGAATACACATAGCGCATGTAATAAATGTATTGTTTGGTTGCATACTTGTTCGCAGTAAGGCAGAAAATGGTGGCAATAAACTGTAAATCATTTATATTTGAGGAGAGGAGAGGAAGATTGGTGAGATGACAGAATGAGAAGGAAATCATAAGAATTTGAATAATCTAAATCCCATAATCCAGATATAATCTTTGTAACTCTTTTTGCACTCTTTCCATAGCTTCTTTATCTTCTTGGAACCCGGGAGACCAAATCTGCACACAATAATACAGGTGTGATCTTATCAAAGCCTTATAAAGAGGCAAAATGACTTCCTTATCCTTACATGTCAAGGTTCACTTCAACATCACAATTATCCTCTGAGCTGTAATTTGCAACTCTTGCTATGTGACTTTTGAACTTTAAATTCCTATCCACCAAGATCCCTTGCCTCTTCAGTTTCTTTTAGCATAATCCCGCTAATATAATGCCGCTGGAACTCTAATCATGCCAAAGTGCGTAACTTTACACTTACTAACATTAAACTGACAGCCATTTTTGTCCCATATTTCCAGCCTATTCAAATCATTTTGTAAGTGCTGAATATCAGTAACATCCCTGATTGCCCTGCCTATCTTCGCATCATCGGCAAACAATTGCACATCTGATGCTAGATCCTGTCTGATGTCATTAATGTATAGATTGAATAATAATGGCCCAAGGACTGAACCCTGAAGTACACCACTGGTCACCTTAAATCTGGCAGATTCACACCCACTGTATACTGCTTTTTGATATGTCTGTCAACCATCCCCTGATCCAAGTCAAAAGTTTATATTCCAATCCCACGTTCTCCAGTTTTATGTAACAGTATTTCGTGTGGTATCCAAGCAAATGCCTTAGAAAAATCCAACATTATCATAGTGTATCAATTCCCTTTATCCAACTCGGCCATAACATTGTTAGAAAATATGAGCAAATTGCTAAAACATAACCTTCCTTTGGTAAACCCATAATGTTTGTTCCTTGCATAGCATGTTTGTCTACCCATTTCTTTATATGAGTTCTTACCAAATTATCTCAAATCTTCACTACCACACCAGAGATACTGATATGTCGGTAGTTAGACACATCAGTTTTTGCACCACCCTTGTACAATGGAACTATCATACTTTCCTTTTATTTCAGTGGTATCATTCTGCCGGACAGAACAAACAAGAAAAACAAGTAAATGAGAAAATTATGTATAGAGGCTCAATAATCAAGGGAGTACTTAATGAAAGTATGACAAAATTGTTTCCCAGGAGCAAAAATTCACAATATTAGCCACACCATCCAGATGCAAAAATTAAGTCGAAGGAAATGATTGTTTTAGTTAGTATCTACCAGTGATTTAAGAGGCAGATATATTCTATGAGGGAGGATGTAAGGGAGTTGTTAGAAGAGGTAAAACTGAAGAGCGAGAAGGTGAAGATTGTAAGTCTCCTACCACGCTATGATAGAGGCAAACCGAGGAGGAGAGCACTAATAGCCAATGAATCTAAATGTAGATTGTGCAAAAGAAGTGATGTAGAATTTATGGATCTATGGTCTCTGTTTGACAGAAAGAAGGATTTGCACAATGCAGATAGACTACATCTGAATGATTTTGGTGTTAGATGTCTGGAGAGAGCTTTGTTCACCGAGCATGCTGATGTGCAAATTCAGGGTAACTTAAGCAATTAGGGTGAAAGTAAGTCAGTTTGCGTGAGGGCACCAATGAAGTGAGTGAGTATGAGAATGACCAAGTAAGGAATATAGAATAGGATTCAATATCTCAAGCAAAAATATTGAATAGGTTAGTCAATTCAACAAGTAAAGGTGGGTGGGTGGAGGAATAAACGGATGTTGCCATTTTTATATACTAATGCCAGAAGTATCAGGAACAAGAGGAAAGAGTTTTTGGCATCGATTAGTGCAACTTCGCCAAAAGTTATAGACATTAGTGAGACTTGGCTAACAGCAGATGTAGTTACAGGGATTGAATGTGAAGGGTTTAGTATTTTCAGGGATGATAGGGAATATAGGATGGGGGTGAGAGAGGAGTACTGTTGATGATAGCAGATGAATTGCAACCAAAAAGAATAGGAGGCAAGTGGGAGGGTGGCTGTTCATTTGAAGCAATCTGGTGTGAGATTAAGACCAGTAAGACAAAATATACAGTTGGTTGTTGCTACAGGCCAGGGAATTCCACAGATGATCATCTGGAAGACATGCATCACCAAATTAGTACAATTAAGGACAAGTCGAGCGATTATTATGGGAGACTTTAACTATGGAGATATAGACTGGAAGGAAGAAAGATCACATGGCAGAAAGGAAATAGAATTTATACACCTACTGAGAGATAATTACTTAAGGCAGCATGTGATGGAGGACTAGGGTGAGAGAGTACTGGACCTGGTCATAGGATCAGCAGAGCTACCCATAACCAAGTTGAGAACATTGCCTCCAAGTGGTGACCATGCAGTCTTGACTTGGGAGATTGTAAACATGAGGAATATTCTATTAAGAAGAGGTATATGTGGAACCACAAGACAGGTGATAATGACTTGCTTAGGAAGAAGCTTAAATCTGTACCATGGCATAAAAGCTGGCCTGGTTGGCCGAGTGGTTAGTGCATCCACTCTTCAGCCAAAAGGCTGCGGGTTCAAATCCCGGCGTGGGTATGGATGTTTGTGATTGTCTGTGAAAACACTAGTCGTGGGCAGCAGATGGCGTTGGTGTGGTTGCGGTTCATTGTAGTTAGTGGATTGAGTGGTGGAGACAGAGTTATAGAGCAAGTGCTCTCCCTCAGTGAGTCTATGGACTCCCTGGAGGTGACACGTAATAATAATAAAAACACTGCAGAGTAAGGAGCTTAGTAGTGCCTGGGATATAGTTAAGGGTCATGTAGAGGAAGCAGTGTTAAAATGTATACCTCAGGTAAGGAGGGTTAATCAGACAGGAGATAGATGGATGAGTAATATCATCAAGCAAAAGCTGCAGAAGAAGAAAATGCTGTGGAGGGTATAGAAAGAAAAAAGCGACGATCAAACTCATGAACAGTACAAGACTCAAGCAAGAAAGGAGACCAGCACTGCAAAGAAGGCAAAATCAGATTATGAGAAGAATTTAGCCAAGCAGGCCAAAGGTGAAGAACTCTTTGGGATTCTTCCTCTTACTTGCCTCTTAGGTGGCAAGTAAGAGGAAGAATGACTATGGAAGATTAACCTTAATGAATGATGATGGTCATGAGGAGACGGAAGTGGATAAAATAGTGACCAACTTTACAAGTATAATATATCTTCCTAGTGAGATTGTGAGGTTACTGCTTTAAACTATGTGACAGACACTAATGTGAAAACAGAGGTGGATGAATTGGAGGTCCATCCTTACAATATTGCAGAATCTCAATGTAAATGCAGCTGTGGGATTAGATGGGATATCAGCTAGGGTTTTGAGAGAATGTGCAAGAGAACTGGCCATGCCTTTGACTAAGCTGTTTAAGTTTCAGCTCTGGTAGAGTTCCAAGGGAGTGGAAAGAGAGCAAAATTATTCCTTTGCATAAGGGAGGTTCTAAGACTGCAGTAGCAAATCATAGACCAATCGGTATCTCAGGTATTGTGGTAAAAGTGATAGAAAAATTGGTAAAAAAGAAAATCCAAGAATGGGTAGATAAAAATATGATACTGTATGAGGGTCAACATGGCTTTGTGAAAGATCGGTCATGTTACTCTATTATAAAAAGTTAGTAAATTACTAACTTTTTATAATAGAGTAAACAGCTGAGTTGGATAAAGGAAATGGCTATATAATGATTCTGCTGGATTTTTCAAAGGCATTTGACAGAATACCACATGAAACACTGTTATGCAAATTAGAACAAATGGGGATGGATATGACACTAGTTAAGTGGATAAGAGGGTGATTGCTGGACAGATATCAAAAAAGTGGTATATGGAAAAGTAGAATGGAGGCAAAAACAGGTGACTAGTGGTGCACCACAAGGTTCAGTGCTGGGACCATTGCTGTTTAATTTATACATAAATGATATAGGAAATAACCTAAAAGGAAATATTCAGTTGTTTGCTCACAATGCAGAATTTTGGTAGAATAATAATTAACCAAGGCAATGTTGAGAGCTTGCAGGACAATTTAAACAAGCTGTCAGTATGGGCAAAAGTTAATGGGAGTGTCAGTTTAATGTCGAGAAATGTAAAGTTATGCACTTTGGGATAAATAGATTACAAGCCGTTTATCACATTGATGGCACTGTACTCCAAGAAACAGATGAAGCTAGAGATTTATGGGTAGTGGTAGACAGAGAGTTAAAGTTTAGAGGACATATTGCTAAAGTTGCTACTACGGTAGCACATAAAATTACATGGCTAGTGAAGAACACACTAACAAGTAGAAATAAGGAAGTTGTAATTCCTCTTTATAAAGCCTTGATACACCCACATCTGAATTACTGTGCTCAAGTCTGGTCCCCTGGATTTCTTGGGGATGTGGAAGCAGTGGAGTGGATTCAGAGTGAGTGACCAAGATGGTGAGTGGCTTGTGGAATGTGCCCTATGAGGATAGATTGAAGGTGTGTGGACTGCAGAAGTTGGTTGATTGGAGAAAAAGAGTGGATATGATAGAAACATTTAAGTTGCTTAAAGGATTTTATAACATAGATGTAGGGGGGGGGATGTTTCAGCATTTGGCTAGAGGGACCAGAACAAGGGGTCATCCCTGGAAGTCGAATAAAGGTGTGATTAATAGGGATGCGAGGATTAGATATTTTGCTCGGAGAGGAGAATGAGTAGAATCGGCTGCCAGAGTCAGTTGCGAGTGATTTTTCTGTTAATGGATTCAAAGAGAGGTATGATACATTGTGTCTCCTGAGATGAGTCTTCGCACTCCATGGAGGTGCCCGTATAATAATAATAATGATTCCTGAGCTGAGACTCAAGTTAAACAAACATGTGAAAGGCATAGCAAATTCGGCTGAACATTCCTTTAGCAAACAGACTGATATTCCATCTGTCCCTATAGACAAATTCTTATCCAGGTTATGCAACAGCTCTTAAACTCATTTTCATGAACCTCTAATACTTCATCCAATGTAGCAGTAGCACTGTGCACCATGTTACATACACCTGGTTGATTCATCCAATGTAGCAGTAGCACTGTGCACCATGTTACATACACCTGGTTGATTTAGCAAGTGAGCGCCCATTAACTACAATCTCATTAGCTTCCAACACTTGAGTACCATCTGCATTCAATAAAGTTATTCTTCACATTCATTCTTTCTTTTGCTTGCAGCATAACGACAAAATTCTTTTGGATTACCTTTAGCTTGCATGGCCAATTTCTTTTCATATTCTGATTTAGCTTTCCTCACAATACTCGTTGCTTTTCTGGCCTGAACTGCTTTATATATTTCATAACTCCTCTCACTCTTATTCTCATGATATTCTTTCTACATCATCTTTCTTTTGTTGTGGATCTCTTGATAATAAGGTTGTACATTCATTTCACTCCCAACTTATTTATTCTTCGAACGCTAGGGATACATTCAGATACCATCTCATTTAAGCACTTTTTCAAAGAGTCCCATGCCTTGCTGACATTTTTCCCATTCAGTAACTCATATCATGGGACCAAAGATAGTATTCTCCTAAGTTGATCACAATTTCTAGCTTTGTAGTTCAGCATGTAACCTGTTCTAATCAGAGCATCAATACAATTAGATACTTCCCAAGAAAGCACAGCATGATCACTGTCATAAACTGGTGGTAAAATAGCCATGTTCTCGGTAGAGATCCCTTCTGACGTTATGAGAAAATTCAACATTCTTTGACTTCGAGTTCCTTCTTTCACATGCTGCTTGAGAAAGTTTCTCACAACAATTCAATAAATTCCTCCTCTTTCTTATCATGAGATTTCTCTTCTACCCAATCAATGTTTGGAAAAATTAAAGTCGCCCATAATGATCAATTGTTTGGTACCCATAAGGCTAAATTGGTGATGCATTTCTTCGCAACTAATCTGCCAGGTCTGTAACAACACCCCACCATATATTTCATGCTGTTAACCTCCACTTCACACCAGACAGACTCAAACTCACCACTACATGGGACAATGTTACCATGGTTTTTTTGTGTGTGTGTGTGTGTGTGTGTGTGTGTGTTTCAACCCTAACTGAACTTAAGTCATCTGATATCATTAGTAGCACTCCTCCTCTCTCCTATCTCTTCTGTCATTCTTAAAAATAGTACAGCCATTACACTCAATCCCACTTACCATACCTGATTCTCATAGCCAGGTTTCACTAATGCCAACAATCTTAGGCCATGTCGTATTCAATAAAGCAATGAACTCAACGCCTTTGTTTTTAATGCTCCTGGCATTTGTGTCAAGACATAATAAATTAAATAATATTAATATTTAATATTAATAATAATAATAGTTAATATTTAATAATTTTATGAAAAATAAATATAAAATATATAAAATATTTATATTATTAAATATATTAAAAATATAAAAAACAAACAAATAAAAATTCAATAATTAATAATATTATTAATATTAATAAATAAATAATTAAATATGAAATCTATTTGATCTTTTAAAATTTTCCCTTTTTCCTCCACAGACACAAAAGGTCGGAACCCAAAGCATAATTTTCCACCCTTTTGCCACATACATAACCATGTTTGAAGACATTCATATCTTTATCACGTTTGCATACCATAGCTGAACTTCCACACACATTTTTCCCATTCCTCCCTTGATGATCTAGTTTCCCTGACTCTCTGCATTAGGTCTCATACCAAGAAGTAATTTCCTCTTATGTAAATATTAAATTCTATGTATAGTATTTTCATGATTTGTCAACTGACTTGATGGTTTGTGGGTAGTGTGAAAGGCCAATACTGATTTAGGCACTCTTTTTTTCCTCCACATCTTTCACATGTTCTTCATAACAGATTTCTCCAGAACATCGTGTCTGTCCAAAGTAACAAACACTACAATTGCAACAGATTTTATAAACTCCTAGTCTCTTCATAGGTTGTTGTGATTGGAGATCTTAACATCGTGAAGATTTTTTTGTAGAGATCTAAAAGTAACTTTTGCATGCTTGTATGACTGTTTGTTGCCTTGGAGCCTGTGTTGGTTTATTAAATATGTTATTAATAGTTCTAATGTTATAACCAGTTTTTTGAAGAATGTCTTTAATGTAAGTTATGTCCTTGTTTCAGACAACTAGAAAAGTGTGGTTTCTTTACCCTATATCAAGAATATTACAGACATGATTCGCCCTGCTTCTCCTATGTATAGTAGGTTACATGCTCATTTTATTTTGTAAAGCCCTGGGTGAGCTAGGGTGTGGAAGAGGATCTTTGGAAGAACTGATAGGTGTCTTAATTTTGTCAGGGAGTTTAAAGGTGGTTCTGATGTTGTATTTGTGTAGTGTTCTGTTTATTTATTCCAAAATGCCTCTAACATAAGGAATGGCAATGGCATTCTTGAAATTTTTTTTTTGTTTTTAGTGGTGTCTCTGTGGAGTATCTTGTGAATAGTTTTTTTTACTGTATCCATTTTTTTTATAAATGTATGGTTGATGATCTCATATTCCTGGTTTAGAGATTGCTCATTTGAACAAATAGTTTGAGCTCTATGTTAAGGGTGCTTATGACACCTAGTTTTTGTGTTGGGAGGTGGTAAGAATTTTTGTGTATGTACTGGCCTGTGTGTGTGTGTGTGTGTGTGTGTAGTTTTGCGGTAGACTGAGAAGGAGAGATTGCCTGAGAGAAGAATTGTTTTGCCACATGAAATATCCAGAGCGGAGTACGTGGGCAAAGAGAGCCGTGATGTCATGTGGATTTATGTTCCACACGACATTCTGTAGGAACATAATCCTACAGAAAATATTTTCTCACAACATCATGGCTCTCTTTGCCCACATACTCTGCTCCAGATGTTTTGTGTGGATTATGTTCCAACAGAACTTACTTCCACATGACATCACAGCCCTCTTTGCCCATGTACTCCGCTCTGGATATTATAAAAATAGTGTATATTTTTGTTTATTATATTATTCAAAAATGTAACTTCAAAATTCTATCTCAATATTTTACTTTATTTAATTTCTCTCTTAATTTAATTCTTAGTCGTAACGCCATCTATATAATCCCTAGCTTGATCAAGTTACTTATATTTAATCCTTATTCTTAACCTTTTGACCCTCCCGCTTTCTCAAAGGTTGTATCTATGCTATTAACGTGCTCATAATCTTATAACCTGGGAACTTGCCTCAGGTTAGAGCCAAATTTTATTGTTATAACAAGCATGCATATTTCTTCAATTTTGACTTCTGAAAAATTATTTGGGGTGCTTAAGGGTCAAAGCTGTATAACTGAGAGGAGACCTCCATATAGCCTATAAAGGAATGTGGAGAACCGACCAGGGCTTCTGACCTAATATCCAATCCTCGCCTTCTTGTGATTGTTGATAGTGATGTTTTCTCCATGGTGCAGGACACCAGAGTGTACAGAGGATTTGAAATTGGAAGCGATCACTATTTAGTCTTGAGTAGGATAAAATTGAATTTCATATTGAAAAGAATAACATGTAAGAAAGTTTTAAAGCAAATAAAAGTTGAGCAGCTATCAGATGTGAACTGTAGATTAAATACACAAAGATTATTGAAAAAAAAAATTAAAGAGTTTGAGAACAAGAACCAAATGTTGGAGATTCAGTGGCAAACTTGAAAAAAAAAACCTGATCGATTCATTCAAGAAGGTGGTAAGATATTCTGGAGGTTGTTGAAGAAGCTTAGAAATGGAGGAAAGAGTGTTGTAAAAGGAGTTAGAGATGATAAAGGTGACATGAAAACGGGAGACAAAGATATCCTTGAAGTATGGAGTAATTACTTCGAAAAATTGCTAAATGAAACAAGCAGTGATAGCACAGTGGTAAAAAACACTCAACAGGCATACAGTCAAGAATACATATCCATACTTGAATTAGAAAAAGCCATCAAAGGCTTGAAATGTGGAAGGCAGCAGGAGTAGATGATATTCGACAAGAAATGCTGAAGTATGGTGGTATAAAAGTCTTACAGTGGCTGAACTGCATAGTTCAGAAGGCATGGACAAAGGGACAAATTCCTGATGATTGGAGTAGAGCTCTAATAGTACCCATATATAAAAAGGGAAATAAAACTGAATGTGAGAATTACAGATGTATTTTCCTACTGAGTGTTCCAGGCAAGATTTATGCAAGCATGGTTGAGAAGAAAAGCTTGGTGAAAAACAAGCTGGACTCAGGCCAAATAGAGGCTGTCAGGATCAGATTTTCACTTTACGACAATTAGTTGAGAAAGCATGGGAATATAACAAAGATCTGTATTTAAATTTTGTCGATCTGGAAAAGGCATACGACAAGGTGCCAAGAGAGAGAAGCTATTCAATACGCTACAGTTATATGGTGTCGATGGCAATTCTTAGTCTTTATTTGAGTTGCAAGTCAGCAGTTAGAATTGAAGTACAGGAAGATGGTTTAATGTTAAATCTGGTGTGAGACAAGGATGTACATTATCCCCTCTGTTATTCATTATCTATATGGAACACATTATGAAGGAAAGTGGTATTAAACATGATATCAGAATTGGAGATGTTAATGTCAGCTCTTTGCTTTATATGGATGATGTTATACTTCTAAATAAATCCGCTACAAGTTTGCAAGATTCCCTGACTAAATTGAATAACTGTAATAGATATGGTATGAAGGTCAGCATTAAAAAGACAAAGACAATGAAAATAGGTAGAATTGTTGAAAATGTCAACTGTGTTGTGAACAGGGAACCTGTGGAACAAGAAAAACATTTCAGCTACTTAGGCACGATTTTTACTGAAGATGGTAAATTAAATATGGAAATAGACAACAGAATCAACAAAGCTGGTATGGTAGGCAGTCAACTGAATAAATTCATATGGAATAAGAGAGAAATTAGTCAGAATAGTAAATTAGCTGTATACAAGACAGCGTTCAAATCAGTTTTAACTTATGGATCTGAGGGCTGGGTCAGAAGTAAAACACTTGACCAAAGACTAGAGACCACAGATATGAGAGTCCAGAAAAAGATTAGGGGCGTGAACAGATGATATCATATGGCAATATCATATAAAAAACGAGGATATTAGGAAAGAACTTGACATTATCTGCATCCAGGAATGCGTTAGCAGAGCTAATCTCAGGTGGTATGGTCACTTAAACAGAATGGGCAAGGAAAGATTAGCCAAACAAATGTTCTCTGCCAGGTTCGCAGGAAAACGACCCAGAGGAAGACCAAGAAATAGGTGGATGGATACGGTACAAAGTGCCTTAGACATTAGAAATATAAGATCTGATAATGTTCGAGTTTTGACGAGTAATAGGCTGATTTGGAGGAAAATTGTAGATAGGAAGTTAGTAATATGTAAATTTTCATGTAGTACTATCATATCCTGTATACCCCTTGAGGGTACACGTCAGAAATTTGATGATGATGATGAAAATTGAAGAAATAAGCTTGCTGTTGTAACAAAGGAATTTGGTTCTAACCCGAGGCAAGTACCCAAGTTATAAAATTACGAACACGTGAATAGCATAGATACAACCTTGAGAAAGGGGGTGGGTCAAAAGGTTACAAATAAGGATTAAAAATAACTAGATAAAGCAATGGATTATATACTCAGCATTACGACAAGAATTTAATAAGTATAATTGAACAAGTGACAGATAAGTATAAAAAAAATTGAGTAAAACAACAATAAAAATCCATATTTTTATAATATTTCGTGTGGTAAAACAATTTTTACCTTCAAAAAGAAGGTACAGCCATGGGCTCACCACTTGCCCTCCCTCCCCAACAGCTAACTTTTATATGGAAGACTTTGAGCAATGTCAATTATTATTTTATTAATAATAAGTAAAATAATCATTTTAACACATGTTTTGTGTCCCTAAATTCGTAAATATCACCGTGTAATCTTAAAAGAAAGAGTTCTATAGGATTTTCCATGAGAATGCAGTTGAGGTTTCCAAATTCCTGCTATTTTCAGTTTGTCTTTTTTACTGCTGATTTTCATACTAAGTTTGCTATAGCAGTTACTCAATTTAAATAAAGAGTACTGAAAGCTTGTAACAGACTTATGTAAAAGTATAAAACCACTTGCAAGAAGGACTGAGTTTAATATCTCCCATTATGAAATCAACTTTAATACCACTTTCCATCATATTGCAATCTATATAGTCATGAATAAGGGTAAACACAGTGTTTTATGTTCACTTTTACAAACATGTAAAACACAAACCATCAACCTTTACCGAGTTCGATTTTAACTGTTGCTTTTCAGTATAAGCTATATGTATTGCTCTGTATAATGTCATTTACACCATATAATTATAGCACTTTGAACGGATTTCCTTTAGCATCTTATATGCAACCAGAGATTCACTCCCCCATCTTGCTTTTAAGGAATGTGGAGAACCAATGTCCAATCCTCATCTTCTCACAGTCGATCCTGTTAGGTAGTTACAATGGATACTGAGCTCATTATACCTGGAATTCCATTCTCCACTTACCCAATATTTCCAGTCCAATAATCTAGAAATGTTAGAAGACTGGAAAATAGGACCACTTTCATTTTAGAAATTATGGACTTCACAACCGTGTTATAACTATTTTAATTTCCCGATGTTACGACCTTCATATTAAAGTCATAATCTGGAGTATATACAAATATACAAGGACAAGCTGAGTTACATTTCATACAGTAAGCTAAAGAAACAATGATTTGATCACTGATTATTCTACTGGCATGATCTCTAGTGAAAAAAAACAGATAAAATTAAAAATTAATTAAATATTTAGAAACTACATCAAAGCTAAATTCTTGGAAGTTTGGTTAGACTATGATAAATTTAGTTTAATCCTTTATCCAAGTGTAAGCAAACAAAGTTTGTGCCTGAAGTATCTTCAGGACTGAGGCAACTCGTGGTAAAGGTGGACCAAGCTCTCATCACTCCTTGTCTCAGTATCTCCCATAATGCAAAGCACATCTCCTTGCAGATATGTATAATGCTATGCATTAAGGGAAGGGCCACTACCCAGACCGGTTTCGACCTTTATTGAGGTCTCGTCAGTGGGAGCCAGACCTAGAAGTGATGATACTAAGGCAGAAGCAACGGAGAGGTCATATTTACCTATACGAGTTGCCAAAAGGTGTACCACCTTATTATTAAATTACTCTGGACTTAGAGAAAGATGTTGGAAGTTTATTTTCCACTTGGTTAGACTATAATAAAATTTAGTTTAATTATCTTTCTCTAAATCTTAATAATTCTCTAAATATTAGAGGTAACAAAACCAGGACACCAGTCTTGATTTGAACTGTAAAGCCATATGGAGAAATTTCTTATGAAATATAATTTACCATTTTAATATTAACTCAGATCCATAACTATTATGAATGTCCCCTCTAAACCAAGAAGAAAAATATGAAAATCATGTCTTCTGAACAGCAACTGGTCTGGGCAGGGGAGATGGGCGGGGATGAATATTAAAAAAAATGCATAGTATACTTTACATTTATAAGCTCCCAAAATTAGAGGAAAAAAATGAAAAATTACACATTTTTATTCAACTGAAAAATATAATTGTATATTTTTAATATACATAAAATATACATATATGTATCAGTCTTAGTTTTAACTAATTCATTTAGCTCAATAACTTAAAAACTTTCTACAACTTTTAAGTTTCTTAATGCCATCATGAATCAATCTTGAATCAGTCTTGAATCAATCTTTGTATTGTATGCTTTTTGACATCTCAGCTGGGTCAAAGTTAAAGTCAATCAGTACTGATCTACCGCTGGATTAATACTATCTCTACAATTATATTCCAACAAAGGCAAATCATACATTTGTCAATAACTAGAAACGAGTTTAGTAAATTATTTTTGTCTAATATAAAAGCAACCACTTCTGGAAAATTTTATTATTAAATATATTTTAATACCAGATGAAACTAATTTATTACTGACTTACTCTTCTTTTTATCACTGAAAATTTAGTAGCACAATCCTCACATGCCATTTTCATTAAAATATTGAACATGTAATTGGAACTGCTTGGTAGATGAATTGTCTCCTTTACAGCAAAGGCAGTTGTGCCCATGGGAGGGATGGTGCTATAAAGGAGTTATATAAAAACAGTGAATATAAAAACAGAAGTCCTCATTAGCAGATTAATTCAGTTCATATGATATTATACTTAACAAAAACTACAATACAGTAGAAACTTATATGCAGCTTTATCGTTCACTAATTTATAATTTTCATGGTGTGTGAGAGAGAGCATTCATACTAAAGATGAGCAATGTGATATATGTATAATGTGATATATATGTAAATATGATACACACATAAGAATGACTATTTTACAAACAACCTACTCCTTCTATCTAGGCATTTCACTCATTCTACAGTTCCCATAAATCTTACGCTAACATTCATGATTCTCACTGTTAACTTGACATTCACCATTTCATTATTTTTGGATGTCCTTTTGGTAATTTTCATATATGTAGTAAAATAATCACTTAACAGAGTTATGTTAGCCATAACATAGTTGATAGTATACTAGTTTTGAATTAAAAAATTAAATAAAAAATTCTGAGAAAATTAACTAGAAATACAAGGGACATTTGAAAAGTAAATTCTACCATGACAGCTCCCTATCCAAAGAGAAGGTCAGTGAAATAAAAAATACAAAGATTTAAAGTTTACTTTATTTTCATAAACTATTTTCCTTAACAGTTTATGTCCCTTGTAATACATTCATCGCATAACAGTTTTGCCCAAGTTTTACTAAGCTCTGAAAAGCTATCTCAATAAAACTCTTTCAGATGATTTCTTTGAGGTTTTCTCATCTCCACTTTGACCTGACTTGTCATTTTCAAAATGGATATCTTCAGATGCATCGTCAATGGTTCTGGTTATTTAGAAAATAACTAGAAGTACGACTGATGGAAGAAAGTCTGGCCTGCAGGGAGGACATTCACAACTTTTGTCCAATGGTTATTAAAAAGATCAGATTTGAAACCTGTCATTTTTTCCTGCTCCTTTGAAACAAACTTCTATAATGAACCTCTATAGCTAGTTGGTTTTGATAACACATTTGTTGGATAGATCTGGGTTTGAATCCCATCTAGGACATGAGGTACATTTATCAGGACTTTTTAGCTCAAGGTTAATTAACCAATCTCATATAGGGGATGACAGGATTTTTTCCTCCTGGAAACTTTGGGGTTTTTCATCATCACACAAAGCAAACCAGCCAAAGAACACATGCAATTAACAGACCAAAAAAAAAAAAAAATATATATATATATATATATATATATATATATATTTAGGATAAAAGTCTATCCAAGCAGGTCAGAGCCATAAGAACCTGCTTGTACTGTGAATTGTTATCATCATTCATAATACAAGGACACTATCATAAGAACAGAATTCATAACACTATCAAAATGCTGGGGGAGGAACAACTGAGTTTGGCAAGTACGAATTATTTGAAAGATGAAAATATACAAAATGAGAGAGAGCAGATATTGGCAGATTACTAAAAGAAGCAAAATATGAAGAGTGAGTAGATAGAGATGGCAGTCACTTGCCAATAAAATGAGTAAAATGAGAAGAACAGCAATAATTGCAAATGAGTCAATGCATTAGTTATGCAGGAGGAATGCTGTACAGCTTGTAGATGTATGAGTATGAAGTGAATACAATACATGAAAGCCCATATATGTGACTGATAGATTTTACATGAATAAATTTGGAGTTAAAGTATCTGGAAAAGAGTTCAGTTAGATAACAAAGGAGAGAGAGTGAGTGAGTGTAAAGTTTGTTTGAAATTTTTTAAAAATCAAAAACTTCTGAAATTTCTTAGATCTCAAATCTAAGCAGGACATTACATGATACAAGAGGCCAAAAGGTATGATGTGATTTGTACACTAATTCCAAAGCAACCAAATTGGAAAAAGTACAGTCAATAGTAGAAATTAGTTGGAGACTATAGTTACAGGAACAGTACAAGAAGTATTGGATTTTCAGAAGACAGAAGAGGATGTGGAAGGCCATGCATCTGGGCTATATGGCATGAGACAAACCAAAAGGAACAGACTGCTCTGGCTCTGTGGGTTAGCATTTTTAAGATACCCATCCTACAGTTGAGAAGGGTGATGGTGTGATTGTTTTGTGTAAATATCTCCCTGTATGTGTAGGTTTTCTAAAAACTGAGAATGATAAGGAACCATCTGGAAGACGTGCGATTAGTGTATCCAGGTAGGGTAGACAGTTAGCTTCCAGTTCCATTGTAAAGTGGATTTTTGGAAGTTGGCTACTTAAATGTGCTAAGAATGTATCCAATGTGCTTGCTATTTGGCCACATGGGCCATGTGGCCAAATAGCAAGCACATCATCAACATAGCATAGCCAAAGTGTTGGTTTGAGAGTGACTGTATTGATAGCTAGTTTTTCCAGGTGTTCTATGTAGAAGTTGGCTAAAGGGGGAAAAGGGGGGGGGAGCCCATAGCTGTCCCATCTAATTATTTGTATATTTTCCCTTTCCATGTGAAATATCCTGCATGTATTGTGAATTTAAATGTTCAAATATATGATATATTAAATATATCTGCTGAACTGACTCACTTATGCCACACCTTCTTGGCAAATGGCTATAATCACCATAAGATAAACAAAATACTAAATGCTTCTAAGAAACAACCCCCTCTCACTATCCACCACAGAGAACTACAACAAAACAGGCATCATCCCATACACTAAAGGCACATTGGAAAAGCTTTCTAGAATTCTCAATAAACATCAACTATGCACTGTATTCAGACCGTGTGTCAAATTAGCAACTCTCATCCGTTCACCCAAGGACAGCATCCCTCCTTCATTACATCCAGGAGTCTACAAAGTACCCTGCTCATGTGATCAAGCTTCTACGGTGAAACAGGAAGAAACGTGGACATCCGCATCAGTTAACATAAAAGATACATCGGCACTATCGCTATGGCAAGTCGGGCCTAGCAGACCATGCTTTAAATACCCTTGCACACAGGATCAACTGAAACGAAAAGAAACAGAAGCGTTTACAAGTCAGAGAGATTGTTCTTAGAAGCAACAGAAGCCTTGAAACATACTCCGAATCTCAACAAATATGGCTGTATAAATTTCCCTAAGATTTGGAAGACAGTCATCTTAAGACATAACTAGTATCTGCTTTCTCTCTCTTTTTTTTTAGATAGAGACACCTAATTAGGACTTTAGTCTTTGTGTTGTTGCTACAATTTTGTTGAACTAGTCCCTTGGTTACATCATGTTGTAGTCTCACATACTGTGACAAACTGTGTTTTTGTGATCAGAAAATGCTGGTTATAACACCAGTGAAATATCAGCAATAAGTCAATAAATAATTATTTACTTATTCTGTGTTCTGATATATCAAAATTAAACAACATGTACGACGAACACATAAGCCTTTCTACATGTTTGACAGATGAAATATTGGAAGCATTAAAATTAGTTTGTAATCCTTTCCTAGTGCTGTCAATACTCCATTAAACCTCCAACATGATGTTCTCCCAGCACATAAGTCTTAACACACACAGATACTAATCATCCATAGTGAGGAAATAGCATGCAAAGCAAGACAATATGGTAAGCCAAAACTACATTTATCTTGGCAATAAAATCAGCTGGTCTTTCTAAAAAGATGTCAGGATACATGAGTGATACCTAACCGTGTCAAACTTAAAATCAAATTTCTGTCAAAAAAAGCCTTCTGTAAATACAAACATTCCAGCCTCTCCTTGACGAACGCAGCCACTGGCTCTTTGCAATCTGAGCTCTCAGCAATCCTCAAATCTGAATTTTTGTCCTTTCTCTTGAATATTTCAGCAGCATCTGCACAAAAAGAATTCCTAAAAATAAAAAATAGGCATATCAAAAAGTATAACATTTTGTGTAAATTTAAATTTACACATTTTGTGTAAATTTAAATCACAACCACAAATTCAATCACTCCATACAGTAGTCAGTAGTGAATTTATCTTCAAAATCTCAACGAAGATGCCATCAACACACTAAGAATCAGCCACAAATTTGCCATTGTGCCAAAAGAATTCTAATGCTTGACTTAACGTACAACACAAAACACAGAATCTGTTGCTTAGCTCTGGAAATAGCCAACAACATCAGAGTGGACGTCACCAATATCATCTTCCCAGTCATCGCCTCCAAAAAGTAATCTATCTTTTACTCAACTCGCTGTTCTCAGAAAGTTATGGAAAGATAAAAATATTGTCATCGCCTCCAAAAAGTAATCTATCTTTTACTCAACTCACTGTTCTCAGAAAGTTATGGAAAGATAAAAATATTGTCATCGCCAGAGTGGATAAGGGTAATGCCATGGATTATAATAGAAAAATATATTATTCTTGGATATTATTTTCCAAGATCATGTTACCTGCATCCCAATAGATCACGATCCCACAAAAAATGAAAGTTAAAACTTAAAAAAGTATCTTCATGACCAGTCTTCAGTTCTTGTCACCACCACCCCCTCCGATATATGATTTATCTAAAATCCACAAAATTTTTGGATTTCAGTAAACTGCAAGTTGGCTTACTTTGGATTTTAGATGCCACTGCTTCTCCATGCAACAAATTGTCAAAACAGCTGGAAAACTCTTCCCCCCCCCCTTCACTGGACTTGCATCCTATATAAAAAAACTCTACCCATTTTAAAACCTTCAAAGAAAATCTAACTTTAAATAATATAGATATATTGGTAAGCTTTGACATCACCTCACTGTTTACCAATATTCCCTTAAATGACACCTTAACACTCTTAAAAAACGTTTTTCCTTCTGATATCTTAGAACTCTTTTCCTTTGCTATCAATTCTGGTTATTTTTCTTGTAAGACCAAAATTTACAAACAGACAGAGGAAACTGCTATGGGTTCCTCCCTCTTACCAATTTTTACATGAATAATTTTGAAAAAACAAGTCATAGACTCAGCCCCTCCAAAACCTTCTATCTGGATAAGATACATAGATGATATGTTCTCTATTTGGCCTCATGGCCCAGACACATTAGACTCCTTCCTCAGTCAACTCAATAGTCTATATCCAAGAATCCAGTTTATGATGAAAAAGGAAAATAACAATAGTTTACCCTTCCTTAGCAGCATGCCTTCCAAATGGTAACCTCTCCTTCACTGTATATATAGAAAACCCCTCACATAGGCAGATACATTTACAAACTTTCCCACCACCCCTCTCAACAATACGACATCATTAAAACTAACCAACAGATCCTATAATCTTTGTTCCAATGGAACCTCTCTTTCAACTGAACTTAACCATATATACACAACACTTTCCTATACAATGGCTACAGTGATTACAGAATTAAAAAAAGTCAGTTCCTCCCCCATCACTTCAGAAGGATTTCAGAAATGTCATCACCACCCCCTACGTCCATGGCATATTTAAAAACTAGCCAGGTCTTTAAAAAAGTATAACCTCTACACAACTTTTAAGCCCCACCACAAACTTGCTATGCTTATCAATTCTACCAAAGATTAACTCCCTCCTCTCTTAGTGCCTGGAAAGTATTCTGTTCATGCAAGTTGGCTTACTTTGGACAGACAGGTAGATTAGCAACTATCCATTTAGATGAACACAAATCATGCATCTGCAATCATGACTATGGTCAATCTAGCTTGGCAGACCATGTATTGGATGGAACCTTCTGCAAGCAAACCATCATGCTCCACTGTAGTAAATTTAAAAATGAAAGACTGTTTTTGGAATCTGCAGTGGCACTCAGAAATTAACCTAATTTAAACAAATATGGATGCATAAATCTTCCCAAAATTTTGGAAACAATCGTCAGTACCAGTTTACATCCTTGACTGCCTACAAATGCCCATAGAGGGCACACCACCTAGATAGAACTTTAGAGTCACCCACGTGTATCATTGAGTATTTGTGCTGTCTTTGTGTGTGCATTAAAAATGTTATTTGTACTCCTTGAAGATATCTGTGACTGAGACGAAATATTGGCATTAAAATTAGTTTTTAATCCTTTTCTAGTGCTTTCAATACCACATTAAACCTCCAACATAATGGGTTTTGATGAATTTTTTTTCCCAATTAATCTGCACTCTGTTGCTATATTGCAGAGGCTCTTATACAAAAACACTACATTTTGTCACCAGTAACAGTTTGGTTCCAAAACAATTCATCTTCTTCTGTCACTCTTAAAAAGTCTTGACACAAAGCAACCCAATCTTGTCTCTGCTCCATTGTCAGAGAATGAGGAACAAACCTTGCAGACACGTTTTTTTTTTCTTAAATCTTCCCACCAGTATTTGGCTTGCAATCTCTTTACCGATATTCAACTTTTCTGCAATAATTTTTAGAGATATGAAACAGTTCATATCTCTAAAAATCACCTAACAGCCAACAAACAGATTCAACATTTTCTTCTGTACGTGCTGTCAAAGTGCAGCTGCTTCTAGTATTCTTTTACAGCATCCCTCCCCTCATGAAGCAACCATACCATTTGTACACATTAGCAAGCTGCTTCCCTGCATTTCTACAGCATTTTTACTGGCCTTTAAACAGAACTTTATCACTACTTAGCTTCTCCACTGCATCAGTAACAACATGTACAAACCTTCACTCAAAAGGCATGTTAACACTGCCAAACAGAATATACTGTTTTGCTAAGTAGCCCGTGTCGAAGGTTCACTAAAATATTTAGTGTCAACCAACAGATGGTGTCTATATGCATGCAATGCTCATGTGATAATCTTCTAAAACCTTTTTATAACTATTTTTGGTTATAGGCTTCCCCCGGTTCCCATATTTCTCTGCTGAAGGCTTCCCAATATCAACATTCTTCAGCCATCTCCACTAGGTCACCTTTCCATCTTCTCTCTGGTCATTCAGACATTTGTCTTCCTTCATATGGATGCCACTAGGTGATTGTCTTTGTCCATCTATCACTTTTCACAATCTCCATTTTAAATTTAAAATTTCTTCTATATCAAACACTTGTTTCTTTTCTTATATCTTCATTCATATTCTGCCTTGCAGTCTGATGCTTAGCATTTATTCTATACCTCATTCTCTCTAGTATTTGTTTGTAGATATCGAAGGAAACCAGATAACAGAACAAATAATAATACAGTAACAATATAGTGCAAGTAGAAGAATATCTGTACCTTGGAAGAACTTTTACATTAGGAAAAAGAAGCATTTACAAAGAAGAAATAAAAAATCAGCTAGGCTGTGGCAAACTGAAAAAATTCCTGTGCAGTGAAATAAAACAAGAAAATAAAGCCAAACTTTCCAGTCAGTGCATCATCTCAGTTATGACATATAGATCAGAGCCAGGGTTAGCCCTGTTTCTGATCCCTTACCAACTTATGCTTCACTCATATTCTTTCCCCCCTTCTCCTATCAACTAAACACTCTGCAAATTGCATTTTCTCAACCTGCCTTCTCCTGCTATGAAAATGCTTTTCTCTCTTTTCCTGCTCCTTCTCCTTAGCTCTGCATGGATTTTATCTGAACTAAGGACCTTACTATTATTAAGCTCCTTAATTGCTCTTCTGACTGTATTCCTAAGAAGGGGGGGGGGGGTCTGGAAAATTCGGATAAAACCTAGAACAAAAATTATAATTAAAGCAACTGATATAACCACAGTTGTTTTAATATCATTTTTGTTCTGGGTGTTTATCAGAATTTTTCAGGCCTCCAATGTAAGTGATGGTGGTTCTAACTCAAGATCCAGCTCCTGCCCACCCAGGGATGACTGACTAAGTAGGTAGTTCCGAAGGAAATCATCTTAGTTAATCATCCTTTTCAATATATATCTTCATTTTAGGCTCTTGTCCACCATTACCTTAGATCCCTCATCTTCTCGAAGATATCCTCACCAACAGGATACTCTACATCCCATTTATGCTTTCTGAATTTTAAAACCCTACACTATGCAACAATGACACTGAACTCACAACTCTACTCACCCAGGATATTAAAGTCCCCCTTGACTAGACTGGAAATGGATATGAAGCTTGTGATTTGGATAAGAAGGTGACTAATGGGCAGATATCAAAGGATGATTATCCAGGAGAGAACAGGTGAATGGTGGTGTAACACAGGGCTCAGTACCTGGTCTGTTGATTAATTTGTATATTAATGATGTAGGAAATGATCTAAAGAGAAATTTTCAGTTGTTTGCAGATGATGCAAAGCTGGGAAAGACTGATAGTCAATGAATGCAGAAATTCTTTGGTGTGACTTAAATAGCATGACAATATGAGTAAAGGCTGCCAGTTTAATGTGACCAAGTATAAAGTAGAACTGTACTGATGGAACTAAATCACAAGAAAGAAATTTATGAGGCAAGTGATTTTGGGAGATTGTGGATAGAGATTTGAAGTTTAGAAGGCATTTTGCAAAAGTTAACAAAACAGCATATCAGATTATGTGTTTGTTGAAGAACACACCAACAAGCAGGGATAAGAAGATTGTTATTCTTTGTAAGGCTTTAATAAGGCAACATCTAGCTGCTGCATGCAGATCTTGTTGCCTGGATTTCATGGATGAAGTGAAGGAGAAGACTCAGAGGAGTTTCCAAAAATTGTGGTAGATCTATAGAATGCTCCCCATCAGAACAGACTGAAGTCTGTGGGCTTCCACAACTATCTGACAGATGGGTAAAAAAAAAAAAAAAAAAAAAAAAAAAAAAAAAAAAAAGGGATGCAATAGAAACGTGTTATAAAAGTGTAGCTGCTTAAAGGCATGGCTAGTAAGGGTGTTATGACTAGATTTTTTGCTTGAAGGGCAGTGAATGGGTTCCCACAGGTGGTTGTGAATGCTATTTCAGTAAATAAGTTTAAGGAGAGGTAAGAGTCATTTTGTGAACAACAGAGTGGACCTCCCAAGATGAGTCATCCATATAATCACTCAAAAATAATTACACATCACCATTCAAAAATCTTTCCCATAAATAATATTATATGTAGAATTCAACTTGGTTAGACAGCCTTTGGAAAACCCCATGAAGCATTCTAAGGAAACATCCTAATCTGCCCTAAAATAAAAATAGTCAATAGTTGTATACTTCTAGTCATGACATGTGGAAGTGAAACATGAACTTTGACTAAAAAAATTGCCCAGCAAGTTAAGAATTACCCAGAGGAAAGAATTACCCAGATGAAAAAAAAATGGGATGTGATAGAAACGTGTTATAAAAGCGTAGCTGCTTAAAAGGAGAGAGACATCATGACAGTCATTAAAAGATCCAAATGGAGACATGTCATATTGCAAGAAATAACACTCAAAAAATGGACAAAAGTTATCTGAATGGTATCCTAGAGATGGAAAGAAAGCTGCCATCTCTTAGTTGACCAAAGAGATGGCTGGAACTCAGTAGCATAGAAAAGCTCAAGACAGGACTGAATGAAGGACTTTGGGGAAGCCTTCATTTAGCAAGGGTCCGAAAATTGCTGTAGACGATCTTCAAGGGAGGGGATGGGTATACAGAATATTATGATAGTACCACATAATACATCATGAACATTATGATAGTACCACATAATGTTTACATCACTATTAACACTTGTTGAATTTTTTCCTCCACATTAATCTGTTATCAGTCAGGACTCCGTATTGTCAAAAGTTATACAAGGGACATTCAGAAAGTAAGTTTTGATGGGCAGTCAGAGAAACAAAAATATACTTACAAAAAAAAACCTTATGGAAATTAAAGTAGACATCTTTCACTACTTTTCTATGTAATTTCAGCCATTGTTCAGGCACTTATAACGGGGCACCACGAGTTGTATACCTTCGTCGTAGAAGGTTGCCACCTGTGACGCAAACCACGTATTGACTGCTTCTTTGACCTCATTGTCTTGAAACCACCGGCCACCAAGGAAAGATTTCAGATGTTTGAATAGGTGAAAGTTGCTTGGTGAGAGGTCAGGACTATATGAGGGATGATGGAATTGTTCTCAGCCAAAGGTGGAGGGAATTTTGTGTTATGCTAGCTGTGTGTGGGCAAGCATCATCATGAATCAAAACAATGCCCCTGGTAAGCATGCCACATCATTTATTCTAGATCGCACAACACAGTTTCTTAAAGATTTGGCAGTACATTCTTGCATCGATTGTGGAGCTTTGACCCAAGAAGTCTACCAGCAAAATTCCTTGTCTGTCCCAAAACACAGTGCACATGATTTTACAAGTGGGAACCATTGTCTTCAATTTCGGCTTGACTGGTGATGAGGTGTGCCTCCACTCCATGGACTGTTGTTTGGATTCAAGGGCTGCGTGCGACACCCAAGTCTCGTCCCCAGTGACAAGTCTGCACAGGAAAGCATCGCCATCCTCATGGTAGTGTGTCAAGAATTCAAATGCACTGCCCAGCCAATTCACTTTGTGTTGTTCTGTAAGCAACTACAGCACCCAGCGTGCACACAATTTCCGATAATTCAGTTTCTCCGACACAGTTTCATGAAGACATGAACGTCAAACTTCTGGAAATTGCAAATTGCAGCAAGAGTGCCGTCATAGTGAATGCCCTATTCTGTCGAATCTTCTCTTCAACTGAACGCACCAAATCGTCAGTCATTAAAGATGGTCGCTCGCACCATTCATCATTGTGCACACCTGTCCTTACTTCATTAAAAGGTCTTACCCATCTTTGTACCATTGAATCACTCATTGCATGTTCTCCATAAACCTTAACAATTTGCCGATGAATTTCAGCTGCCTTAACGTTCCTCACATTCAAGAAACGGATAACTGACCTGATTTCACATGCAGTGAGCGATTTGATTTTCTTAGACATTAAAAACACACACCAAGAAGTGTATGCACTGTGAGAATGTCTGAAATTGGTACCAACGCCTTGCTAAGGAATCAACAAACTCAGCACGCATGCGCACCATTGCGATCGCAGTGCTGCAGTGAAAATATTTAAAAACAGAACTCACTTTCTGGATGTCCCTCGTATTTTGGACTACTAAGGCCCTTCTTAACTGTGTGTAGAGGCTTAAGTGCTGTGAGGACATCATGTTGGAGGCTTAATGGATTGTATACAGCACTCAGAAAGGATTAAAACAGAATTTAATACTTCCTATATTTCATCTCAGTCACTGAGACATCTTCAGGGATTACAAAAAAACTAATGTAACATATACACAAATACTAAGCCCAACCACGTGGGTGACTCTAAAGTCCTGTCTAGGTGGAGCGCCCTCTAAGGTCAGTAGCAGGTGTCCTGGAATGCAAGGTGGGGGGATCTCTGATGATAAGTGTTTCCCAAATCTTAGGAAGCTTAATGCAACTGTATTCATTAAGATTTGGTTGGTTTCTGAGAGCTGCTGCTGCTGATTCTAAAAATAGCCTTTCTTTTTTGAATTTGCTGTGGTGGAGCATGTTTTTTATCCATGAGATCCTGTTGGTTGTATCCAAGACATGGTCAGCCAGGCCTGACTGACCACAGACGTGGTTACAGATGTATGACGTGTTCCTCCAGGCAGATGGTTGCTGATCTGCCTGTCTGTCCAAAGTACGCCAGCTTACAGGAATGGGGTACTTTATAAACTTCAGGCACTGAGAGAGGAGGGAGCTGATCTTTTGTAGAATGGATAAGGGTAGCAAATTTGCGGTGGGGCTTAAATGCTGTGTGTAGGTTGTACTTTTTTAAAATCTTGGCTATTTTATCCGATGTGCATAGGGTATGGTGATGGCACTTTTAAATTCTTTCTGAAGAGAAGACCGAGGAATTGGGGCGGAGGGAATGATTTTTTTTTAATACTGTGATCACTGTAGCCATTGGAGAGGAAAGTGTTTTGTGTATGTGGTCAAGCTCAGTTGTAAGGGCAGTTCCACTGGAACAAAGATTGTGGGCTCTCTTGGTTAGAGTTTTAATAATGCCATATTGTTGAGCAGGGTGGTGGGAGAGTTTGTGAATATCTGCCTGTGTGCATAGGTTTTCTATATACAGTGAAGGAAGGTGTACCGTTAGGAAGGCGTGTAACTAAGGTGTCTAGAAAGAGTAAACAATTGTTCTTTTCCATCGTAAACTGGATTCTTGGATGTAGGCTGTTGAGGTGACTGAGGAAGGAGTCTAATGTGTCTGGGCCATGAGGCCAAATAGAGAACACATCATCTACATATCTTAGCCAGATAGAAGGTTTGAGAGGGGCTGAGTCTATGGCTCATCTTTCAAAATCAAATCAACAAGTACAACCTACACACAGCATTTAAGCCCCACCGCAAACTTGCTACCCTTATCCGTTTTACAAAAGATCATCAGCTCCCTCCTCTCTCAGTGCCTGGAGTTTATAAAGTACCCTGTTCCTGTAAGCTGGCATACTTTGGACAGACAGGTAGATCAGTAACCATCCGCCTGGAGGAACACAAGTCACACATCTGCAACCACGACTATGGTCAGTCAGGCCTGGCTGACCATGTCTTGGATACAACCCACAGGACCTCATGGAAAAAAAACCACCATGCTCCACCACAGAAATTCAAAAAAGGGAGGCGATTTTTAGAATCAGCAGCAGCTCTCAGAAATCAGCCAAATCCTAAGAAATATGGTTGCATTAAGCTTCCTAAGATTTGGGAAACACTTATCATCAGAGATCCCACCTTACATTCCAAGCCACCTACCACTGCCGGCACTCAAACTAGATAGGACTTTAGAGTCACCCACGTGGTTGGGCTTAGTATTGTGTGGTATTAGTGTATATGTTACATTAGTTTTTTTTGTAATCCCTGAAGATGTCTCAGTGACTGAGACGAAATATAGGAAGTATTAAATTCTGTTTTAATCCTTTAAGTTCTATATACAATCCATTAAGCCTCCAACACGAAGGCCCTCTTCTTACCATATCAAATCTACCTAGATATTGCTGAAAGTTTTTCCATTTGGTTATACAGGTAATCCTCGTATAATGCGGGTACTTACACAACGCGGTCTGCAAATTGTGGTATCCCTTGTTCAAAGCGGTTTTGATATAACACAGTCTACAATTTCTAGTAACCCTTTATTTTTTTTTTCATATTTTTCACTGCAGGACTTAAAAATCAAATTTTACCTTCGTTAAATTTGTGTCTGCCTGTATCGCGCAAGTAGTTATAAGTATTGAATTTAGTTTTATCGTATTACTGAAAAAGGTACTGTACAGAGGGCTTTTGCAATCTGTGTCATTCTCAACAAATAGTGCAATTAGAGACAGATAGAATAAAAACAGCACTAACTAATAGATCACACGTCCCCTCGCACAGATACTACGCTGTATAGACTTAAGCAAAACCATATGTCGCACCGAAACACAGTATCTAACTAAAAACTATTGTCCAATTTTTCAATTATGAAATAAGTGTTTTTTTATTACATTATGACAAATCACAAAGGCTAACTTAAAATAAAAGACTACCAAGAATTGAAACATGCCGCATAATGAATGTGCGAGTTCACCTGCCACCTCAAATGCAAACAAGAAGCCATAAAATTCTACCAAGGGTTGAAACGTTTGTGTGAGATGAGCCAGTCAGTAATGAGAAGTTCCATCGGAACATTAAATGACACCCTGTTGTATTGAATTATGTAAAAATTATTTCTCTGTCCATTAAGGAATTATAACCCTCTACATTGAATGCTTGCTGGAAAAAATATGGCCTGAAGCCGTAATGGAACAAAATTTTGTACCTCCAGTGGATGCCAAGCTACGTCGTTTAATAAACGTCGCACACATTTTTGGTGAAGATGGCTTTTGCGATATGGTTGAAAATGAAATTAATGAATTAATTGATGGAGAAACAGATTTAAACGAGGAGGAACTGGTACAATTAATAGATGGCGTCGAACCAAATGGCAGGGAAAGTTCTGCCGAAGATTCTGATTGTGATGAATCCGTTAAAGAGCGCTCAGGAAAATTTCACGAGACAATGGATATTTGTTTAGCACCATATTATGAACTTAATAAAAAATTGCAACATAGTGGAAAGCAAAGTCTTATTACTGACTTCTTGATGACTAAACCAGCCAAAGTATGCAATGAGAATTACACAAATGATGTTCAAGAGATTTCGAGTGGTGACGACCTCCAGCCACTTTAAGAACATCTACGAAATGTTATTTCTGAAGACAGTGATGACGATTAAAATATGCGCTTTATTTTATTGTGTCTAAAACATTTATGCATTATGTGCAATGAAATTTATGTACAATTTGTAATTGTTATAATTTTATACTACGTATTTGTCACAGTTTATGTTTTCTTAACTTACATGAATTACCTGAATTAAATAAAAATATTGTTTTTGTTGGATATGTCATTGTTGTTTATATAATTTTAAAAAAAAAATGATTTCGGAACCTAACCCTACTTTTTCTATGTGATCTATGTCTCGTATAACGCAACATTTCTATGAAACCTAACATCCACGTTATACGAGGGTTACCTGTACTATAAATTAAAAATGCCGAGAAATTATATTCTTGGTTCAATCCTTTATCCAAGAATAAGTAAACAAAGTTTGTGCTTGAAGTATTTTTTCAGGACAGGGCAACTTTTATATAGAGGTTAATGGCTTCACATCACTTGAAGTCATTAGTCTCTATATACAAGTTGCCCTGCCCTTAAAATACTCCATGCGCAAAGTTTGTTTACTTACACTTGGATAAAGGATTAAACCAAGAATATAATTTCTTAGCATCTTTAATGACCAATATCTACCTAGATATTGGTCATCCTCTGAGATTTTTTCCTACCATACTGGTAAAACTCGTTTTGCTAATCCTACTTTCCCCCATTCTGTTTAAGTGACCATATCATATTCTGCTCACACATTCTGAATGGCAACAGTGTTATGTTCCTTCTTAATAAGTTTCTGCTATTGATACTATCCATTTTCACTTCCCTAATCTTTCTCAGAACTCATATCTGACCAAGTGTTATTTCAAACCCAGCTCCAAGATCCATATGATAAAATTAGTTTGAACACTCATGCCATGGCCCTCACAAGGGCAGGGCTCTAGCCTGGGCCCGGAATTAGGGGGGGGTCCCATCTTGTTGGGTCAGCCAGTTAAGTGAGACTAACAAAAGACAAAAAAAAAAAACTTTATAAAATATGAATGAATATGTGCTGAGAGGGACTACTAGCTTTTGCAATCGCTTCCAACCCATTATCCATCTTTTCAAACTTATGGTCACACTTCTGAACTTCCCATTTGAAAGGATTTACCTTAGTTTTCGTTTGCCCAACTTGCTTTCTATGCACGCCGTCGTTTCAATGCCGACGTTACTGGCACACTACCCTACCAATGCCTATGGTACATATGCTACAGATGCTGAGAGAATTTTATTTTATTCATAAAAGATAAAGCTTTATTTGATAGTTTTAGTTGGCTAAGCTGATCTCAAGAAACTGACAATTTTCTACAAAATTCTTTATTTGAAAAGAATTTGTCTAATTTGAATTAAAATTTTGCTAGTTAGTAAGTAAAAGAAAATATAAAGCTTTTTCAGTTATGATTTTTTTTTTTTTTTTTTTTGTATGAAACAAACTTAATTATTATTTCTTTTCAGATCATACAAATTTAAATATTTAAATAAATTACTCTCAAGCAAGCAAAGATGTTCTAAAATAAAATCCCAATATCTGATTCAAAGTACAAACATAAGTCCGGAGTTCAGAAGAGGAAACTTAAATCCAAAAGAGAATCGAAAGCATTGCGAAGTCGTCAATTCATAACGATTTTTTTCAAATCTGAAAATGAAAAGGACATGGTTCACAGTACTGATCATAGTGAAGATAGTGATGTTTGTGACATTGAAATCAAAACAGAATATCAGTGTCAAATTCGAAACTCATAAGGCAGTCGAAAGTCAAGCGACTATTACATGTGAACTTCTTGCAACTGAAGAAAAGGCTGCAAGTGAAAAACCTGCAGAAGGAGTGACTATGGAAGAATACGATACAGTTGATGCTTCAGTTGCAGGCCCTGTTGAAAAATTTGATATAAAATATGATGACCCTACTTCGTACTTGGCCCAGAGTAATATCAAACAACATGCAGCAAGAGATAGTACTAACTATCAGCTATCAAGAATTCCAAACGATTTATAACTAGCCATGAATGACTTAATCACCTAGCAATTTTGTGCATCGAAAATGATTTGGCTAAGCGAGTTGATTTTACCGACATTATTGATAAATTTGCATCGACAAAAGCAAGAAAATATACTTTGAAGTAATTTTGAATATTATTATTAGTTTGCATTATGTAGATGTTGGTAGTTTAAATAAATATTACTTTTGTGTTATCATTTAAACTAATTGATCCTAAACCCTGTAGACTGTATAGCAATGCGTTGTCTTTAACCTGAGCGACAGGTAGGGGGACCTGCCAAAAATCCTGGCCTGGGAGCCCGCTTCAGGATGTGAGTACCATGACTCATGTACACAGCTAGTTTGGTGTTTTCACTAATTTCTCTTTTATTCCATATAAATTTATCGACTTCCTACCATGTCAGCCATGCTAATTCTGTTGCCTATTTTCACCTTAAATTTGTTGCTAAAAATTATGTCTAAATCACTGAAATGTTTTACTTATTCTATATGTTCTCCATTCAGGATGCACTTGATGTTTTAAATGTTGCTGACTATTTTTATACGCTATCTAATTGCTTAATGTGCAATTAAGCAATAAAATAAAAAACCAGTGATTAAATCTCCAATATGCATATTAGGTTTAATGCCATTTTCCTTCACAACATGATCCATATAAATGATGAATAATAATTGAGATAACATATACTCTTGTCTTCCACCTAATTTAACACCAATCCATCATTATGCATCCCTTTCACTTCTGACTGCTGAAATACAACTCAAAAGTAGACTATATATTCTCAATATGTCTAATTTACACTATATAAATTCATGTTTTAGCAACTAGCTCACATTTTATAATAATTCTACCATTATGTCAGACAAGGGGGAATGGATCCACCATGATACTTGTGGATTTTGCTATGGCTTTGACAGAATACTGTTGCATAAATTGAAGAATATGGGATTGGATTATAAACTATTGGCATGGATAAGAGGATGGCTGACTGAAGGACATCAAAAAGTTGTATATGGGAGCGTAAATCTGAAAGATTCAAAGTAACCAGTGTTGTGCCTCAACGATCAGTCCTTGGTCCATTGTTATTCAACCTGAACATTAATGACCTTGGAAAAAATGACATGCGACATACAGCTATTTGATGATGATGCAAAGATGAGTACAGACATTAGGAAAGATTTGACATGCAACATGCAGCTATTTGATGATGATGCAAAGATGGGTACAGCAAGGGCTGCATATCAATATTTGCAAAATGATTTGAATAGGCTGTAATTGGTGCATGTGAAAATGGCTATCACTTCAATGTTAGTAAAGGTAAACTCATGCACTTTAGTGTGATGAGATATCCTGTGTCATTTTATATTGGTGGGATTATGCTAAAAAAAACTAATCAGGCTAGGGATCTTGGACTTTTAGTAGATAGGAAGTTGAAGTTCAGAGGATATATAGAAAATACTGCAAATACAACTCAGAGAATAATGGCAATGCTGAAACGAATGTTGACATGTAAAGATAAGTCATTTTGCCTCCTTACAAGGTCTTGATAAGACCTTGGACTATTGCATACAGGTCAGTCTCCTGGTTTCCATGCGATTCTGATATAGTGGAGAGAGTGCAAAGGATAATGTCAAAACCACGAGTTGCCTCAGTCCTGAAGATACTTCAGGTGCAAGCTTTGTTTGCTAACACTTGGATAAAGGACTAAACTAAATTTATTATAGTCTAACCAAGTGAAAAAAAAACTTCAATCTTTCTCTAAATCCAGAGTAATTTAATAATAAGGTGCGACACCTTTTGGCAACTCGTATAGGTAAATATGACTTCTCCACTGCTTCCACCTTGGTATCACCACCTCTGGGTCTAGCTCCCACTGACAGGACCTCAATAAAGGTCGAAACCGGTCTGGGTAGTGGCCCTTCCCTTAATGCATAGCATTATAAATGTCTGCATGGAGATGTGCTTTGCATTATGGGAGATACTAAGACAAGGAGCGATGAGAGCTTGGTCTACCTTTATCATGAGTTGCCTCAGTCCTGAAGATACTTCAGGAGCAAACTTTGTTTGCTTACACTTGGATAAAGGAATAAATTAAACTTATGATAATGTCAAAAATGATATCCGGATTGTGAATACAGATTGAGAATTTGTAGGTTGCAAACACTAGCAACAGGAGAAAGTGGGGTGATATGATTGAGACTCACAAACTTCTGAAAGGGCTATACAGAATTTCAATAGATGGAATCAATTTTATGGGGATAAGGAAAGGATGCGAAGGCATCCATGGCATCAAGAGTTGAGAATGAATACTGTCAAGATTTGGGGGTTAGGGCTAGATTTTTCTTTCATAGAGTAGTGCAAGATTGGAATGGATTGCCATCAGATGTGTGTGTGTGCACATAGCATAAATGAATTCAAGGACAGGTATGATAGCTAGTGCAAATAGTATGTCTTCCCTCAATGAGTTCCTGACTCCCTGAAGGTCTCTCTTAATAATCATTGTAGCATTCTGAACAGATTTTCTGTTGGCACTTTATCACATGCCTTTACAGATCTATAAAACTGAAATATACACTGGTGTCCAAAACATTTTTGGATGAACTACATTATTACCTGTGTTAATAAATTTTGCACAAATTAAATTGCAATACAATACATTTTTGGCAAAAAGTTACAAATTTCCTGAGGATGTAGTTAAGAAATTAATATACAGTGCTTACAGAAAATTATATGAAGAGACAGCTTTTTTCAATATGGAATATGTCACACCCCCCCCGAACTTCAATGCAGCTCTCACAATGTTGTACCATGTTTGGCACCAAGTGATTCAAGAGTTCTTGCGGCAATCTGGCTCACTCCTCCTTCAAAGTAAGGAGGAGGCCTTGTTTGTTCTGTGGAGGGGAATTTTGAGCAGCAGTGTGTTGTGTCTCCCTATTGCATCCCAAACATGGGTTGAGATCCGTGGAGTGTGCTGGCCACTCGATTCAATTAATATCCTCGATCTTCAGAAGTATCTTCAATGCTCATGTGGTGTGGCGTTGTCATACATAAAAATGAATTCTTCACCTACAGCATAGATGGTGAACCTATGGCATGCATGCCAGAGGTGGCACGTCTGAGAATTTTGCTGGCATGTCAACGATTTACAGGTGATATCGTTTTATACACTTATAAATTATTGTACTTTTTTTTTGATTGTTACAATACGTATAAGTTAAATTTTGTTTCACACCAGAGAGCAGCTATGAAGATGTGCATATGACTGGTGAGATATCAACAAAAGGTCGCACAACCCAAAGGCAACCTACAATTGTTGATTGAAATACTAATTCTCTTCAATCGAATTCCATAACATGTGAAACTATCATAACAATATTCACTATATATTTATTAGTTTTATCACATTCACGATGGGGTGTTGTTTATCGTTCTGACGGAACTTCTCTTTATCACTAGGCTCAACTCAAACAAAGTTTCAACTTTTGGTTGAATTTTATTGCTGCTTGTTTGTGTTTGAGCTGGCACAGAAACTCACATATGCATTATATGGCATATTTCAATGACATCGAGAATTTCAAATGCAATAAAACAAACACTTATTTCATGTAATTCAAAAATTGGAACATAGCTTTTAGTGGGATACCGTGTTTCTGGTGCAACATATGGTTTTGCTTGAGTCTATACAGCATAGTTTCTGTGAGAGTAGGACGTGATTCATTAGTTAGCGATGTGTTTATTCCAATTGTCTCTAATTGCACTATTTGTCATCATCAAATTCCTGACATGTACCCTCAAGGGGTGTACAGGATATGATAGTACTACATGAAAAATTTACATCATTACTAACTTCCTATCTACAATTTTCCTCCAAATCAGTCTGTTACTTATCAAGACTCCAACATTATCAGATCTTATATTTCTATCGTCTAAGGCACTTGATCTCATATCTCTGCGGTCTCTAGTGTTTGTTCAAGTGTTTTACTTCTGATCCGGCTCTCAGATCCATAAGTTAAAACTTGGTCTTCCTCTGGATCGTTTTTCCTGCCACCCTGGCAGAGAACACTTGTTTTGCTAATCCTTCCTTGCCCATTCTGTTTAAGTGACCATACCACCTGAGATTAGCTCTGCTAACGCATTCCTGAATGCAGACAATGTCAAGTTCTTTCCTAATATCCTCGTTTTTTATATGATATTGTCTGTTCATGCCCCTAATCTTTTTCTGGACTCTCATATCTGTGGTCTCTAGTCTTTGGACAAGTCTTTTACTTCTGACCCAGCTCTCAGATCCATAAGTTAAAACTGATTTGAACACTGTCTTGTATACAGCTAATTTACTGTTCCGACTAATTTCTCTCTTATTCCATATGAATTTATTCAATTGACTGCATACCATACCAACTTTGTTGATTCTGTTGTCTATTTCCATATTTAATTTACCATCTTCAGTAAAAATCGCGCCTAAGTAGCTGAAATGTTTTTCTTGTTCCACAGGTTCCCCGTTCACAACACAGTTGACATTTTCAACAATTCTACCTATTTTCATTGTCTTTGTCTTTTTAATGCTGACCTTCATACCATATCTATTACAGTTGTTCAATTTAGTCAGGGAATCTTGCAAACTTGTAGCAGATTTATTTAGAAGTATAACATCATCTGCATAAAGCAAAGAGCTGACATTAACATCTCCAATTCTGATATCATGTTTAATACCACTTTCCTTCATAATGTGATCCATATAGATAATGAATAACAGAGGGGATATTGTACATCCTTGTCTCACACCAGATTTAACATTAAACTATCTTCCTGTACTTCTTTCAATTCTAACTGCTGACTTACAACTCAAATAAAGACTTAAGTATTGCTTAATATAATGCCCCATTGACACCATATAACTGCAGCGTATTGAATAGCTTCTCTCTTGGCACCTTGTCATATGCCTTTTCCAGAGTGACAAAACTTAAATACAGATCTTTGTTATATTCATATGCTTTCTCAACTATTTGTCGTAAAGTGAAGATCTGATCCTGACAGCCTCTATTTGACCTGAATCGAGGTTTGTTCTTCACCAAGCTTTTCTTCTACAATTCTTCTCAACCAATCCTCAATAATTCTCACATTCAGCTTTATTTCCCTTTTTATATATGAGTACTATTAGAGCTCTACTCCAATCATCGGGAATTTGTCCCTCTGTCCATGCTTCCTGAATTATGCAGTGCAGCCACTGTAAGACTTTTATACCACCATACTTCAGCATTTCTTGTCGAATATCATCTACTCCTGCTGCCTTTCCACATTTCAAGCCTTTGATGGCTTCTTCTACTTCAAGTATGGATATGTATTCCTGACTGTATGCCTGTTGATGTTTTTTACCACTGTGCTATCAGTGCTTGTTTCATTTAGCAATTATTCAAAGTAATTACTCCATACTTCAAGGATATCATTTTTCTCCTGTTTTCATGTCACCTTTATCATCACTAACTCCTTTTACAGCACTCTTTCCTCCATTTCTATGCTTCTTCAACAACTTCCAGAATATCTTACCACCTTCTTGATATTTATTTTCTATATTCTTGCCAAAGTCCTCCCATGACTTTTGTTTAGCTAGTTTTACACAGTGTTTAGCTTTCTTACATTTGTCTCTGTATTCTCTAAGAGCACAAGCAGACTTATTTGCCAGGAACTTTTGATATGCTTTCTTCTTTTCCTTCACTGCCTCTTTAACTTCCTGTGTCCACCATGGAGTTCTGATTTTTCTATCCTTGCAGACAACCTCACCAACATGCCTCTCTGGCTGAATCAATCAGGGTTTTATTCAAGACTTGCCACTGAATCTCCAAGGTTTGATTCCTGTTCTCAAACTCTGTCATTTTTTTTTCAATAATCTTTGTGTATTTTAGTCTACAGTTCACATCTGACAGCTGCTCAACTTTTATTCGCTTTAAAACTTTCTTACGTTATTCTTTTCAATATGAAATTCAATTTTATCCTGTTCAAGACCGCTTCCAATTTCAAATCTTCTGTACACTCTGGTGTCCTGCACCAGGGAGAAAAGATCACTATCAACAATAACATAGCCTATGAGACTTTTCTTATACCTTGCCTCTTTTCTCCATGTGAATTTGTGCACATTTTTATGTCGGAACATGGTGTTAGTAATAACCAGTCCATGTCATGAGCAGAAATCCAACCAATGGTATTTGCCATTATTATTAGCTTTGCTCTTTTCTCCAAATTTTCCCAATTTTTGTATGTCTGACAATCATTTCCTACTTTGCTAATTAGATCCCCAACAAGCACCAACTTTTGCTTTTTCATTGTGTCAGTTACTTTCTCTAAAGCATCAAAAAATTCCTCCCCTTCTACCTTAATAAAACCTTCTGTGGAACCATAGGCAGAAATAAATCTCATTGTCCAGTTCGCCATTCTCATATTTGCCCACATCACTCTACTTGAGACTGCCTGCCATTCAAGAAGAGTAGCCTCGTATTTTGTGTTGAATACTATGGCTACTCCGTTTCCTTGATTGTCATTTCCTGAATATAACATTTTTGTATTTATTGCTCAGAAAGATCTCACCAGTTTTTGTCTTTTTTGTTTCAGTCACCCCTATTATGTCGATGTCGTACTTAACTAATTCTTCAGCTAGCTCCATTTCTTTGCCATTCAGGCTTCTTATGTCGATAGTACCGATCTTTAACTCTGGGGATGTTGAGTTGGGGTGTGTTTTAGGATTTGTTCCAGTAGCTGGCTTTTCGCTGTTCATCCTGGTTCCCTGGCGAAAACAACGGGGGGGCTTGTTTAACCAGGCGACGCCCCAACTATTTGTTGAGAAATATATTACACAGACTGCAAAAGCCTCCTTACCTTAATCGGGGATACAATAAAGCTACTTGCTTTTCTTGCATCTGCAGTATAATGGCTGTTGTGGAGGGTGTGTTGGTAACCACAGGGAGCAAGTTACTATTGCCTGACGTGAACATGTTTAAACATATTTCGTGTGCGAGGCATATGCAACACTTTTTAATGTCTTTTTTCGTAAAGTAAAATCAGGGATGCCAGTTATACGCAAGGGCGAGTTATTTTCGAGTAAATATGGTAAGCATTTTGTCAACAAGTTGACATCCTTCTGCTGCTTCCCTTGCTCAGCTAACTTCGATGGTGACTTACAATGCATAAATATTTTTCTCACTGCTGGTTTTTTTTCAAACCGACATAATGAAAATCAATTTAATAATACAATAACCAATTTTACACTGAATAACATTATAAAATTATATATAAATAAATATTATAAATAAAATAAAATATTATTTATAAAATCATAATTATTTATAAAATATTATAAATAAATTAATTAATTTAAGTTAGATTAATTTTCTATGAATTTTTCCCCTATTAAAAACTTCCTGCCATGTCAGCAAATCTATTGGTAAATTTTTGGCACATGTCGGGACGTCAGCATTTCGATTTGTAAATTTTTGGCACGCACACATAAAAAGGTTCGCCACCACTGGCCTACAGCACCATGGCACAATAGAACATGATATTGAAGAATTTCATTGCAATATCGTTCACCAGTAATATTCCCTTTTATATGCACTTGTAGCTCGGTGTATCCATTAAGCTTATTGCCTCCCAAAACCATTACCCTAGCACCGCCATATCTATCGCTTTCAAGACCACGCGATGGTAGGCTTTGATATGTGGAATTTGATACGTGGTAGGCTTTGATACTAGAATTGAAGGCTTTCCTCCAATTCTAGTTACTTGATCTGGCTTTCATGCCAGATCGAGTATCTAGAATTGGAGGAAAGACTAAAATGATTCATCTGTAAAGAGTACATTAGTCCACTGGTGTCTTGTCCAATTTTTATAGAAACAACACCACTGAAAACATGCTCTATGATGAGCTGTGGATAAAGGTATACAATACAGACTAAGGCCTTCAAGGCATAGACCTACTTGTTGCAGGTCTAGGCACAGTTTGAGATATCTGCATACTTGTGCTTGAATGGAGCTGACTTGCTGTGGTGCGTTGATTACATTTTGCTACTATAACTAAAAATCTGACTTCATGCTCTGAGGTAGAGTGAGGACAACCTATTAGCAATGCCTGGAACACATTCCATTGGTTTTAAATGCTGGCCAGAGCCTGGATATAAACACTATGTGAAATTCCAAACTCTCTAACAATATCAGTAATTCTGATATTGCTAGAGAGTCTTCAAACTTTCCAATAATTCTTCCCTGCATGAAATCATCTAGATGCCTTTAGACATTACAAGACATCGAAGTCTGCTACTTTTCAGATGAAAATGATAATTGAGTTAATCATTCATAATATAACTGAGTATGACAATTTCAGAGCCTTCTTGGGATGGTAAGGCAGTCATTCTAGTGTTCAAATTCCTTACTGTTGTTCTTTTCTCTCACTGATGATGTCTTACAATAAGTTATAGCTGTTTGAAGCTCTTTTCATAAAGAAATCCAGGTTTTCAGTCTATCCTCATAGTCTACATTTTAGTCCTGACATCATTTTTAACACTCTGCTTTGCACTCTCTCCACTGTATCTGCATGTTGCTTCAGAAACCATGAGACAGTTTTACACACAGGGGTAGTCTAGAAGAAGTTGTATCAAAGTTGTAACAGTAATTCTGATATCTATTTGTTGAGAAATATATTACACAGACTGCAAAAGCCTCCTTACCTTAATCGGGGATACAATAAAGCTACTTGCTTTTCTTGCATCTGCAGTATAATGGCTGTTGTGGAGGGTGTGTTGGTAACCACAGGGAGCAAGTTACTATTGCCTGACGTGAACATGTTTAAACATATTTCGTGTGCGAGGCATATGCAACACTTTTTAATGTCTTTTTTCGTAAAGTAAAATCAGGGATGCCAGTTATACGCAAGGGCGAGTTATTTTCGAGTAAATATGGTAAGCATTTTGTCAACAAGTTGACATCCTTCTGCTGCTTCCCTTGCTCAGCTAACTTCGATGGTGACTTACAATGCATAAATATTTTTCTCACTGCTGGTTTTTTTTCAAACCGACATAATGAAAATCAATTTAATAATACAATAACCAATTTTACACTGAATAACATTATAAAATTATATATAAATAAATATTATAAATAAAATAAAATATTATTTATAAAATCATAATTATTTATAAAATATTATAAATAAATTAATTAATTTAAGTTAGATTAATTTTCTATGAATTTTTCCCCTATTAAAAACTTCCTGCCATGTCAGCAAATCTATTGGTAAATTTTTGGCACATGTCGGGACGTCAGCATTTCGATTTGTAAATTTTTGGCACGCACACATAAAAAGGTTCGCCACCACTGGCCTACAGCACCATGGCACAATAGAACATGATATTGAAGAATTTCATTGCAATATCGTTCACCAGTAATATTCCCTTTTATATGCACTTGTAGCTCGGTGTATCCATTAAGCTTATTGCCTCCCAAAACCATTACCCTAGCACCGCCATATCTATCGCTTTCAAGACCACGCGATGGTAGGCTTTGATATGTGGAATTTGATACGTGGTAGGCTTTGATACTAGAATTGAAGGCTTTCCTCCAATTCTAGTTACTTGATCTGGCTTTCATGCCAGATCGAGTATCTAGAATTGGAGGAAAGACTAAAATGATTCATCTGTAAAGAGTACATTAGTCCACTGGTGTCTTGTCCAATTTTTATAGAAACAACACCACTGAAAACATGCTCTATGATGAGCTGTGGATAAAGGTATACAATACAGACTAAGGCCTTCAAGGCATAGACCTACTTGTTGCAGGTCTAGGCACAGTTTGAGATATCTGCATACTTGTGCTTGAATGGAGCTGACTTGCTGTGGTGCGTTGATTACATTTTGCTACTATAACTAAAAATCTGACTTCATGCTCTGAGGTAGAGTGAGGACAACCTATTAGCAATGCCTGGAACACATTCCATTGGTTTTAAATGCTGGCCAGAGCCTGGATATAAACACTATGTGAAATTCCAAACTCTCTAACAATATCAGTAATTCTGATATTGCTAGAGAGTCTTCAAACTTTCCAATAATTCTTCCCTGCATGAAATCATCTAGATGCCTTTAGACATTACAAGACATCGAAGTCTGCTACTTTTCAGATGAAAATGATAATTGAGTTAATCATTCATAATATAACTGAGTATGACAATTTCAGAGCCTTCTTGGGATGGTAAGGCAGTCATTCTAGTGTTCAAATTCCTTACTGTTGTTCTTTTCTCTCACTGATGATGTCTTACAATAAGTTATAGCTGTTTGAAGCTCTTTTCATAAAGAAATCCAGGTTTTCAGTCTATCCTCATAGTCTACATTTTAGTCCTGACATCATTTTTAACACTCTGCTTTGCACTCTCTCCACTGTATCTGCATGTTGCTTCAGAAACCATGAGACAGTTTTACACACAGGGGTAGTCTAGAAGAAGTTGTATCAAAGCCTAGTAAAGATCTTAAAGTCTTTCTTGAGATCTTTTTCTCACATCTTGACATCACACACTTCTTCTGCCAATCTTTCCTCTCCCATTCTATTGAAGTGAACATACTACTAAAGATTAGTTCTGCTCATACGCTAACTTAGGGGGTTCTCTACCTATTTATTTATTTAGTGTTTGGCTAAGAAGAATACATGAATATGCCACCACACACACACACACAAAAAGGATGTACAAGACAATAAAATGCATAAAATATGCATAAAAGAATACAATAGTGTGAAGTGACAATGTAGTCATATATACATACAAAAATACAGGTATCCCTTGCTTAACGAGGTTTTGCTTAACACGGGATTTGAATATCGCGGCTAAATTAATTGCGGCAATCCCTTGATATACGCACAGCAAGAGTTTCGATTAACGCGCCTTTAATCCTGCGGAGCTTGCAGCTGATCAGACAGATACATGCAAAATGTTTAATATAAATATTCTTACACAATTCAGTGTATAACTTGAAGGTCATGAGTAGCTGTGCATTCATATGTTACGAGTGATATTCCACTGTTTTTTGCAGTCAGTTTCAGTTTGGTTTAACACGTTATGTAAAGGTTTGTGATATTTGACAATAAATTGTATCCGAGAGATAACGCAACCTCCGATGTCAGTATAGTATGGTTTAGTTGTTTCTTTTATTCTTTGTTCAATAATTTGTAGATTGTAACTGGAAATAAATAAACCATCATGTATTACTGAAATAGAGAGCCAAAGGCTTATTTATACATGTCCTCTAGGATATGTATAAATAAGCCTTTATGGAAACTTATTTATAAAATACAATGTAAAACACGTCCTCTAGAAGATGTGTTTTACATTATGGAAAATACTAAGGAAAGTGATCTGGAGCTTACTCCACCTTTACTACGAGTTGCCCATAAGGTTTCTTATGCTTGCATCCGGGGAAACTTTTAGTTTCTATATATTCAGCATGAAACTCTTGTAGTTTCTATATTCGGCTATGAAATAATGTTGGATTCAATATCCACTTAATTTGTACCATCATGTATTATATTTGAGGTGTTTTTTCTTTATGTTTTATTGCATTTTAGCACATACTAGTAATGAATGTATCTCTCAGATATACCACGACCTACGCTGCAATTTTTACCACCGCGAGCTCCGCAGGGTTACATTTACCACGCAAAAACATGCGAGCCTCGTGGCTTGAGCATGATGACGTCATTCCTCCTACGCAGCCTCCTACAAATTATTAATACGGTAATTAATCATGGACAAATTGTAATTTTTACCATTGATTATTAGATTTGATTAACGCGATTTTGATATACACGGTAACATCGAGAGATTAATTAACCGCGTTAATCGAGGGATACCTGTATACAAATAATCATAAAATTAAAATTGAATGTCTAAGTTCGACAGCCAATCAACAGCATCTGTAGAAACTGTTATAAAGTCAGTTACAGGTCCCGTGTAGGCTCTGTGAGGACACTCAAATGCGATATGTTGTATAGTGCGGTTATCCTCACCAGAGTCACAAGATGAGTTCGGTCTTATTCCCCAAGTAAACAAGGATGTTCCACACCTACCATAGTTGGTGTGAACCCTATTTAGGGAGGTCCATATTTTTCGAGGTAGGTCAAACCCTGTTTGGATTAAAGACAGTCTACCAGATTACTGAGGCTTGGGCAGTCCATTCCATCTGCCATGTTATTGTTGCATCATAGTCCTCAGTGACAAACGCTGAGACATTATAATAGGCGGGTGTCTTGTTTTAAGCCTCTGTGATGTAAAGCTGTCAATATCAGAGTGTATAGGAAGCAGTGAATTCTGGCAAATTGTCTCGGCAACGTAGTTGTGGCAGTTGTATGTGGCTCAGAACTGGTAACCAATATGTGGAGTAGTCTTTATTGTTCCAGAAATGATACACATTGTCTAATTCAGGAGGGAATCAATTAATTTAACATGCACACTGTTCAGCCAGACAGCTGAGCAGTATTCAGCAGTTGAGTAAACGAATCCCAGAGCAGATGTCGTTAATGTGGGAGCACAAGCCTCCCATCCCAAGTTGCTCTGGCAAGTTTATGCAGTAGGTTATTTCTAGTCCTGAGTTTGGCAGCAATATTGGAAAGATGTCTATTAAAGGAGAGAATTCTGTACAGGGTTATGCCCAGATGCTTTGGATTAAAATTGTACAGTAGTATGTTCCCATTTAGTGGCACTCTTAAAATGTCACGTGCTATACTATTGTTCAAATGGAAACAGCATGTTTCAGTCTTGGTAATGCTTGGAATTAGATGTCACTTCTTAAAAAAGTGGTTTAGCTCCTTTAGGTCACTGGTTAGTATGTGCTCTATAGCACAGAAGTTCTGATGTGATGCATAGATCAGTATATGCGAATTTTCTAGATGTTGTCCTTGGAAGGTCAGAAATATACAAATTGAATAGAAGAGGGGCCAGAACCAACTTTGTGTGTGTGTGGGGGGTCCATTGTTAAGTAATCTTGGCTTGCTCATATCATCATCTATAACTACCCGTATTGTTCTATTTGACAGAATAGCACTGATCAGATGGGTCATTTTTTTTACATTTCAGTATTTTAAGCAGATTGTAGATCATGCCGTTCCTCCATACAGTGTCATCTGCAGCTGCCAAGTCTATAGAGATTGCATTTTAAGGCACTTTTTGAAACCAGATTCTATATGAGTCATTAGAGCAAAAACTTGATCTTCACAGTTGCACTAGGCCTGAAACCGGCCTGTTCGTAAGGGAGAGCGTCAATAACAATAGAACTAATTCTATTGTAAATAAGTCTTTCTAATAGCTTAAGACAGATACTGAGCAGTGCTATAGGTCTATAGCTTTCAGGATGGATATTATCATTGATTTTTTAAATTCTGCTGGTAATCTGCCACTCTGTAGAATATTAGAAAAGAATTTTGTCAGCCATACCATTGTATTTAGTTGTTTTTTTTTTTAAATTCAGGATGAATATTATCAAATCCAGGTGCTTTGCCAGTTTTCGCTCCCTGGAGTGCAGCAAGAAGTTCTTCTTTGGTGAATGGATTGAATAGATTAGTCACTTCAGAACAACCTTCCTTAAGTCTGGTCAATTCCTTCCTAATTATTTTAGTGTGGGTTTATTCTGAGTTAGCTCTGGACAGATTTACTATCTGATTGGCAATACAGTTGGCACTAACAGCAGCTTTCGCTTGCTGTTTTTATTTTAATTACCACCCAACTTTTTAAGGAGGCTCCATGCCTTCCTTCTTGAATGTTTAAAGTTCAGCCTTTTGATGGTGTCAATCCATTTGTTCTTTCTAGCTTCATTTAAGCTGTCAATAAGATCATCTATGACATCTACACTCCACTATTCAGAAAGTCATTATAAAGTGCTTCGCTGGTTTTGCTCCAACCAGGTACATATTCTTTTCTAGTACCTCTAGGGATGTGTTTTTTGACTGTATGTAGAAATTGCTATTTTCACAAATCTTCAGTAGTTACAAGGTTGTGGTGGAATCCAACACACATTTTTATGTAGTTCTGATGAGAAGCTGCTCCAGTTTGCCTTGGCAAAGCTCCAACGTGCCATTGGTGTAGTTTCAGTAATTGGAATTTGAGGACCCACCTCAATAAAGACAGGATAGTGTTGACTGTGTGGGAATCTTCCTAAAACGCATCAGCTGGTCAACTCCTTTGATTGGTTGTAACAAAACATGTCAGGATTGGTGCCACTGTTCCATCTAGCTGAGTTAAAAATGCAATTATCCTTGGGATCAAAAATCAACTGTACGTTGTTTGCCTCTGCCCACTTGGCTAGCTTGGCACCATTTGCATCAGTTTCTCTATATCAACTGAGTATGATGACTATTAAAGTCTCCAATATAAACAGCAGGGTGTATTCGCAGAACTTCATCAGGCCAGCTTGTAGATGGTGGCTTGTAGACATTAATTATTTTTAAGTCATTAACTTCTTTAATAATAGTAGATATGTTTGAAGCATGGCTAGCAGAAATGAATGGACCTTAGTAAGTGAATTTCGGGCATAGGTGGTTACCCCATACATCTGATATGTTGCTCCTATAAGATTGAAACTAGGAATAGAGCCTCTTTCTCGTAGTTGTGACTCATTGCTTGTATGGGTTTCTTGTATGATGGTAATGTCAATTCTGTTGTCATTAAGAAGTCTAGTAAGACATTCGCTCTTAGCCCTGCTGATACTTTCTATATTCAGCTGGCAGACTCTGAGCAGTTGTCCAAAGGACCGAGTCTTAGGGCACTTCTAGTTGACAGGATGAGTCCTAGTTTCTGTCATTGTAACCTGATAAACTGTTTGTGTACACTAATCAGATCCTAAGATTGTCTGGATGGCTCTCTACCTGTGGTATCCATACCTATTTGGGATATGTGTCAAAATTTTTGGGGGGGGTATGCTGTGAGAGCTCAAAAGTCGCTAGATCTAGTAACAAAGTTGCTAAGTTGGCAACACTGATGAACTGTGCAAGCCACAATGGATACCACATGTATCCATACCTATTTGGGATATGTGGCAAAATTTTTGGGGGGTATGCTGTGAGAGCTCAAAAGTCGCTAGATCTAGTAACAGAGTTACTAAGTTGGCAACACTGATGAACTGTGCAAGCGTAAACACGTGCATCTCAATGATTAAAAATGTTTATAATTTTATAAGATTTGTTAAATTGTTTATGTCACTATGTGTTAATTGATATATGTAATTTATGAATGCAAAATTTAATGTGTGTGTGTGTGTGTTTTGTTTTATTCCCATTGTTATACTATAACTATAGTTTTATCTATCTATACAAGGGATACACACAACTACATACACATTTCCAGGAGATATATGAAGCATAGAAGGTTCAGAACCACTTCTCTAATCTAACAAAGTCAAATATGTACATTTTTTTCCAAATATATACATTTTTCAAATGATTCTGCCACTAATGCATTTTGTTTGCTCCTCTGATTTTTCTCAGAAGCATTAGTCTTTTCCCTACTGTTTTATTTTTAAGTTCTCCACTTAGAAATAAAAGTTTTTGTTTTTTCAGCAAGATTTTTATGCCTTATTTGTTACAGAAGTTATTATTTTAGTTAACGAATCCTGGAGATTTGCACTGTATGTGTTTTATGTTGCTCCCACCCAAGAAAGATTATTTGCAAACTTAGAGTACAGTGGTGGCTGGTACACAAGCACTGCAACACTGCAGCACCCCCAAGGAAAAAACAAAAGAATTAAATTTTGTTTGTGTTTATAAATAATAACAATGTTTAGAACATTATATAAATGCAATACATGTTAAAGGTTACAGCTTATGTTTCAACATTGATTGAATAGTTAATAATTGGAATTGTTTCATTAACGCTTTAGCTTACGAAACAAATGCACTGCAATCTAACGCAGTGTTGGAATTATCACGTTCAGCCAAATGCAGCTCAACTTGCCGATATTCGTTTGCGCTTGTCATTGCACATGACAAGTGAATCTCACACTGCTCATTTGAGCAGCGTTGCTACAGATAAATTGTATGTTCATCATCATCATCATATTCCTGCTATGTACCCTCAAGGGGTGTACAGGATATGACAGTTCTTTCCTAATATCCTCATTTTTAATATGATATTGCCATTAATGCCATCCGTTCATGCCTATAATCTTTCTCAGGACTCTCATATCTGCGGTCTCTAGTCTTTGGTCAAGTGTTTTACTTCTGACCCAGCTCTCAGATCCATAAGTTAAAATTGGTTTGAACACAGTCTTGTATACAGCTAATTTAGTGTTCCGACTAATTTCTTTCTTATTCCATATGAATTTATTCAATTGACTTCCCACGATACCAGCTTTGCTGATTCTGTTGTCTATTTCTATATTTAGTTTACCATCTTCAGTAAAAATTGTGCCTAAGTAGCTGAAATGTTTTACTTGTTCCACAGGTTCTCCATTCACAACACAGTTGACATTTTCAATGATTCTGCCTATTTTCATTGTCTTTGTCTTTTTATTGCTGACCTTCATACCATATCTATTACAACAGCTATTCAATTTAGTCAGAGAATCTTGCAGACTTGTAGCGGATTTATTTAGAAGTATAACATCGTCCGCATAAAGCAAGGAGCTGACATTAACATCTTCAATTTTGATATCAGGTTTAATACCACTTTCATTCATAATGTGATCCATATAGATAATGAATAACAGAGGGAATAATGTACATCCTTGTCTCACACCAGATTTAACATTAAACCATCTTCCTGTACTTCCTTCAATTCTAACTGCTGACTCACAACTCAAATAAAGACTAAGTATTGCTTGATATAATGCCCCATTGACACCATATAACTGCAGCGTATTGAATAGCTTCTCTCTTGGCACCTTGTCATATGCCTTTTCCAAATCGACAAAACTTAAATACAGATCTTTGTTATATTCCCATGCTTTCTCAGCTATCTGTCATAAAGTCAAGTTCTGATCCTAACAGCCTCTCTTTGGCCTGAATCCAGCTTGTTCTTCACCAAGCTTTTCTTCCACAATTCTTCTCAACCGTTTCTCAAGTATACTGGCATAGATCTTGCCAGGAACACTCAGTAGGGAAATACCTCTGTAATTCTCACATTCAGTTTTATTTCCCTTTTTATATATGGGTACTATGAGAGCTCTACTCCAATCATCGGGAATTCGTCCCTCTGTCCAGGCTTTCTGAACTATGCAGTGCAGCCACTGTAAGACTTTTATACCACCATACTTCAGCATTTCTGGTCGAATATCATCTACTCCTGCTGCCTTTCCATATTTCAAGCCTTTGATGGCTTTTTCTACTTCAAGTATGGATATGTATTCCTGACTGCATGCCTGGTCAGTGTTTTTTTATCACTGTGCTGTCATCACTGCTTGTTTCATTTTTCAAAGTAATTACTCCATACTTCAAGGATATCTTTTTCTCCTGTTTTCATGTCACCTTTATCATCTCCAACTACTTTTACAGCACTCTTTCCTCCATTCCTAAGCTTCTTCAACAACCTCCAGAATATTTTGCCACCTTCTTGATATTTATTTTCTATATTCTTGCCAAAGTCCTCCCATGACTTTTGTTTAGCTAGTTTTACACACTGTTTAGCTTTCTTACATTTGTCTCTGTATTCTGTAAGAGTAAAAGCTGACTTATTTGCCAGGAACTTTTGATATGCTTTCTTCTTTTCCTTCACTGCCTCTTTAACTTCCTGTGTCCACCAGGGAGTTCAGATTTTTTTTTATCCTTGCACACAACCTCACCACATACCTCTCTGGCAGAATCAATCAATGTTTTCTTCAGAGTTTGCCACTGAATCGCCAAGGTTTGATTCCTGTTCTCAAACTCTTTCATTTTCTTTTCAATAATCTTTCTGTATTTTAGTCTACAGTTCACATCTGAGAGCTGCTCAACTTTTATTCGCTTTAAAACTTTCTTACATGTTATTCTTTTCAATATGAAATTCAATTTTATCCTGCTCAAGACTAAATAGTGATCACTTCCAATTTCAAATCCTCTGTACACTCTGGTGTCCTGCACCAGGGAGAAGACATCACTATCAACAGTAACATAGTCAATGAGACTTTTCTTATTCCTAGCCTCTTCTCTCCATGTGAATTTGTGCACATTTTTATGTTGGAACATGGTGTTAGTAATAACCAGTCCATGTCCTGAGCAGAAATCCAACAGATATTTGCCATTATTATTAGCTTTGCTCTTTTCTCCAAAATTTCCCAAAATATTTTTGTATGTCTCGCAATCATTTCCTACTCTGCTATTTAGATCCCCAACAAGGACCAACTTTTCCTTTTTCATTGTGTCAGTTGCTTTTTCTAGAGTGTCAAAAAATTCCTCCACTTCTACCTTAGTAGAACCTTCTGTGGGACCATAGGCACAAATAAGTCTCATTGTCCAGTTCCCCATTCTCATATTTGCCCACATTACTCTACTTGAGACAGACTGCCATTCAAGAAGATTAACCTCGTATTTTGTGTTGAATACTATGGTTACTCCTTCTTTTCCTTGATTGTCATTGCCTGAATATAACATTTTGTATTTATTGCTTAGAAAGATCTCACCAGTTTTGGTCTTTTTTGTTTCAGTCACCCCTATTATGTCGATCTGGTACTTATCTAATTCCTCAGCTAGCTCCATTTCTTTGCCATTCAGGCTTCTTACGTTGATAGTACCAATCTTTAATTCTGGTGATGTTGAGTTGGGGTTTGTTTTCAGATTTGTTCCAGTAGCAGACTTTTCGCTGTTCGCCCTGGTTCCCTGGCGAAAACAACCGGGGCCTTGTTTAACCGGGCGATGCCCCAGCCGGCATGAAATTTTGTCATGTTGTACTATCATTTTTTATTTTGGTTTAACCAATAAGAATACAATTTGGTCGGCTTAATCCCAAATTGCCAGCCCATCCTCATTCGTTCAGTATCAAAGTAGATACCCAACAGGGAGCACCACAAGAAGTTGAGGATTGGACATTAGGTCAGAAGCCCTGGTCGGTTCTCCGCATTCCTTTAAAGGCTATGTGGAGGTCTCCTCTCAGTTATACAGCTTTGACCCTTAAGCACCCCAAATTGTATGTTTGAACCGTTATATCTGTGAGATACGAAAATTTTATTATCGATGCATGTTTCGTGGTGATAGTGAACTATTTTTTGTAAAACTTATTTCATTCTGTTAAAATAACGTAATTATTTATTTATTATACATGCAAGACTGAATTATGACGAGTGTCACTGTTGAAAATATGAAAATTATATTTTTTCGATTATAGTTACACAAAACAAATGCACTGCGATCTAACACGGTGTCAGAATTATTGCATTCAGCCAATTGTAGCTAGACTCACCAATATTTGTATGCACTTGTCATTGCACATAACAAGTGAATTCGACACTGCTCAAAAGAGCAATGTAGTATTACTACAGAAACTGTATGCATGCGCACGTTATTTATGTGAGATACGAAACTTTTATTATTGGTGTGTGTTCATGGTGAGGGTGAAATATTTTTAATAAAGCAATTTTTCAAAAAAAAAATCAGCTAAAGCCTTTTTTTATTCCTGTATATAGGGAGTAGGCAAGGCCATTTTAGCCCTATCTAACTTTTGGAGACTGAGTGGGCAGTTCAATCTCCACTGGTATCCAATCAGAGATAGCTGACCCAAGGTTATCATTAATTAAGCGGCATGCAGTGAAGAGAGACGGCTCAACAAGTGCCACCATCTCGTGTCTCGTATTTAATGTCAGAAATAATGTGGTCCTATGGTCGATTTTCTTGAGTTTACGGGATGAAAAACCCAAGTTTACAGGAGAAAAAAAACCCGCTTGCCAGTGCTAGAGATCGACTAACTCAGAAACCGGTCGAAAAAAGGCTTAGAAAAATTTCTTCTAGTCGCCGACTAGATTCGAAACCAAGAAGTCTTCCTTTGTGAGGTCAAGTGCCATGGTGTGCAAGAGCCACATCCACTGAGCTACACAGGCTCTGAAGCAATTTTTTAATATGTAAATTTATTTATTAATAAATTGGTTACTGATTAAGAAAAAAAGTATTTTTTTTAATTTTATATATGCAACACCCCCACTTAAAATTTTCACCAGCTGCCACTGCTATAGTACAAACCTATTTTGTACCATGGATGGGCTAAGGATTTTTTTTTATTATTTTATCAATTTTATATAATTTTTTTTTTTTGTATTTTTAATTCATTTTTACATAGTCCAGCAACCTTGCTCTACAGACCAAACATGGAATATTTTCAAGACATTTCAGGCCTCCAATAAGCAATGTAGTGGTCTCACACCGAGTGAGGAAATTCATCTTCCACTTAAAGATAATTGCAAATATCCATACCCATGGCAGAATTTGAACCTGCAGTGTGTTAGAAAGCAGGTAAGCTAACCACTCAGCCAACCAGGTTAGCAATTAGTAATCAAAGTATAGCATCATTTGCATAAGGTAGAAAGTTACTTTTGCTATTGCCAGAATTTGATATCAGGTTTAATTCCACTTTCTTTCATAATCCATATGAATAAGAGTAGAGATGGTGTGTGTGTGTGTGTGTATCCTTCTGATAATAGTTAAGAGTGGAAATAGTGTGCACCTTGTATAAAATCATTGTTTACATCAAATCATCTTCCCATACTTCCATCAATTCTAAATGCTAAATTACAGCCTCTACATACAAGTATAGGATTGAGTATACTGAGTAAAGGACTAAATAAAATATAATTTCTTGGCAAGTATAATTTACTTTGTAACCATGTAAAAAAACTTTCTACAACTGTCTCTTATCCAGAATATTTTACTAAGGTGATGACACTTTTTTGTTACTAGTATATGGACAATATGAGGCCTACATTAATTGAACTGGGTATCTTTCTGAGTCAGGCTCCTACTGATGAGACCTCAATAAAGGTTAAAACTGGTCTGAGTAGTGACCCTTCCCATATTACACAGTAATATGCACTTCTGAAAGGAAGTGTGCTTTGCATAATGGGACACTAAGGCAATCAATGTGAAATCAACAGTCTCTAGTCATGAAGATACCTCACATACAAGCATTGCTTATAGGGGGTGTGAAACAAGAGGACATCCCTGGAAGTTGGATAAAGGTGTGGTTAGTAGTGTGTTAGGGATTAGATTTTTTGGAATGGGTTGCCAAAGTCAGTTGTCAGTGTTTTGTTAATGGGTTCAAGGACAGGCATGACAGACTCAATGGAGATGCCTGTAAAATAATAATAAATATAGGTTATGTATTACTCTTTGTAATGTTCCATTTTACTCCATATAATTAGCAGTTTAAAAAAGCTTTTCACTTGGCATCTTCACGTGTTTTTTATCCAGATAAACTGGCCATTCCATGGACACCAGTTTACACAACGTAAGTCTCAGAACAGAAAGGATTCCACAGAAAGAATGTATGGCAATCCCAATTCTGCAAGGATAGTGCAAAAACTGATGTGTGAACTGGTTGATTACTTCTCAGATGTGTGATCTGGCTTCCATGGTAAGTAGATTTGGGATTTATACAGAGTTAGCAGCTGTACAGCTGAAATGTAGTGCCCTGAATGGAAAAGGTGTTTTTTTTTGCAGCTGCTGAAGTTATAGCTGAAATGTGTTTGTGCTATCGAAGAAGTAATAATATTTCCAATAATATTAAAAAAATTATTGGAAACCAAAGCCTACATGAAGAGTCAAATATTAATGGAGAAAGATTAAAAATTAATTTGGTCACATCCAGAAATTTAAAAATAAGCAGCACTATGTTTATGAAGAAGAATATACACAAACAAACATGGATATCTCCAGATGGACATACATTTAATGAAGTAGACTATATCATAATTAGTAAAATATGTAAGAATTGCATTCAGAATATCTGGAGTTTCAGAAGAGTTGACTGTGACAGTGACCATTTTCTAACTGGTACTATTCTTAAGGTTAAAATAAACAGTAAATATTTTTCAGCATATGAGAATCACTGAGATGCCATATTAAACAAACTAGATAAAATAGAAGAGAAAAGAAAATATGAAATGTGAATTAAATTGAAAAATATGAAGCCAAAAGAGAATGAAAATATCTGAAATCATATCAAGGATAGGATAGGATAAAAGTAGCAACAGAAAGCTCCACTGGAATTCAAAGTAAAATCTTCTTCTTCTTCTCTCTTCCATCATTTATGTGGATGATGATGAGGTCGACTGAACTCTTTCCACTTCTGTCTGTCCCGAGAGAGTCCGAACAATTCTGTCCAGTTTGGTGTCGCTTGTTGTGATTTGGTTTTTAGGTCCTCTTTTATTTTGTTTATCCATCTAATTCTGGGCCATCCTTTGGATCTTTTACCTTCCATTGTTGTATTCAGGGCTTTAATGGTAGTCTTTCTGTTCCCATTCTGGTCGCATGGCTAAACCATCACAGTCTTCTTTCTTGGATTTTGTCTATTATTGTTATTTCTTGTTTTAGTCGTTTCCGTATGTCTTCGTTTCTTAGTCGATCCAACAGAGATACTCCAAGTAATCTTCCTAGCCAACCCATTTCAGTAACTAATAATTTTTTTCTCTTCAGCCTATTTTGAGATTCCAGCATTCACTTCCATAGAGGAGTATAGGGAGGACCATTGTTTCATAGATTCATACTTTTGTTACTTGTTTGATGTCTCTCTCTCTCTGGAAGTCAAGAGACATCTACTTTTGTTACTTGTTTGATGTCTCTTGACTTCCATATTTTATTAAGTCGTCCAAAAGTTTGGGATGCTTGACTGATTCATCTGTTTATATCTTTTATAATTTCACCATTGTACTCAATAACTCCTCCAAGGTAGGTGAAGTTTTCTACCTACTCTAGATTCTTACTATCAATTTCAATTTTCAGATTGGTGCTTCTTGTTCCTATTTGCATAATTTTTGTTTTGTCTGTATTTATGTTTAATCCAGATTTTATACACTCCTTTATTTTATCAGAAATTCGCTGTAGATTTTCTTATGTGCTTGCAAGTAATGCAATGTCGTCTGCAAATTTTAAATTTGTTAAATGTTTCCCATATATTTTGATTCCGGAGTCTTCATTATTTAAGGCCTTATAGGTTGCTTCTTCCAGTGTAAGACTGAACAGGTCTGGTCACAGATTGCATCCCTGTCATACTCCGCTCTTTGTGTGGAACCAGCTGGTTAAGGTGTCCTCCATTAGTACTGCATTTTCAGATTTCTCATACAGATTCTTTATTATTCTTATGGTTTTGTTGGGAATTCCAAATTCTTCCATAGTTCTCTTCTATGGATTGAATCAAATGCCTGACGAAAGTCTATGAAATTTATGTAACAACTTTGGTTGTACTCTAGTGTCTTTTCTATTAGCTGTCTTAATAGTTGATCAATTGTGCTTCACCCTGGTCTGAAACACTGGCTTGTTCTTCTCCGAGTGCCAGTTAACTCTCAGGTGCTCACAGGCATGGCAAACCCGAGATACCCAAGCTACACCTGATCTTACTTCATACAATATACACTTGGTATATCTTATCTGGAGACTGGTCTTCTACTCTTCTTTCCCTCTACTCTCTCTTACTTCTTACTCCCCTCCCCCAGTGCTATTAGAGCAACTTGAGGGCGAGGGTGGGTGACTCTTTCATCTCAAACTGTAGTTTCCACTATCTATTAAAAAATGCAGCTGAATTCAGGTCAAGGAGTGGTGGTTGACACTTGACGAAAACTTAACCATTGAAACCGAATGAACTCTAACCAACCTAAAGATACATGCCGGCTCGACCGTCCCCCGGTCAAACAAGGGTCGCATCCACTATTAGGGAACCAAGATAGTGAAGGCGAAAAATATGCTATTGGAACAAAACATCACCTAATAGACAGGAAAAACATAACAAGCATAGGAACATGGAATGCAAGAACTCTTCACCAGGAAGGAGCATTGGAAATACTACTGCATGAATTAGACAACTACCGATGGGAAGTGATTGGACTCTGTGAAACCAGATGGACTAGAAAAGGAGAATTCCACCATGGACAGTACAAAATCTTAACTTCAGGCAGGGAGGACAACAAACACCAAGAAGGAGTAGCACTTATATTAAAACCAAAGGCTCAAAACTCTCTATTGTCCTGCAATCCTATCTCACCTAGGATAATTAAAGCAAGATTTAAAACATCAATCGGATCACTAACTATTATTCAAGTATACTCACCAACTTCAACATCATCAGAAGAAGACAATGAGGAGTTCTATATGGATTTGCAAAAGCAATACAGCAGACATCAAGTCAAGATCTCCTAATTATAATGGTGGACTTAAACGCAAAAGTAGGCAAAGACTGGGATACCTGGCAAAGAGTAATCGGAAAGTTCAGGTATGGAGAAAGCAATGAACGTGGTGAAAGATTGCTAAACTTCTGCTAAATAATAGACTAACAATAAACAACACTCTTTAAATATCCAAAACCTCAAAGAAAATGGACATGGATATCACCAGACAGACAAACCAAGAATATGATAGCTATATTATTGTAAACCAAAGATGGAAATCAAGTATCCTAAACTGCAGATCATTCTCTGCAGAATGTGGATCAACCATAAGCTAGTATTAGCAAACCTAAGAATAAAGTTAAAATCTGGAAGCACTTTTAGAGTCAAAAGGAGACAATGTAAAAAAACTACAAGACAACAATATTCTAAGAAAATATCAACTAGAACTAGATAAAAACATGAAGGAACTACCAAAACAGAATATAAACATCGAAGAACACTGGTGCAAATTAAAGGAAATAATATTAAATTTGGCAGAAAAAACAATAGGTTACACAGAAAGAGGAAGTAAAAAGGCTAAGTGATCAAAGGAAAAGCATAAAACTAAAACAGAATTGAATATAATAGATTAACCAGAGAAATTAGAAAACTAGTTAAAAGAGACAAGAATAACTGATTAGAAGAAAAATGCAAAATGGTAGAAAAGCTATCAAAAGAAAATAACCTTCATGGATTATATAAACAAAGAGACCAAATTAGTAAGACACGGACAACAAAAATTACAATGAACAAAAACAAAGAGGGACATTTAATTGAAAGAAAAACAAAAAGAATGGCCAAATGGGAAGAATACTTCAAAGATTTATATAATAAAAACAGCTCCCAGGATATTACTATTCCACTGAAATGGAAGAGGAAACAAATATCTTTACCAAAGAAATAATAGCACACAGCATAGAAAAACTCAAAACTAGGAAAGCACCTGGCACTGATCAAATATATGCAGAATTCTTAAAAGCAGCAAAGGAACAACTTTTGGAACCATTAAAAACATTATTTGAAAGGATCTACAAAAACGAAGCAGTGCCTATTGATTGGACCAAATCAGTCATAACTCCTATATACAAAAAAGGAGATAAAGCAGAATGCAATAATCACTAAGGCATTAGCCCCCTCAGTATTCCAAGTAAGGTTTTTACAAAAGTACTCCAAAGTAAAATACAGCGCAAAAAATGGTTTAACGAAGATAATCCAATTATCTTCATCTGATATTCATGCTGCTCAGAAATATAAAGAGAGCAAGCAACGAAGCTAATAAAATAATCAGATAACAGAAAATAAAATCTCGTGTGCAAAGATTGAAGAAATCCATAAATACTTTACAGTAAATAACCACAGAAAAATTTTCCATGAAATTAGAAACCAAAAATAGGTTCTTGTATTCTTATATCCTCGTATGTTTTTTCTTGCAGTTATATCAGTTGCTTTAATATCATTTTTGTTCTAGGTGTTTATCAGAACTTTTACCCCCCCCACCCTGCATGAAAACAGCAATGTTCAACAATAGCAGTGGACAAACACTAGCCACTAAAGATGAAATAAAGAGGTGGAGAGAGTACTTTAACAAACTCCTAAACTGAGATGAACCTGTTGAGACTTCTACCATAACTGTGACCCAGAGAAATATTTAAACCTTCACTAGCTGAAGTAGAAGATAGTATTAAGGCATCTCAAAGACAACAAGGCACCAGGAATTGAAAGTTTTTTCACTTGGTTAAACTATAAGTTAAAGATATCAAGAAATTATATTCTTTGTTTCATCCTTTATCCAATTGTAAGCAAAGTATGCACATGAAGTAACTTCATAACTGGGCTTGTATATAGAGGCTAATGTCTTTATTATTATTACAGGTAACCCTCGTATAACGCGGTACTTATACAACGCGGTTTCGATATAACAAGGTCTGAAATTGTAGTAACCCTTGTTGAATGTAGTACTTATACAACACAGTTCTGATAAAAACACGATCTACAAATTGTAGTAACCCTTTATTTTTTCATGTTTTTCACTGCGTGAACTTAAAAATCAAATTTTATCTTTGTTAAATTTGTGTCTGCCTGTATCCCGCATGTAATTATAAGTAGCGAAGTTATATTAGGAGAAATACCCTTTAGCACGCATGTTACCTCAATTGTTTACCGTATAAAATGTTTATTGTTGAAAATTTTCCTCGTTTCTATCAGGAAAGTGCATTAAAAATCATAAGTGTGTTCATCTCAAGCCGAGCACTTTATTTTCTGGTGAGTTACATACAATATGTAATGCTTGCTTTTTTGTGTAAAAAAATTATTTTTATAGTAATGGCCACAAACTGCAACGAAAGGGAAAAACCAACATTGAAAACAAAATTAATTTCTCATTAAAGAAAAATATTCAAAATCTTGGATCGGCTGAAAAATGGAGAAAAAGCAGGAGTTTTTTTTAAGCAGGGACTTTGAATTTAAATGAATCAACAATTCGAACAATCAAACAAAATAAACATAAAATCCGAGAAAGTGTTTATTGCTGGGTCGATGATAAGTGTGAAGCGCGTTGCTCGTGCACACGATATTCTAATTGAAAAATGGAGAAATCTCTAATGATTTCGATAGAAGATTGCACCTCAAAAGAAAATTCCTATGGATGGAAATCTTATTAAACAAAAAACTCTCAAAGTTTATAAACATTTATAGTGCAGACAAAATGAACATAAAATCCGAGAAAGTGTTTATCGCTGGGTCAATGATAAGTGTGAAGCGTGTTGCTCGTGTACACGATATTCTAATTGAAAAATGGAGAAATCTCTAATGATTTCGATAGAAGATAGCACCTCAAAAGAAAATTCCTATGGATGGAAATCTTATTATACAAAAAACTCTCAAAGTTTATAAACATTTATAGTGCAGGCCAGGTGTTCAATGTGGATGAATCCAGGTTATATTGGAAAAGAGTGCAAAAACGCACCTATATTTCGAAAAATGAAAGATCAGCTGCTGGATTCAAAGTTTCCAAAGATAGAATTACTCTACTGTTTTGTAGTAATGCCTCAGGTGATTACAAATAATAATAATAATGACAAAACCAGTGTTTATTAACCAATCCTCAAATCCTTGTGCTATGAAAGATTAAAATATGCACTATTTTATTTTTTGCCTAAAACATTTATGCATTGCGTGCAATGAAGTTTAAGTACAATGTCATTTTTATACTATGTATTTGTTTCACAGTTTATATGTTTTCTTAACTTACATGAATTACCTGAATTAAATAAAAATATATTTTTTGTTGGATATGTCATTGTTGTTTATATAATTAAAAAAAAAAACGATTTCGGAATATAACCCTACTTTTTCTATGTGATGTGAGACTCGCATAACGCGATTTATATAACGCAGCATTTCTGCGGAACCTAACGTCCGCATTATACGAGGGTTACCTCATCATCTACACCAGGTTTCGCCAAACTTCTTTGACCGTCGACCCCTTCAAGAGTTTCTCGACTTTTCATCGACCCCCTCTATTTTACTATTACATAATTATAATAGACAAGCAAAAAAGACGTTTATGTAAGTTTTTAGATTGTTTATTTTATAGTTATTACAGTGTTTATTGTATGTATAATATAGTATATATTATTATATTACTTTTACTATCACTAGTAATATCACTGGTATTACTAGTGATATTAATAAACTACTGGTATTAATATCACTGGTATTACTACCAGCCCTGCTGAACTCTTCAACATAGAGAAGTTTAGTTCGTGAATGGATAACGATTGGATTATAATATGTATGTTGATGAATTTTAGAACATTAGCGCTCACTTGTATCTCAATGCGCAAAAATGAGACTGGGATCAAGACGTGTACGGTTCTTATTTACTTATACTTACACGTATTCAATCTCGCTCCCACTGCACCGGCCTGGCGGGAACTGCGACATCCATTTATTGGTAAATATGTCATTCTAGACGACTTGATTGGCCTCCATAACTATTTTCGTGACTTTTCTCCATCTTACAGGTCCTATTCATGTCACTGTTCCCACGATTCACTCTTAATTGCATTGTCATTCAGGATGGAGGTAATCCAAGTTAACCGAATTAAATATTACCCGTACAATAATGTCTTATATTTTTTTTTTATCGACCCCAACAATGTTATATCGACCACTTTGGCGACCAATGATCTACACCAATACCTACCGCCCATCACCACCACTAGTATTTTCACTGACAATCACAAACATCCATGCCCATGGTGAAATTCAAACCCACAGCCTTTTGGCTGGAAAGCGAATATGCTAACCACTCGGCCAATCAGGCTGGACTTCATATCAATTGCCCTAGTATCCTGTCATGCAAGGTACATATCTTTACAGAGAGGTATAATGCTATGCATTACGGGAATGACCACTACCAAGACCAGTTTCGACCTTTACTGAGGTATGTTTAAGTGCAGGGATAACTCTCCAAAATCTCCGAGTGATCTACACTCTAAATCTCACTGAGTGACCCTAAAGGATCACTACTAAACTCATTACTCCTGAGCTGAATCACTCCAGAACATTAACTCAGCAGAGGTTCCAACCAGTGCAAAAACCCCACCAAATAGAATTTCTCTCTCTACTCCCCAGGAGGTAAGTAAACTCAACAACAGGCATTAATAAACATCATCAGTGAGAGCTAGATCCTGAAGAGATATGAAAGTTGAAGTAATACAAAAGTCATTTAAATATAAAGAGCCAATAGGCTTCATTTCGGCAATATAAATATTATTCAAATTAAGGGGATATTAAATCCCACATTGAGTTTCTTATTCAGTTTTAAACAAAGATTGGAATCAGAGAGTTTCATGCTGAATATAGTAAACTATAAAAGTATCAGCGGTTACTAGCGTGAGCTAATGCAAGTAGTCCTAGTACGTAGTACAATCTCAGGCAACTCGTTGCAAAGGTGGGGAAAGTTCTGATCGATAATCTTGGTATTTTCCATAATGTAAAAACACATTTCCTAGGAAATGTATGCTGTTATTACATTATGGTGGGAGGTCACTACTCAGACCAGTTTCAGCCTTTTTTGAGGCTTCATCAGTGAGTAGCTAGACCAAATAGATACCAAAGAGTATAGCGAAAAGAACTTATATACTCTGCTATACGAGTTGTCAAACAGGTGCAACCATTAAGTTACTTAAATATAAAGAGCCAATAGGCTTCATTTTTATTGGCTTTTTATATTTAAGTAACTTAATAGTTGCACTTGTTTGACAACTTGTATAGCAGAGTATATAAGTTCTTTTCGCTATACTCTTTGGTATCTATTTGGTCTAGCTACTCACTGATGAAGCCTCAAAAATGGCTGAAACCGGTCTGAGTAGTGACCTCCCACCATAATGTAATAATAGCATACATTTCCAAGGAAATGTGTTTTTACATTATGGAAAATACCAAGATTAGCGATCAGAACTTTCCCCACCTTTGCAACGAGTTGCCTGAGATTGTACTACGTACTAGGACTACTTGCATTAGCTCACGCTAGTAACCGCTGATACTTTTATAGTTTACTATATTCAGCATGAAACTCTGATTCCAATCTTTGAGTTTCATATTCGGTTTTGAAACAATGTGGGATTTAATATCCCCTTAATCTGAATACAAAAGTCATATTTCCCATATACAAGTAGTCAAATAGCGTAACACCTTATTACTAAAATACTCTAGATTAAAGCTAGTTGTTGAAAGCTTTTTATTATACTATAAATTAAAGATGCCAAGAAGTTATATTCTTGGTTTTCATCCTATATCCAAGTTTAAGCAAACAATACCTTTCCATAATGGATAGCATTATACATGTCTGTAAGGGTATGTGCCTTGCATTATGAGATACTAAGGCAATTGATGTGAAGTCATTAGCCTATATATAAGTAGCCCAGTTGTGAAGTTACTTCATGCTCAAACTTTGTTTGCTTAAACTTGGAAAGGATGAAACCAAGAATATAATTTCGTGGCATCTTTAACTTATAGTATAACCAATATAACTTATACTATAACCAAGTGAAAAAACTTTCAACAACTAGCTCTAATCCAGTCTTTTAGTAATAAGCTATGACACCTTTTGAGGTAAGTGCTTTGTCAGTGACTGAATTTGGAACTTTTAATGGAAGAATAAGCAATCTAAGAGTAGAAGTAAAATGGCCGTTTTAAGACAACTTTTGTTAATGTACACACAAACAGAAGCTGCAGAAGAGGAAATTAAATATGAATTCCATGAAAAACTAGAGTAGAAAAAGCCATTAAAAGCCTGTAATGTGCAAAGGCAGCTGGAGTACATGATATTCGACCAGAAATGCTCAAGTATGGAGGTATAAAAGTCTTACAGTGGCTACATTGCATCGTTCAGAAGGCCTGGACAGAGGGACGAATTCCCGATAATTGGAGTAGAGCTCTCATAGTACCCATATACAAAAAGGGAAATAAAACTGAATGTGAGAATTACAGGAGTATTTCCCTGAGTGTTCCTGGTAAGATTTATGCCAGTATACTTGAGAAACAGTTGAGAAGGATTGTGGAACAAAAGTTTGGTGAAGAACAAGCTGGATGCAGGCCAAATAGAGGCTGTGAGTATCATATTTTCACTTTATGACAAATAGTTGAGAAATCATGAGAACATAACAAAGATCTGTATTAAGTTTTGTAAATCTGAAAAAAGCATATGACAAGGTGCCAAGAGAAAATCTAATCAAAATGTTACAGTTATATGGCATCAATGGGGCATTATACTTAGTCTTTATTTGAGGTGTAAGTCAGCAGTTAGAATTGAAGTAAGAACAGGAAGATGGTTTAATGTTAAATCTGGTATCAGACAAGGATGTACATTATCCCCTCTGTTATTCATTATCTATATGGATCACATATGAAGGAAAGTGGTATTAAACCTAATGTCAAAATTGGCGATGTTAATGTCAGCTCTTTGCTTTATGTGGATGATGTCATATTTCTAAATAAATCCAATACTAGTCGGCAAGATTAACTGTTGTAATAGATACGGTATGAAGGTCAACAATAACAAGACAAAAACAATGAAAATAGGCAGAAGCACTGAAAATATAAACTGCATTATGAATGGAGAACCTATGGAACAAGTAAAACATTTCAGCTACTTAGGCACGATTTTTAGTAAAGATGATAAATTAAATATGGAAATAGACAACAGAATCAACAAAGCTAGTATGGTTGCAAGTGTTAGATCCTGAATGAAGGAATCTTGCAAAGAAATCATTCATTCAGGGTCTAACATACTAAACTACACAGACAAAGAGAAATACCTGCACATCAGCTGAGATTAAAGTGAAACTTCTTCACATATGTATAAAATTGCATTAATTTTATGTACCATGTATTTTAATCTATTGTGATCATACCAAGATTGAATTAGAGATTGTCTTAAAATAGGAATTTGTTAATATTATTTAAGCCTCACTTTAGCTGTATAGAATGATTGTGAGTCACCAGATTGATATTAAGTAATAATTCATAAAAGGTATACAACTACACATGTCCAGCGTAATGCCGGAGGCAGTAGCTTACGCGGAAAGTATGTCAACACGAATTCCATGAATACAAGAGTATAACAGCAGAGGGGAGAGCAAGGGATAAACCCAAGGGGGAGAAAAGATACAGGTCGTGTGCAAAGGGAACTCCAAAAAAAGGGGTGCTTGAACGAAGAATATAAGGGAATAAGCGCCGTATCGGCTCTCTCGTCTTATCGTTTTTCCTGGTTCAGAAGTTAGCCGGATTCGAGTAAGGGGGACGAAGCGTCAGTGCAATAAAGGTCGGATGGTGAGCTTTCCTGAGAATGTTGTAGGATTCCATGCAGAAATCTGAAGGTGAAATTTTCCAGCCCTAGTAGAATCAATCCCTCGCTGAAGGGTCCCATCGAGAGGAATAGAGATGTTTCCTGGGAACCAAAAAGAATAGAGTCCGTGATCGGTAGTAATTATGAAGATAGCATAGCCCCTACCCTGGCGTAAGGACAGCCAATAGACAAGAGGTAACCAGACCTACACGTGGTGCTGAAAGACATCGGAAAAAGATCGGATCAAAATAGAGTAATTCGGTAGAATTACTCTATTTTGTGTTTAGAATTCCTTAGAAGAGAGAAAATTACTTGTGAATGTAAATTATGAACATTATTCTAAAGAACTTTGTGGACAGACTCTAATTAGAATGCTAGCCTCCTTTTGAGAATAAGAAGAATTGTTTGGAAGAGGTCTTTTGTGTTGTATGCGATTGATTTGACATAACAAGATTTGGACTGTAGACTTATAGTAACTGAATAACATTAGAATGTTAGTTATATTATCTTATGAACAGCTTGCAGAAGGAAACTTTAGCTTAACACCATATCATTTACTATCTATCCCAATTATCAGTCACTATGTTTTACATGCTTTATTACCTTTGATTTAAATTTAAAGTGTTGATCTTTTAACTCGAGTTTCCTTATTTAGTATTGAGATAAATTGAATGCCTGAATTTCTTTAGTGTATTTTGCTTTGATATTCCAATAAACATGATTTATTTGCCTATACCTGAGTCATGCCTGATTACGATTCCGAATTACCACTTATAAAAACAGAACCTCTTTTGGAGGGAAGAAATTAGAAAGTGTATATAATCATAGATTTAGGTTACGATTGCAGTCTGAATCTATACAGTTGTATTAAAGTAAAATATGGTGTAGGAACGCCTCAGAATCTGGTATTGTCTCTCTGAGTAAGGATCTTTTCTGCTATAGGATACTGGCTGGCGCAGCATAATATAAATTTGCCAGTATCCGAAAAGGAAACAATCCTAGATATAATATTAGGCCCGATATCTGAAAAAGTAAATTAGCAATTAAAAGATAAGAAAGGGAAGATATAAAATAAGAAAAACAACGACATAACAAGTCAACTGAATAAATTTATATGGAAAAAGAGAGAGATTAGTCAAAACACTAAATTAGCTGTATATAAGACAGTACTCAAACCAATATTAACTTTTGGATCTAAGATGAGAGCTGGATTAGAAGTAAAACACTTGACCAAAGACTGGAGACCGCAGATATGAGAATACTGAGAAAGATTAAGGGCGTGAACAGATGGCATCAATAGCAATATATTAAAAAAGAGGCTGTGGAAATTAGGAAAGAACTTGACATTGTTAACATTCAGGAATGTGTTAGCAGAGCTAATCTCAGGTGGTATGGTCACTTAGGAAAGATTAGCAAAACAAGTGTTCTCTGCCAGGTTGGCAGGAAAAAAGACCCAGAGGAAGACCAAGATATAGGTGGATTAATACGATAAAAAGTGCCTTAGAAGATAGAAATATAAGATCTGGCATGTTGGAGTCTTGACAAGTAACAGACTGATTTGGAGAAAAATTGTAGATAGGAAGTTAGTAATGATGTAAATTTTTCATGTAGTACTATCATATCCTATACACACCTTGAGGGTACATCCCAGGAATTTGATGATGAAAAACTGGAACCAATCCTTGAAAATTTTTCACACATCTGAAAATGCACAAATCTTCTCTAAGAATTCTTGATGCTATCCAGAAAGGGCAAATCTGATTATTTGATGATAACCCCCTCCCCACACACATTCAGTTTTTTCTTGTGCCAGTTCTGCAGGTATTTTCACAGTCAATGTTCTGAACTAGCCACCATTCGCCCCCCCCCACCACCACCACCACCACTTTCCTCAAAAACTATAAGAACAAGAGTAGCTGCTTATCAGTATCCATTAACAGTCTAGCTTTAAAATTGAACCAACTTCTCTGCCTCTTTCATTCCTTTCATCAATGGGAGCAACATAACTTCTTACCTTTTGTGAGTGAGGCAGATATATGTACACATGCATGCATGCACAGAGAATTAGTCCTCAGTCATAAATTGCAGTGACATATGCAACTTATGGTCATTCATACTTACAATGGGTATCCCATTAGTATATTCATTAGTGATATGGTATTAGTAATACCACATCACTTCTGCACTCACAGACAAGAGTGTTATTGCTATCCTCAAAGTATATTATTTAAGAAATACTTTACCTCAAGCTACTGCTGCTGCTACTGAGGATGAGAAAATCATCAGACTTTTGGAATAGAATATCTTGCAGATGAAATGAGGTGAAAACAGTGTGTGAATGGTGTTGTGGAAGAAGATGCTGAAAATATATGTTCATACATTCACAGGATTTTACAAATCTTTATAAGAGATAAGTAAAAAAATATAGTGATGTTAAGTGAGTTGCAAGTTGACAATGAAGATGTAGAATAACTGGCATAGGCCATGGTAAGAGCTCTCTAATGAAAATCTTACAAAAGCTAGAAGCCTAGAAATTTACAAAAGAGAAGAGAGAGAAAAAAAAAATAACAAGAAGACACCAACCCTCAACAGGTTTACAGTAAAAAAAACTGACAGAGGCATTTGCCTCTGTTAATAAGGCAATTCATTTGTTTGGAGAAACCGACCTTCAACATGAAGAAATTTAGCGAAGTAGATAGAATGATGTTGAAAGATTTTTCACTTGATTACACTATAAATTAAAGCTACCAAGAAATTATATGCTTGGTTTCATCCATTATCAAGTGTAAGCAAACAATGTTTTGCATGACATCACGACTGGGTTACTTGTATCATATATAGAGGGCTAATGACTTCACATCAATTGCCTTAGTATCCCATACTTTGTTTTGCTTACTTTTGGATAATGGATGAAACCAAGAATATAATTTCATACATTCACAGGATGTGCTGGGTTGGTGTCTTCTTGTTATTTTTTTTTCTCTCTCTTCTCTTTTGTAAATTTCTAGGCTTCTAACTTTGATGCGAAGTTGGGTAGGGCAATAGTGAATGCAGATGACGTCAAAATTTTGCAGGATGATTTGGACAGATTGGAGGTCTGGGCTAAGGAGAATGGATGTCAATTTAATGTGGCAAAATGTAAGGTTATGCATTTTGGGGTGAAAAGATTGGTGGCAGTTAACTGCATTGGTGGAACCGTGCTCCAGGAAATTGATGAGGCACGAGATTTAGGAGTGTTGGTGGATAAGGAATTGAAATTTAGGGGACACATTGCAAAAGTGGCCAAATCAGCTCATCAAATCACTTGGTTGCTGAAGAATACGTTGACAAGCAGAGACAAGCAGGTTATTGTTCCTCTGTATCGAGCCTTGATAAGACCCCATCTCGACTACTGTGCTCAGATTTGGTCACCTAGGTTTCTTCTTGATGGGGAGGAGGTGGAGAGGATCCAGAGGCGAGTGACCAAGATGATAGCAGGTCTGTGGAATGAACCGTATGAGAACAGGTTGAGGATTTGTGGGTTGCAAAAACTGGTTGATAGGCGGAGGAGGGGGGATAGGATTGAGACATTCAAATTACTGAAGGATTTCTATAAAATTAATTCAGAAGATATTTTTGAGAACAGGGCTGGTTGTGGGAGGACTAGGGGACATCCATGGAAACTGGGCAAAAGTGTGGTTAGTAAGGGTGTTAGAGCTGGGTTCTTTACTTTTAGAGTAGTGAATGAGTGGAATGCGCTCCCTGAGTCTGTGGTGAATGCTGTGACAGTGAATGAGTTTAAGGCGAGGTATGATAGATACTGTATGAATGTCGAATAGTTGTGATGAATATGATTTGGGGCCTCCCTCGATGAGTCTAATGACTCCCTGGAGTTGCCCGTAATAATAGTAATAGTAATAATTTCTTAGCATCTTTAATTTATAGTGTAATCAGGTGAAAAATCTTTCAACATCTATCTCTAATCCAGAGTATTTTAGTAATAACGTGCGACACCCTTTGACTACTTGTATATGGAAATATGACTTCAGCATTACTTCAACTGTAGTATCACATCTGAGTCTGGCTCCCATTGATGAGACCTCGATAAAGGTCGAAACCAGTCTGAGTAGTAGCCCTTCCCCTAATGGATAGCATTATACATGTCTGTAAGGATATCTGCATTGCATTATGGGATACTAAGGCAACTGATGTGAAGTCATTAGACTCTATATAGAAGTAGCACAGTCATGAAGTGACTTTATGCGTAAACTTTCTTATACTTGGGATAAATCCAAGAATATAATTTCTTGGCATCTTTAATTTATAGATGGAAGTAAGCTGCAATTGCTTGTTACAGAGAAATTTATGCAAAGACTACATCATGTATAGACTACAGACTAATTTGGATACAATGCACACATTTTTAAAGAAGTCCACTCCTGTTCTCATCCCCACCCCAAAAGAAAAAAGATGACCTTCCACAAGTTATGTATCTAGTGAACCATGACCTAGCATTCACTGCAGCTCCCAATGAATTGTCCAATTAATCAAGAGCAGGATTGAAGAATGCCTCTTGCTCCAATTGTTTCCAGTTGATTATTTTACCGATGTGTGAAGAAGCACTGTGAACTGAACGTTTCATTATTTGTTACAGTACATTACTGTATACAGGAATTCATTATTTCACTGTACACACAGAGTAAAATTAATTTAAAATATAACAAAGCAGAACAACATATTTTAGCACTAAGTCATGTTTAATTGCTAGCATATCTTGATGGTTTATATAGTGATTTGACTTACGATAAAATCGTTGGAATAGAATCCCATTATAAGTTGAGGAGTGTCCCTCCACTGCTAGTATAGGTCTCCCCTAACTTTCCAGTTCTGTCTGTCTTTAGCCAATGTCTACCATCTCATGTCCAACCTTTGTAGCTCATACTCCCCTTCATCTTGTTCTTTGGCAACCTTTCCTTCTCTTGGTATCCACTCATTGCTTAATTTTGTCCATCTTTCATCTGGCAGTCTATATGGCCAGTCCATCTCATTTACATGCCTTACAGCACTTCACAATATCTTCTATTCCAGTTATCTCTCTAATTCTAGTATTTCTTATTCTATCCCTTTTTGTTATGTGGAGCATTCCTTTCTCCAAGTCTGTTTGGGCCACATGCAACTTGTCTTCCTGTTTTTTAGTTGTTGCCTCATGTCTCACTTCCAGAGGTAAACACTGGAATAATGAATAATTCATATATTAAAGAACTTTTTTCTTAGGCATATAGGTAAATCTAACAGGTATTTATACTACCAAAATGCTTTGTTTCCTTGTGTGATTCTTCAATTAATTTCTTTATCTTGTTTTTCCTTAAAACTAAAAGTGACTAATTAAGATAAATATAGTTGTCCACAATTTCAATATGATTATCTGTTAATTTTAGTTCAGTTTGATCTGAATTTGTCATCAATCTGGTTTTAGCTAGATTAATCTTAAACATTTTTTTTCTTGTTTTCTCTATCAATATCATTTAATATTTCCTGAGCTTTATTTTTTGATAAATGAACAAAATCATCTTCAAAACGTGATTGAGGTTTTTTTTTCTGTTGATGCTAATTTCATAGTTTTCCCATGCGATGCTCTTAAAGACTTCTTCCTTACTCCTCTCTCAGTAGCAAATTCCTTTTCCTGATGTTCTGGCTTTATACTGGCTGTTATGTTTTCATAGACAGTTTTTAATAATCAGATATACTTGTTGGGATGGCTTGTTGTTTCAACTGTTTATTATTTCTGAATGATATAGAGAATCAAAGGCTTTTTCAAAATCTACAAATATCAAATATACAGGAAGATTATATTCATTTGCTTTTTCTATTACTTGGTTAATAGTGTATATATGACCTATCAAAGAATCTTGCTCTGAATCCTGCTTGTTCATATGTCTGTGCATCATCCAAGAATTCTTGTGATCATATTTAATATAATGTGTATAAACATTTTGTACAATTGTGATAGCAAACTGATTTTTTTTTTTTTTTTATGTGGTTCCCACCTATAAAAGGTTAATAGTGAACCTATAATACATTTGTACCATAGGTGGGCTAAGGATTTTTCCCCCATTTTTAGCAATTTTTATATATTTCTATACGGAAACCCTGCTCTAGAGACCAAACACAGAACGTTTTCAAGCCATTGCCTCTAGGACTTCATGTATTAAGGATGATTACAGAAGTACCTCTGGATGGGTGCTTGATGGAAGGACACCGATTACGACTGCCTTGGTGGGCAAAGGAGATGGGCTTTAATGTTGCAGCATTCAGTAAATGGAGCTGCATTAAAATCATCAGCATCAATGGATAAAAATGGAACTCACTTCCTGCCTGGTTTTGAATATATAGATTTAATTAGGACAAGAATCAATGCTCTGCTGACTCAAGTTGGTACAACTCTGGGAAGAGGTGATGACAAGAACTGCAGATCAGGCTGTCAGAGTATAGAAACTTTGACTCATGTTGCTCAATGTTGTTACCACACACATGGAGTACAGGGCAGATGACAATGCAATAGTGAAGGTTATAAAGAATAGGTTGAAGAAAAAATGTTGGATAACAGCAGTAGAACCCCACTGTAGGACTAACATTGGATTAAAGAAGCCTGACTTTGTTGCAAGCAGAGATAAGTTAGTCATTATTGATGCACAAGTTGTTGGTGCTGGAAAAGCTGCCTACTATGCTGAAAACCAAGACTTGGTACTCAGTGTGAAGAATTTATGGAGACAAAAACAGATGCTGGAGTATTTACTTTACTTCTAATTATGAAAATAACTTGATGTTTTGAAGTCTGTATCGGGGTCATCATCAGGAAAACATACATATGCAAGGACCCAAATTACATGATACTAACAAAAGTGGGTTAACAAAAATGCTTTGTTAATCATTTACCCTAGCTTTACATCTGACAAAAAAAATAATAATAATAATAATAATAACAATAAGTAAATAAATAAAATAATGAATAAAAATTATACATAAATATAAATTAACAAAATAAAATCTTTTTTATACAAAAATATATGGGTTTTTTTGTCTCCATAAATTCTTCACAATGAATGCTGACTGTAACCTTACAAGACTTGGTACAGCTACTTCAGGAAGAACATCACATCGGCAAAATTTACTTCTGCAACTATCTTTTAATGGTGTCAGCAGAGTTATGTGGACTTTAAAAGCTTTGCAGGTTACACTGGCAGCATGCAGGGCTTACCAGAGAATGAATTCTCAAATTCCTGGTCTGGAGTTGGATAGCACTGGATATTCATAAGAAAGATTCTGGTAATTGGACCACATGTAAGATAAATAACAATAAAAAAAAACAAACCCAAGAAGTTTCTTAAGTCATTTGACTTACATCTTCAGGGGTCAAAGGTAACTAAAAGTTTAAACACAAGAAATGAGAAATTACTCAAAATAGTTCATTCTATGCAGTTGTGGCCGTCAAACTGTTCATTAAATTAAATATCCGCATGCAGATTCAATGCAATGCTAAGTTTGAACAATGCTGGATGCTGTCACGTTCTGTTGTTCATGTTCACATTGTCAGAGGTCTGACTTTGGTATATTTTTTATCAATGCTGACCAAACTTGGTGTAGAATTAGGCCCTGGTTTTTGTTGCATTGGAATTCTAAGCATGTTTGTAGCTTCTTTAAATTTCCTTATGTAACAATTTTTTTCAATGTAAGACATGTTTGTTCTTTGCCAGAGTACATTATGGCCTGTGGAAGTTGTATGGTATGCTAGGCCAGGCCTGATTTGTGTTCTCTTCTTTTTTTTTTTTTTTGCACGTCTTTTTGGTGTTCGTTAATATGAATTTCCTGATCTTCCAGTCTGGCCTATATAGCAGATGTCACAGGAACAATGAATTTTATAAACACCTGATTTTTTTAAAGGATGATGTGGAGGTTTTGGGGGGATGTAGAAATCTTGAAATTTTTTCCAGCAGTAGAAAAGCAACTTTGATGTTATGTTTGTTTAGTAATTTGGCTATGTTGTCTGTAACATTCTTGATGTATGGAAGCATGATTGCTTTCTTGAAATCTTGCTTTTGTGAGATGCTTGTAGGAGGTGTGTTGAGGATTTTTTTGATTGTCTTAGGTTCAAAACCATTTTTTTTTTGAGGATCTGTGTTAAATATTGTAATTCTTCATTTCTCTGTTTTTCTGTGCTGGAAATGTTATAAGCTCTGTCCCTCAAGGTTTTAATTAAACCTATTTTTTGTGAAGGGTGGTGGTGTGAGGCCGCATTAAGAAATCTTCCTGTGTTAGTGGGTTTTCTATAGATGGAGAAGGATAATTTAGCATCTTTTTCATTGACTTCTATTAGGATATCAAGAAAGGAAAGTTTTTATGTTCTTCTTGTTCCAAAGTAAATTTTATGTTGTTGTGTATATTATTCAGGTAATCTTTGAAAGCAGTTAGTTCTTCTGTTGTTCCTGGCCATATGATGAAAATATCGTCTACATAGCGTAGCCAAATTTTCGGTTTTTATGATAATTGTTTAAAGCATTATTTTCAAAATGTTCCATATATAGGTTAGCTAAAGCTGGGGAGCCCATAGCCAGTCCTCCTTTTTGTTCCCAAAATTTGTCTTGATACATGAAAAAAAGTACTATTTTTTATGCAATGTTTATAAAGTTCTATGATGTCTACAGGAAAAAAGTCTTCAAGGAGATTCAACCTGTTTCATTTCTGGGAACAGGTTGATTAATCCAAACTTGCTAAGATATCTGAAGGTCCTATGCATATATCCTTTACCTTCTCAATAAAATGTGCATTTCTTAATGAAAGATGTTTTTCCTATGTGTGGTAAAATCATGTTGGTGAGGTGTTTTGCCAAATTCATGATCAGAGAGTCTCTTCCATCCACTATCGGTCTTAAAGGAATACCTATCTTGTGTATTTTTGGTACACCATATATTCTTGGAACTAATGGATGTTTTCATTGTAGAATTGTGCTTATGAAGAACTAAAAAGAACTTCAGTCCAATTGGATATCTTTTTAACCAGATCATTGGTTTTATTGTGAGCTCACCAGGTGGGATCTTTGTCTAAAGGTGTATAGGTATTAGAATCTTCTAGAAAAGTTTTTATTTTTTTATTATAATCCTCAGAGTTCTACCATTGCATTCCCTTTATCCACCTTAATTATAACGATATTTTTGTCTGATTTTAGTTCTTTGAGGGCTGTGTATTCCGCGTAAGGTAGGTTCCTGGGGTAATTTGCTTTGTAAAGCAATGCTGTGCTCTGTATATGGATGAGATCTGATGTATCACCAGGCAAATTTCGTATTCCTTTCTCTATTTGACCTATGATGTCAATTTTTGGTAAGTAGCGTGGCGTTAAAGCGAAGTTGAAACCTTTCAGAAGTAGATTTTTTTCGGTTCTTGATAGGACTCTTGAAGAAAGGTTAATTAATACTTTGAAGTAATCTAGATGTTTTCTTTGTTTTTCTTTTTCATGAAGTAGTACATTAAATTTTTTAATTAAATTACTCATCTTTTGATCAGAAATCACTGCAGCTTTGTTGTATGTGATATTGTTAATGTTGTTCCACAGGTCGGACGGAAGGAATGTTAACTCATTGTGTAGAGTAAATGTATCTTGGCTTATGTGTGCTAGTTCTGATCTAGTGGTTGTAATCCTTTCTCTCAAAATCGCTAGTTCCATTCTTTAGTAAATTCTGTTAGCTTTGGTTGAGTGGAATGCATGCTTGATTTGGATGAACTTAGGTACAATTTCATTATTGTACCTAAGCACAATAATGAAATCTTCAAAAAAAAAAAATGGTTTTGAACCTAAGACAATCAAAAAATCCTCAACACACCTCCTACAAGCATCTCACAAAAGCAAGATTTCAAGAAAGCAATCACGCTTCCATACATCAAGAATGTTACAGACAACATAGCCAAATTACTAAACAAACATAACATCAAAGTTGCGTTTCTACCGCTGGAAAAAAATTTCAAGATTTCTACATCCCCCAAAACCTCCACATCATCCTTTAAAAAAACCAGGTGTTTATAAAATTAATTGTTCCTATGGCATCTGCTACGTAGGGCAGATGGGAAGATCAGGGGAAATTCGTATGAACAAACACCAAAAAGACATGCAAAAAAGAAAAGAACACAAATCAGGCCTAGCATACCATACAACTTCCACAGGCCATAATGTACTCTGGCAAACAACAAACATGTCTTACATTGAAAAAAATTGTTACATAAGGAAATTTAAAGAAGCTGCAAACATGCTTAGAATTCCAATGCAATGCAACAAACACTAGGGCCTAATTCTACACCAAGTTTGGTCAGCATTGATAAAAAATATACCAAAGTCAGACCTCTGACAATGTGAACATGAACAACAGAACGTGACAGCATCCAGCATTGTTCAAACTTAGCATTGCATTGAATCTGCATGCGGATATTTAATTTAATGAACAGTTTGACGGCCACAACTGCATAGAATGAACTATTTTGAGTAATTTCTCATTTCTTGTGTTTAAACTTTTAGTTACCTTTGACCCCTGAAGATGTAAGTCAAATGACTTACAAAACTTGTCGGGTTTGTTTTTTGTTATTTAATCCTAATAAGCATAGAGGAATCTTTCTTATGAACTGCTAAAACCACAGAAACCTATGCCTACAAGCACAGGATATTGTTAGGATCTAGGCCTCTTCTGGTCCTATGTGTGGGACCATAGTATGTAGCACCATTTCAGTGTGAAGTTAGAAAATAAAATAAAATCTTCCATAAGTCCAGCAGTAGTCTCACACTAGGCAATGAAATTCATCTCCCACCTAAAGACAATCACAAACATCCATGGCCACAGCAGAATTCGAACCTACAATCTGTTGGCTGGAGAGCGGGTATGCTAACCACTCAGCCAACCAGGCTGGTAATTGGCCTATAATTATTGATATCATCTCTGCTGCCCTTTTTATGTAATAAGATAATCAAGGATTTATGCAACTGCACTGGAATTATTTCTGTAGTAAAATATCATTGAACATATCCAATATAACTTTATGAAACTGTGAACCTCCTGATTTTGTGTTCTCCAAGACTTTTATTATTCTTTGTTGACTTGAGGAATTTCCATAATTCTTCCATCATGAGGAGTGGTTCTATATTTCAGAATTTGTTTCCTTGCCTGCATAGAGGTCTCTATAAAATTTGCTACATATTTTCATTATTTATTCTCTACTGTATTATATTCCTTGTTTATTTTTCAATTTTGAAATCCAGTTTTTCCTTCTATGCAACCCCTGTTTGATAATTTTCAGGGAATTGTTTTCTATTATGTTCAATTGTTCTTCAATTATATTTTCTGATGTTGTTTTGATTTCTTTTCTAATTTTACATTTTCACAAAATTATATTGTTTTTACTACTTTTATCTCCTTTGCCTTAATTATTTCCTTTTTTGATTAGATCAAGTATCTGTAAAGTAAGATTATTTCCATTATTTCCTCAAATTTTATTTTATGGTTTATTATATCTTCACCTTCTAGTATGAATTTTTCATCAACAATTTCAATATCTTTCTCTAGCTGTTTTATTTTTATTTTTGCATACACAAGCCTATGATCACTATCATAATTAAACTTATTCATAAATAATACATCTTCTAATATTTCCATGTTGTTCACCATAATATAATCAACTTCATTAAAAACTTCTCCATTTGGTGATCTCCAGATCCATTTTCATTTAGTATGTTAAGTATTTCCTATATACAATTCCTCACTTTCTGCAAATTCAGCAAGTCTTTGTCCTCTCTCATTTCTTTAGCCCATATCTTGCACACTTAAAGCGCTCTCTCCCTGTTGTTTCTTTCGTACTTTACAGATGATGCAAGACCATCTTCCTTGGCAATTTTAATGTCCTTTTCCACTTACACAGATCAAGCAGGCAGAGATGCTGAGATATTTGCTATCATCAATGATCTTACAGAAATTGTTCATGTGTCCAAGAGAATACCAGATAATCATAACTACTGACCAAAGACTTGATCTTCTCAAGTGACATTTCTAAGTATACTGTGGATGGTTATGCAATACAGACAATCTAGCATTGATTTCTTCTCCTGTGGAGCAACATTCAATCACTCTCAGCCATATGTTGTGTGGCATTATAAAAATGTCAAGTGAGAAGATCTTTGTGATTTCCATGTAATCTTTGATTGGATTACTGTTTTTCTTTTAATCCAAATGTTTTCACTGAACACATCACTGAAGCAATTCATATTGGTATGCAAACAATAATTCCTCATTCCACTTTAAATTCTCATCCCTTATCTAAGCTTTGGTTCTTCAAGAAGTGTGTAAGTGCTATATAACATAAGAACCGAACAACTGGCTTCAAAATCTCCATCTTTTTCTGTTTATACCAAAACTTGAAAAAGTTGCAAGCAAACTATTAGCACATCCAAAACTGATGACGAAAGGAATAAAATCAGGACTCTTGCATCATGTTCAAATGGTACTCATGTTTTCCAAGCTCTTGGTCAGCAGCCATCCTAAGCTTGTCTTCCTTGTCTGCCTATGCTCCCACCTCTTTTGCCCATGAATGGTTTCACTGCATCGCTACCCATATAAAGAAATATAAAGAAAAATATTATTAGCATGTCCATGAGTAATATAGGGTGATCAAAATGAAAGTATCCCTGTTTAGGGCCTTGTGGAGCACCACCATTCAGTGATCCAAATGCTGCGAAACTTTGCAGGAATGCATTGTACGTCATGTAGAAGAGATAGCTAAAGAAATAAAAAAAAGCACTTTCAAAATTCACAACCAGGAGCACTGTATGATGTACTGATGTATGTAGATGTAGTAATTTTTCTGTGTTGTGCAAGAAAGAGAAAAGCAACACAAGCAAATATAACACATCTTTCTTCACTTCCATTATGCATTCAAAGGATGCAGTTTGAGTATGCCTCAAACTGCATCCTTTGCACAGTGTGTTCAATAGCAAAACACAACTAGTCAAGACTGATATAGCACACATGAGTGCTATCTTTCAGTGCTGGCAAGTTATTAGGATGATTTTGATAAACCCTGTCTTTGAGAAATTCCCAGAGCCAACAATTCACAGGGGGGGGGGATCAGATGAACAAAGCGACCATGTAGTGGGAAACACAGAGCTAATCACTCTGGCTTCTGTGAAATGTTCTCGGAAAGACCAATATGTGGAGGGGATCCCCATCCTGAAATGCATGAAAATAACTGAATCCAAGGACATGTGCTGCTGTAGCCATGGCACAACAAAATTGTTTATTATATTGCGATACCTCTTGGCAGTAATTGAGCAGATCACATGACCAAACTGGCAAATGTTCTCAAAGAAGAAGAATGGTACAATGATAAATGAAGCTATAAACCCACACCACACAGCAACTTTGGGTAAATGCAAAGAAATTTGTTGGATTGCATGCATAGCACATACCTAAAAATTGTAGGTATTCACAACTCTGTTTAGATGAAAGTGAGCCTCATCTCCCCATAAAATCATCCACGACCACGCTGCATTCAAATCCACTAGAGCAAGGAATGTTAAAGTGAATGTCAGTCAACTCTTAAAATCCTAAAGGCACAATGCCTGTGTTAGAATTATTTTGAATGGATAAAAATGCAGAATCTTCATTAACATTTTCCAGACAGTTGCATAAGGCACATGCATGTCTTGATACAGTATGCACACTGCAGAAACCAATGCTGCAATAACTCCACAACAGCAGTAGCAATTCACCTTGTGAACCGATTGGTTTGTGATCTCTGCCAAGTCTAACTCGCAATGATCCCGTTTCTTCAAAATAACTAATCATTCATTGCAGAGGACATGGAGATAGTGAGCCTTGTGGGCATTTGTTTAGGTAACAAAATTCACAGAGTGTGCAGCAACAGCATTACAACTGTTTAGATAGTACAACTTCACAAGCAAAGCACACTGGGGAAAGGTTAGTGCCATCACTGTGGACAGTTAAAATCCAGAATGAAGAGAAAAAATCCTGTGTCCATCTTTTTAAACCCTCCTGGCAGATTTCAGGAGTGTATAATATGCAAATTTCATACATTTAGCGTTTATACCCCCTGGTTGTGAAATTTGGAACTGCTTTTGTTTTTTTTCCCAGATATCACTTTTGCATAACATATTCCTGCAAAGTTTCACAGTATCTAAAGGCACTCCACAAGGTCTTAAACAGGGATACTTTAATTTTGATCATCCTGTATTTAATTTCAAAATGCTACAAAAACTGATTCCTGCATTGCCCAAAGAGAAGGCAAGAAGAGTGATTAGAAATGAAAATAAGAGCTAAATCAGATAAGAGGAAATTAGCTAAGCAGGTCATAGAAAATCTTAAAGTTTTTGGCTATGTAGTGAATAAGTGGAAGAATGATTATTGAAAGATAACTTTTATCACTGCTGATGGTAGCAAAGTGACAGAAGCAAAAAGAATTAGTTGAGATACTGCAGTTGCTGAACTGACACTGGCTGACATCAGGATTAACATGCCCAGCATATTGAAAAATATCAATGTGAATATGGCAGTGGGAATGGATGGTATGTTAGTCCATGTGTTATAAGAATGCATATGAGAACTTGCAGTGACTGACAAAGCTGTTTAATCTAAATCTCAGGTTTGGAAAAGTTCTAAGAGACTGGAGAATAAATAAGATAGTTCCTATTCTCATCTTAGTTCCTATTACATAAAGGAGCTGGAAGACAAAAACTAGCAAATTACAGACCAATTACTATCTCAGGAGTAGTAAAGGTATTTGAAAAGTTCATAAAAGGTAGAATTCAGGAATGAGTGGATAGGAATATGATATGCTATAGAGGACAGCATGGCCCTGCTTGAGTAATTTGCTCAGATTTTATAATATTGATGACAGCTGGATAAGGGAAATAGCTACATCATGATATTGCTTGATTTCCCAAAGACATCTGACAGAATATAACCCAGAAGACTATCACATTAAATGGAACAAATGGGGCTGGACATAAGGCTGGTTGGGGGGGGGGGAACCAACAGACATCAGAGTAATATATGGTGGAGAAGAGCCAAGGGAATAAAGTTGAATAGTGGCGTGCCTAAGGATTCTGTGCTAGGACTTATTTAATTTATATATTAACAATACAGGGAATGATTTAATGGGGAGTACCCAGTTTGCTGATGATGCAAAAAGGGCTATAGTTAATAAAGGCGATGTAGAGATCCTTCAGGATGACTGAAATAAAATGGCAACTTGGGCAAAGGATACTAGTTATCAATTTAATGTGTCAAAATGTAAAGTTATACGCTTTGGGATAAAAAGACCAAATACTGTATACTACTGGACTGCAGCTACAGATTTGGGAGTGATAGTGGACAGAAAGTCAAAATTCAGAGGGCATATTACAAAAGTTAGCAAAATAGCTAAAAGGATTACTTGGATTTTCAACACACAAGTAGAGATAGGTAGCAATTTATCCCCCCCCTCTCTCTCTCTCTCACACACACACACACACACACAAGGCAATTCTATGGCCACATCTCGACTACTGTGCACAGATTTGGACACTTGGGAATGAAGAGGCAGTAGAGAGGAACCAGAGATGAGTGATCAAGATGGTGGAATCTGTGAAATACTTTTGTTGAGGAGAGATTGAAGGTGTGTGGGTTGCAAAGTTTGGTTGAAAGGTAGAAAACATTGAACATAATAGAAACTTATAAAAGAGATTCTAACACTTATGAGAGTACTTATGACAGATTGCATATATAAACAGACTCGGTCTCTCTCCAGAAAGTCAACCAAACTAGAGGAGCATCACTCCTTGAAAAGATTCTATCAGTATTTGGACTGTTTGTCATATCATGAACCTCCATTTCATCAGAACATTGATAAATGTGGGGTTTGAAATATCATGTAGACATTTTCAAGAAACATTATCCAACTATATTCTGAAATGTTAACTCTTATCATCAAATGCATATTATGAGTAGTATTAAAAATAGTTTTTAACATTATAATATCAATGATTCTCATCAGCTGTATTAAAATTAACACCCTTTAGCGCAGCATTTTCCATTTCTATCACGTTCCCATTTCCATTAAACTGTGTTATTACCTGCCTTGATATAAGTTCAAATGATGTCATTCTCTAGTTACATGACATCTAAAATCATATTACAGACGTCATTATATAGCACATATAATAAAGTTAATAGAGAAGAGCAGTTACTTTTAAATGAATTGATATCGAAAAGTAGTACCATTATAATGACGGTAATATCAGCGCAACTACACTTACAACCAATTACTATAACGGTGCCGCTTGCTATCGACTTTTCTTTGATTTTTATACTTCGATTTTTCAGTTCTAATGATATGAAAACTATAAAGTACAATCTGTCAACAATCTTTCCAATCACCACACGCAAACACCTATCATACATATGAGCATAGCATATAAAATAAGAATTCGCCGAATATAAAACATAGCATATAAAATAAGAACTCTTCCGCAAAGCAAAAATAACTAAAGCGCCGGTAAGTTTCATAAAAGACTCACCTGGTCTTTAATTTTAAATTCCCAATACTTATATCCGTTTCAAAATTAATGCCGTTCATACAGTTATACAAATCGAAATACAAACTAGCAATGTAACGAGTATGAGAGCCATAGATGCAATTCTGCCTACTACTCGCCCTCCCACTACATTAATATTGGTTTTAAGTATAACATGATATGTATTTTAAATTTAAAATGTAGAAATCAATATGAAAACAAAATAAATTTTTTTTTTTTTTTCAATCCGCATTTTATGATCAAGAAAATTCATTGAGGGACGTGCTTATTTAACAATTTCCAATTATGTTTCTTTCTTACTCTGCACATGATCGTTATTACTATTATTATTAGTAGTAATATTAACAAACTATCATGAAGTCAAAAGGATCGTCGCCGGAGGCATCACTTAACTAGCAATATGTCTCTCATACTGAACTGTTCCAGCTCCTAAAATTTACAACACATTTCAGCAGTTCCGCTCGTACGCTATTATACAGGCATAATAATAATAATAACAATAATAATGAACGATTCAGAGATATTAACATTTTAACAATTGTCCAAGGAATTTGTACCAAAGTGATTCCTTGTTATCATTACTCTTCAACATTTCTTTGATACCCCTTATCTATGAATTTGAAGTTAACAAAACTTGGATATGAAATTCCTAAATACAATATTAAAATTTCTGCAGTATCTCCAGGAATAAAGAATCTGCAATAACAGAACAAAGACTTATGGACCAAAAGAATTTCATTTTCCGCAACAAAATATTTACTGAACTTGAGCTCCAAGAGTTGCATAATAAACCAACAACTCCAGTAACAGCAAATCATCAGGAGGTAGCTATATTTTATTTGATTGGAATTCAGCTCAGTGAGCATCAAGCTGATGACATACCTAAGAATGTTTTGACAGAAGTACAGTGTAAAATGAAGTCAGGGATTGAGAACATATGTACTCCATAAATGACTGTATAAGAATATCGGCATTAAAAGCTTTACATAAATCTAAGTTAAAACAGCTCCTCTTAGATGTAAATGCGGTGATAAAAACTATCACAACCAACAGTTTATGGAAAAAAATTAGCTCCTATATAGCACAGCACTGTGCAAATCGCAAGAGCAAAAGCCACGGATGAAGCAATCTGCACCATGCAAAATCCAGTTGGAAAGAAAAGTCAACAAACTTCGAGCTGATCTGAACAACTCAAAGAGTCTTAAAGAAGGACGACTGAAAAATAATAGCATCAAAATAAACTAATAAACACATATGATTTGTCTAACAAAACAATTGCTGAAGTTAACAAAGGCTAAAACAAAGAAATGTAGTGACCGCTCAGAAAATTAAACGACATGAAGTAAAAATAAACCAATATGTACAAAATATGCAATTTCGACTCAATCAACGTCACTTCTCGGAGTCACTCCAAAAAAATACAAATGCAAATAATCATTCACTGGAAAAAGAAGAAAGACTCGAACTTTGGAAGTCGATCTGAGACAACCCTATGGAACATAATAAAGATGCCTCATGGATTAAGCAAAAACAAACGCAAAATGTCATTGTTAGCTGTCCATTTGTTTAGAAATAGTCAGAGAACAAGACAAGGAAAAATAGAGAAGCACATCTAGCAAAGACGAACTACACGGATTTTGGCTAAAAGCATCTAACCAGTCAACATGGTCGAATAGCAGACCAATTTAATTATTTATTGTACTCAGGCTCAGTGGAATACCGGATGATATCTGGGATTACTTTTCTCTTCCTGTAAGATAAGGATAAGGGTGTAGACCCAAGAAACTCTCGTCCAATAACGTGCTTATCAACTATGCATAAGCTGTTCACTGCAATCATAGCAAATTTCATATACTTGTTCCATACTACTTATCAAATTAATCAGATTTATCCGAATGAACAAAAAGATAATTTTCAAAAATCTAGTAGAAAAAAAGACCAAATCCTTATTAATAAAATGATTCTCAGAAATTCAAAAAGAGGGAAAACTAACTTAAACATGACATGAATAGACTATAAGAAATCATTCAATTCCTTCTCACACTCCTGGATCTTAAAATCACTACAAATATTTGGAATTAACAAAAACATAGGTTCGTTTCTGGATGCTGCTATGAAATCATGGAAAACAACTTTAATAGTCAATAGCATTGTTTAATGCTAATATCTCCGAAAAAGGAGCAATGGTGACAAGGTCATTCCTTGTTACCATTGCTCTTCAACATTTCTTCGATACTTTTTCTATGATTTTTGAAGAAAACAAACTTTGATGTGAAATTCCTAAATATAATATTAAATATTCCCATCTGTTCTATATGGATAACTTGAAGATAAATGAAAAATTGGAAAACAGCAAATAGATACTTTACTGAACACAGTTCGTGTTTTCAGTCAGGACTTGGAAATGGAAATTGATTCAGATAAATGCACAATTTTATCTATTAAATGAAGAAAAATTAAAGACACTACCAATTTTAATTTTGATCAAGAGAAATAAATAAAAGCAATTTCAACTATCGAACACTGTAAATGCCTAGTAATAATATAAGCCAGTGATATACTTCACTCGAAATTTCAACAACAGGCAGCAGCAAAATACACCAGGAGAGTTAGAAATATTCTGAAAACAAAACTAAATGGATTAAACATAATTATAGCAATGAATTTTTGGGCTATACCAGTGATCTGATACACAACTGGCATAATAGATTGAAATCTATTATGCCAGTTGTAAAAAATTGAAGAAAATTGAATAAAAAATTGAAGAAAATTGAATAAGAAATTGAAGAAAAGATTGGACAAATTGAACTGCAAACTTACAAAATTAATGACTATGCATCATGCATTGGATCCACAAAGTGATGTTGACCGGTTGTACCGACCAAGGAGAATAGGTGGCAGGGTCTCCAGCAAGTGAGACAGTCTGTGGAAGAAGAAGAAGAAGAAGTAGAAAATAGCATAAAAAGTTACATCGACAAATTCTCTAAACAAATATATAAGAGAGACTTCTAAAAGCAATTGAGGTGCTTGGTGAAACATCCGGAAATATTAGAGAGGAAAATGAGGGTTGGTGGTGGAATAATAATGTACAAGAAGCAATGACAGCTAAGAGAAACGCAAAGTAGAAGTGAGACGAGTCAGGAGTTGACGAGGACAGACAGGAGTACAGAGAGAAAAAATGGGAAGCCAAGAGAGTTGTTGCACAGGTGAAGGCCATGGCATATCAAAACCTTTATGATCAATTAGAAACAAAGGAAGGACAGACAAAGATTAATAGATTGGCAAAATGTAGAAATAAGGCATCAATGAACAACGTACATGTTTGAAGGGCTTTTGAATGAAGAAAATGAAAGGACTCACAGAGAAGATGGGGAGCCTTATAAGGGGATAGTGCAGAACATTAGTAGAGTGGAAGTGCAGGAAGCCATAAAGAGGATGAGAATGGAAAATCGGTGGGCCCTGACAGGATCCCAGTGGAGGTATGGAAGGTACTGGGGGGAAGAGGGAATTGACCTGCTGTGGGACCTGTTAATAAAAGTTTGTCAACAGGAAAACATATCGAGGAACGGAGGGAAAGTATTCTTGTCCCCATCTACAAAAGTAAAGGGGATGCACAAGACTTTAAGAATTACAGAGGAAAAAAGTTGATGTCCCACACAATGAAAATCCTAGAGAGGGTTCTTGATGGAAGACTGAGTAAGGAGTTGGAGATTGTAAAGAAGCAATTTGATCTCATGCCTGGTCGATCGATGACAGATGCTATCTTTGGGTTATGACAGATGATGGAAAAGTTTCGTGAGAAGCAACGGGAGCTATGTCTGGCATTTATTGATCTGGAGAAAGCGAATGATAGTGTGCCAAGGCAAGAAGTCTGGAGGAGTCTGAGGGAGAAGAAGGTGCCGGAGAAATATGTGAGGTTGGTGAAGTAAATGTGCAGAAATGTGAAGACAAGTGTTCGAACCTGCCTGGGAGAGACAGAAAGTTTTCCAATGACAGTTGGCTTGCATCAAGTGTCAGCATTAAATCCATTCCTGTTTAATATTGTGATAGAGGATGTGACGTAGGAGGTGAGAGAAGACGTACCTTGGACTGTTTTATGCAGATGACATCGTGCTGTGTGCGGAAACAAGAGAAGTTGAAGCTAAACTGGAGATTTATAGAAAAGTACTGGAAGAGAGAGGTATGAGGCTGAGCATAAGTAAGACAGAGTTTATGTGTTGCAAAGTGGAATGCAGCCAGGAGACAGATCTGCAGCTGGAAAGATATGTCATCAGGAAGGTCAGTGACTTTAGAGGTTCAACAATGAAAGAGGATGGTGAGGCTGAGAAGGAAGTGGGATGCAGAATACAAGCAGGATGGAGGAACTGGAGAGAGAGAGAAATGGCTGGAATGCTATGCGATAAGAGAGTGCCGATCAATCTAAAAGGCAAAATCAACAGGACAGTAGTGAGACCAGCTATGGAAACTGAGGAAAAATATCAGCAGGATGTCGGTAGCAGAGATGAGAATGCTTGGATGTGCGGTGTGACCAGAAAGGATCATCTGAGAAATGACTATGTAAGGGTAAGGTGAAAGTTACGAACTTAGGAGGAAAGATACAGGAGACAAGGCTGAGATTGTTTGGTCATATGATGAGGAGGGAGGAAGAGTATGTGGGAAGAAAGGATCATGCAGATGGGTGTTCAGGGGAGGAGGACGACTTGAGGATGAAGAACTTGGATGTGGCTACACCCCAAGACAGGAAGTTGTGGAGGAGACTCACCACAAACAGCGACGCTACTTAAGAGGGAAAAGCTGCAGAAGGAGAAGAAGAAGCAGAAGAAGACTTCTAAAAGTAACGGGTAACAAATCCGATTACAAAAAAACAGCGAAATAACTGATATGTATGCTAAAAACTAAATTCTTGCATTGCCAATTTCTTCTAAATACTAATCCAATGAAAGCAAAAATTTTGAACATCAGTAATAACAGCTAATTCAGATTATGCGATCAGAAAGATGGGACTGTAAAACATCTAAGCAGTGCCTGCAGCCAAGTAACTCAAACTGACTATAAATACCGCCATGATCAAGTGGCCAAAATAATTCATTGGCATGTATGTAAAAAAAAATATGGCTTTCCTACTTCTGATAAGTGGTGGCAACAAAAAATAGAGACAGTACTGGAAAACGAAACAGCAAAAATTCTCTGGGACTTTAGAATACAAACTGATCAGCATTTGGAACACAATAGACCTGACATCACAAATATCAAACATCGACAGGTTTGGATTATTGATATCGATATGTCCAGTGATAACAACTGTAACAACAAAGAACTGAAAAAAGTTACTAAATATCGAGATCTGCTAATCAAAGTTGGCCTGCTGTGATTTAAACACATCAAAGTCATCCCAATCGGTGCACTTGATGCAATTTCAAAGAAGCTATTCAACTATTTACAAGAATTAAACATTAAAGAAGTGACCCCATATGATCTACAAAAAACATCATTGCTTGCAGCAGTCTATATTTCACAACGATACATGACAGACTATTATTAGATTCTTCGGCAGAATCTGATTTGCTCTTTATTACTAGGGAAATTGCTGTTTGAATGATATCTTGTTTTGACTGTGTATCAATTATGTGAAAAAAGTAATAATAATAATAGTCAATACCAATTATGTGAAAAAAGTAATAATAATAATAGTCAATACTGAACGATTCAGAGATATTAGCATTTGTCCAATTGCCTCAAATCTGTCCCATGCGATTCCTTTTCGTCATTACTCTTCAACATTTCTTTGAGCTTGTCTATTTTCCTTGTCTATTATTTTAAAGAAAACAACACGTTGATATTAACCACCTTACCGGCCATTATGGATCAAATACGCATCCGCATACGCTTCGTATCCATCATATATTTCAATGAAATATCAATGATATTACAATTTTAATAAGTACTTCGCATCCATGATAACTTGAACGTCTATAGACGTCTTGGCCGGTAGTGTGGTTTTAAAGTACTAAATACAATATTAAAATTTCCCGTCTGCTGTATATGGATGATTGAAGTTATATGGAACATAGGGATTACAAATGCACTCATTACTAATTAAAATACATCAAAATGGAAACTTGCAATTTTTGTCAAACGAGAAAAAATTAATCACTCTAGCAATTTTAAATTTGATCAGGAGATGTCTGGCACTGCCAAGCGGATTTTTTCTCCAGGAAACTCGGGTTTTTCGTCCTGTAAACTCAAGAAAATCGGCCGTTGAACCCATACCATTTTCAGACATTAGACAACATTAAAATATTAGAGTTAGGGACCACGAGATGGCGGCACTTGCTAGCCGCCTTCTTCACTGTATACCGATTAATTAGTGATAGCCTTAGGCCAGCTATCTCTGATTGGTTACCAGTGGAGATTGAACTGCCCACTCAGTCTCGAAGAGCTAAAACGGCCTCGCCTACTCCCTATACGGGAACCAAAAGACGTTACCTGATTTTTTTTTCAGGATAATTATATCAAAGCAATTTTAGCTAACGAACACTATAAATATCTAGGAATATTGCAAGGCAGTGATATTCTCTCGAAAATTAAACAACAACAGCAAGCAGCAGAATTATTATTATTATTATTATTATTATTCCTGATACCTCCAAGGAGTCCGAAGACTCATCGTGGGAGGACATCTACAACTGTCCCTACACCTAACCTCTACTACGAATCATCTCCATCAACGCCATCTACCGCCCAACTCCAACACCACCACAACTAGTAATTTTTGTCTGTAAATTGCGTGTGTTCTGAAGGGCCGATTTGTATGTATGCGGGACGAAAAACCGGAGTTTCCAGGAGAAAAAACCCTGCTACCTCCGTATGAGATCGGCTAACTCACCTTCGATTGAAATCGACCAGATAAAGATTCCTCCCGTCGCGACGAGAATCGACGAGAATACACCAAAAGAGTCAGGAATATTCTAAGAATAAAACCTAATGGACTGAACACAATTCGTGTAATGAATTCTTGAGCTATACCAGTGATCTGATACACAGATGGCCTAATAGTTTGTACAAAATCACTATTCATATAGTAGTACTAATATAAGATCCTGTACAACCCCATGAGGGTATATGTCAGGAATTTCATGATGATGAATCATTCCCTGCCCTGTTCTGGATCGGTTATACATAACTAGGAAAGGTGGAGAACATGACGTCTACAAGTCGAGCGTAGAAATATTACATCAAGGAAAGCACACAATAGATACTAATAGAAGTACACAAAGAAAAATTACTAAATGTAGTAGATTCAGTAAAGCAGTACGGAAGAAAGAAATTGCAAACCGATCAGAGCATTGAAAATATAACGCTCACCATGATCAATATTTGAAGGATATTAAATAGAAAGTTAACAGTCGCTTAGCTAGACAATTGCATTTTAGGAGAGCAACATCAAGAAAGAGAGTCTGATATTTGATGATCTACAAACAAGCACTACAAACGAATGCAATAAAAGGCAAAGATTAAAAACGTCCGTAACGGCAGAAAATACCGGATTGTACAAATATAAAGAAGAGACAGTGGAACATCTAATTAGCTCTTGCAGCAAGATTGCTCATACGCTCTCACACAGATGCATCATCAGGTAGAAGCTACTGCTTCTACCTGATCATGCTGGATATAAGAAATAGGTAAACTGGATGTAGAAAACTTGGTCTGTGTAGGAAATGTAGTTACTTAAGTTGCAAAATCCCATGGAACAGACAGTTGAAGAAAAATTATTGAAAATGAAAACGCAAAGATATTTGGCACTTTAAAATTCAGAATGGTAGACATCTGGAATATCATATGCCAGAGATCACCGTAGTCGAACAACAACAACACGAGTGATTTATTGATGTAGTAATACTTGGGGAGAGAAGAGTAGAAGGTAAGTGAATGATGACAACTATAGGGATATGTAGTTTGACATTCATCGACTTTTGAACAAGAAAGCAACAACAGTTCCAACTGTTAGAGGAGTGCTAGGAACAATACATGAGCATTTATGGAACATCTGGAAAAGTAAGCCTCCCAGGTATAACACCTCCTGAACTCTATAAAACGGTAATTTTAGGGATATTCACGTTTTACAATGATAAGGACCGAATTGAACTCATTTTCCCAGAAAATATTTCTGGATCTGGATGTATTTGGCAAAGATTTCTGGATTTCGTGTTACTCTTTGACTATGAACTATATTAAGTGAATATAGAAATAATAATAATTGCTGTAGCAAAGGATGTTTCACTGGGTACCAGTGAAACATCCAGTGCTCCTTGAATGCTGGAAGCGATTATTCTAATTTGGAGCTGTACTTTGAGCTTCAAAGTAGAGGTAGAAGTCTCCGGTTCTTCAGGCCTCTTTCAACATATGCAATGTGAATTATACCCTTCATCAGTATCCATACTGTAATTCACTAGGGATTTAGTACCTCCTCCATTTGAACAGACATCAGACAACCAACAGCACAAGCTAGCATCTAAATAGTATATGGAAACAAATCTGATAGTAACATCTCAGGTGCTTTCCCAACAGGCTATTGAATAACTCTTCTGTTCTGTCACTCTGTCAAATCGTGCTTGCAGCAAGTTTGATTACAATGGTATGCAGGTAGCATTGTTCGTGGCGATGCATAAACTAAGAATAGGTTATCGTTTTGTGAGCTATGTCTTCGAGAATCTTTGATCTTCACAGAAAAGGACCCTACTCTGTAACACTCTGAGAAAATAAAATGAAAGGCACTATTTCACAAAAGAAACATACTAGATCAGGGAAAAAAATCCTAATAATATATTAAAAGAATATCATAGAAACATCAATGAGTACAGCTATTATAATAATATGAGACTGGGAACAAGTACTATCCATACAAAGCTGTATGGACTACCATCTACATGATTCACCCATGACATATGTAGGGGAGATGCGTTTGAGGTGCGTTTGAGGGGCTCTTTGCTTGTATGGGCTTTTTCAGTTGAAGGTGAGTTAGCCGATCTCATTCGGTGAAAGCAGGATTTTTCCTCCCCGAAACTCGGGTTTTTTCATCCCACGTACAGACAAATCTGCCTTCAGAATACACACAATTTACTGACAAAAAATACTGTTGTTGGTGGTGATGGGCGAGAATTAAGTAGTAGTAGTAGTGGAGAGGATGAGATGTATTTGGCGAAGTAGAGTAGTGCGCCCTCCCACTATGAGTTTCTTGGACTCCCCAGGGAGGCCGCAATAATAATAATAATAATAACAATAATTCTAGAATTCTATAATTATGATTTGTTTTGGCTAAAGACATTGTTAAATCTTGCTATATTAATTAATTTGCTAACTTTGTCTCTCTCCAATTAATTTCTTCTAAGCTTCTTGATTAATCGAGTATTGTATGCATTCTTTCAACTACATTTACTAGTTAGTTTCGTTTCTAGTCATTTACTATGTATCAAGGTGAATAGCTTCCTTTCTTCAGATAATCTCATTTTCAATTCGTTCAGGCAAGGTGTGGAAACATTAAAGAAGAAAAATTCCTCCACACATGAAAAAGTATCATTCTCATATATATGGAGCATCCAAAGCTTCCAAAATGGGAAAGCTGCAGGTGAGGATGGAGTTAAAGCTGAACTTCTAAAAACAGGTGGAGAAATTATCTACAAACTCATAGCAAAACTATTTATTGTATGCCTGAAGAAAAATGATGTACCAACAACAACAACATGGGAAATGGCTACCCTAATTCTGATACATAAAAAGGTGAGATAGAAAATTTGACGAATTACCGACCTATCAATCTACTATCAGTGGTCTACAAAGTGTTTATAAAAGTCTAAGCTCATAGGCTTTGTGCGACACTCGACCTAGCACAACCAAAAGAAGAGGCAGGCTTTCGAAGGGGATTTAGTACAATGAACTATGTTCAACTTGTACAGCAGATTACTGAACAGTGTAATGAATATCAATTTCCACTATGTCTTGGTTTTATAGCCTATGAGAAAGCCTTTGATTCACTTAAAACTTGTTCAATACTTAAAGCATTACGAAACCAACAAGTGGAGGAGCCCTACATCAGAACCATACACCAATGCCACTTCAATGGAAACATCTCTACTGTGGGAATACAGAGAGGTATAAGACAGGGTGACCCAATATCTTCAAAATTATTCGCGCCTGGAAGAAATATTCAAACTTCATGATTGGGAAGGGAAAGGTCTGAAGATAAATGGAAGATATTTAAGCCATTTACGCTTTGGAGATAACATAGTTATCTTTACTTCAACTGCATATGAATTATAGACTCATATCCATGAGCTCCAAATTGCTAGCAGAACAGTAGGCCTAACATAAACCTAAAGGAGACCCAAGTTATATTGAATAGCTATGTCCAACCAGAAATAATAAAAATCAGTAATGAGGAAATTAAAGAAGTAGATCATTACATATACTTAGGACAACAGATATCAATGGAACAAAATATCATGGACGAAATTAAAAGGCGCACGATGTTTGGGTGGAAAGCATTTGGAAAATTACATTCAATATTCAAAAGCCAACTACCATTATGCATGAAGAGAAAAGTTTTTAACCAGTGTATTCTTCCAATACTGACATATGGCTCTGAAACATGGACACTGAATGCAAATTTAAAAATTAAGTAGAACACAATTTAGTATGGAAAGAAGTACTTGGTATCACAAGAGTGGATCAAAAATGGAATACATGGATAAGAAATCACACGAAACTCTCTGACATCATAAGAACAGTGAAACATCTGAAATGGCAGTGAGCTGGGCATATTGCGCGAAGACAAAGTCAACGATGGACAAAAGAAGTACTGGATTGGACTGGATTCCACGAGAGGAAAATCGACCACAACGCCGACCTAAATCACGATGGAATGATGATATCATCAGATTTGCAGGAGTGACATGGAAAAGGAGAACTATGGACAGAGAGTTTTGAAGTAATCTTGGAAAGGCCTTCACCCAACTGTGGATCGACAGTGGCTGCTGCTGATGATGATTTTATATATATATATATATATATATAAACGAGGGTGGTCTGAAAAGTTTTCGGCCTAAACAATGAAAAAACGAATTTATAATTTCAAAATTATTTTTATTTTTCAACATAATCTCCCTTAAGACTAACACATTTATTCCAGCGATGCTCCAGCACCATTTTACCACCCCTGTGGTAGTTCTCAGTAAGATCTGCAAAATACTCCTCTAGAGCTGCAATCACCTCCTGATTCGAAAAAAAAAAAAAACTCTGACCAGCGAGGAAAAGTTTTAGTTTTGGGAAGAGATGGAAGTCAGAAAGAGCCAAATCTGGGGAATAGGGTGGAGATTCCAACAATTCACAGTTTATCACCCAAACACCTTTGTGGGGAGTTGCATTGTCCTGATGAAAGATGATGTTTTTATTCTGCATATAGGATCTTTTCTGATGAATGTTTTGTCTAGTCTGATTAAAAGATCGGAATAATATTCCCCGGTTATTGTTTTATCCTTTTTACGATAATTAATAAACAAAATGCTTTAGCATCCCAAAACACCTATGCCGTTACTTTTCCTGCTGAGGGAACCGACTTTGTCTTCTTTCGCGTTGAATAACCGGATTCTGTTTAGATTCTTGTGTGTAATAATGAATTCAAGTCTCTTCCATAGTAATAAATCGACACACAAAATCAGTTTTATTCTTGTTAAAACGCTCCAAGTACTGTTCAGAGAGTTTCATGCGAGTGCGATTTTGATCTGCTGTGAGCAAGTGTGGCACCCATCTTGCACAAAGCTTTTTCATATACAATTGTTCATGCAAAATATATCCTACACGTTCTTTGGAAATGCCTATAGTCTCAGCGATTTCACGCACTTTGACTCGCCAGTCATCCAATAGCATATCATGCACTTGATCAATGATTTCTGGTGTTGTTATTACACTTTTGGACGCCCTTCATGTGGAACATCTTCAAGGCTGATACGGCCACATTAAACTCGACAGCCCATTTCTTAATTGTCGAAAACGAAGGAGAAGATTGGCCATAAACTTTTATGAACTTCGAATGAATTTCTTTTGGCATAAAACCATTTGGCGTTAAAAGTCAATCATCCTACCAAAATTAAAACATTGGTCTGCCATTGGGAACAAAAACCTTATATATACACACACACACACACATACATATGGCCAATGTATATATTTAGACTATACTAGAGATATATCTTTTCATGAGTATTATGTAGATGAAATGTTTAAGCTAAGTGTAAATTTAGTTCCATAGCCAGGCTAAGAGTAGATAATCCAGGAACTTTGTTCAAAGAGACCAAACATGGGATTTTTAATTTAAAGCCTCTTTGTGCAAGGATCTTTTTTTTTTAATCTTTTTTAAAACCATCTTTCATTTAATTGCAGGAAAGATATGGCCTGTAAGGAAAGATATTAGCTGGCCATATCTTTAGATACAACGCTTGTAACCTCTGCAGTAAGCTGCACAAAGACAGACTTAAGGTCAAGCCTAGTTCCTGACTGGAGGAACTTTTTCTAAGCCTTTATTTGACCGTTCTCAAGTTATTCGATTTTTTGCACAGGCAAGCCATTTTATTCTCCCGGAAACTTGGCTTTTTTGACCCATAAATTAAGAAACTCGATCGTAGGACCAACATTATTTTAGACAAAAAAAAACCCTCTTAGTTTTAGGTACCAATACATGGCAGCACTTGTTTGCCTGTCTCTTCATCGGTGACGCTTATAATTAGTGAGAGACTTGGACAAGCTATCTCTGATTGGCTACCGGTGGAGACTGAACTGCCCACTCAGTGTCCAAAAGCTAGATAGGGTTAAAAAAAAGATCTTGCCCACTCCCTATAAGGGAATAAAAGGTATTTGGTGATTTTTTTTATTTCTTTCAGTTAAGATACTAGAGTAACACTGAGAAAAAAAATATTGCCTATGAATTAAACTCTTTCATAAACACACATATCATTGTGACGATAAGGAAAAAAATCACTTGATGCCTTTTATTCCCATATAGGAAATACTCTAGGCCGTTTATCCCTATCTAACATTTGGAGAGAAGATGAAGTTCAATTTACACCGGTAGCCAATCAGAAATAACTGGTTAAAGGCTCTCATTAATTACACATAGCATCTGGTGAAGAGAGCAGGCTATCAAATGCAGCCATTTCTTGGTCCTTGTTCCTAACACACTATGCTTTCTGCCTGAAAATAGTATGGCTTGTACGGTCGATTTCTTGAATTTACGGGACGAAAATCCTGATTTTCCTGGAAAAAACCTGCTTTTCCATGCCAGAGATCAACTATCTCAGTAACCGGTCTTAAAAAGCCTTAATAAAAATTCCTCTAGTCAGCGATTAGAATTGAACTCATGACTCTTTCTTCGAGCAATCAATCTAGTGCCATGGACGGTTTGATGTGCCACAAAAACAAATCCGTTGGTGCTCCAGATATAGATGAAACGTTCAGTCATAACGTTCAAAGACTTTTAGCAATGAATAATAATTAAGTGATTAAATTAACTTTTAAAATATTCATTTAAAACCTATATAGAGTTAATAATTAATAAATATTTTTTGATAATTTAGCAGATCGATTTATTTATACAGTTAATTTACTTTATGATTAAGATAGATAGATGATCATGCAACTAATTTATGGAGGCTTCTATTTCTCACATATAAGCAGCAATTAAAAAAATCAGCTAACACCTTTTTATTCCCGTATAGGTAGTAGGCAAGGTCGTTTAGCTCTATCTAACTTTTGGAAACTGAATGGGCAGTTCAAGCTCAACTGGCAGCCAATCAGAGATAGCTGGTCCAAGGCTATCACTAATTAAGTTTCATGCAGTGAAGAGAGATGGCTCAACAAGTGCTGTCATCTCGTGCTCCCTAACCCTAACACAATATATTTAATGTCTGAAATAATATGGGTTCTACAGTTGATTTTCTTGAGTTTACGGGACGAAAAACCCGAGTTTCCAGGAGAAAAAAACCCGCTTGCCCGTTCCAGAGATCGACTAACTCGGGAACCGGTCAAAAAAAGGCTTAGAAAAATTTCTCTAGTCGACGACTAGATTCGAAACAAAGTATTCCTGCATGCAGTCAAGCGCCGTGGTATGCAAACGTCACATCCACTGAGCTACACAAGCTTTGCAGCAATTAATACTCAGAATATTTTCAAAAATATCAATTTTGATATTATTTTAATATGTGTTTATTAAATAAAATTTACATAAAATTTAGAAAAATAAATAAAAATAGAATAAGAAGCTAATGCCTTTTATTTCCTTACAAAAAGAAGGCAAGCCGTTTTAACCCTATCTAGCTTTTGACATGAGTGGGAAGTTCAATCTCCACTGTTATCCAATCAGAGATATCTGGCCCATGACTATCACTAATTATAAGTGGCAACCGATGTAGAGCAGGCAAAGAAATGCTGCCATCACGCGGTTCCTAACATTAACAGGATATGTTATTGTCTGATATAATGTGGGTTCTACGGTCGATTTTTTTTTTTAGTTTACGGGACGAAAAGCATGAGATTTTGGGAGTTAAAACCCGCTTTCCTGTACCAGAGATCGACTAATTTGGGAACTGCTCGAAGAAACGCTTAGAAAAAGTTCCTCCATTGGGCGACTATACTGAAACTTAATTCTATCTTCAGGCCACCTAAAGCAGAGGATGCAATCATCACTTCTACTGAGCTACGCAGGCCTTACAAACTATAAAAAATAAAAAGAACAGGAATAAATAAAATTTCACATATTGAACAAAGTCCTATTAAAATTCCTGGTTCACTCTTTCAGAACAAAACATTAAAGAACATTTAAAAAATGAAAAAGAAAAAAATGGATATAAATATTTGTTACTCCATTGGCTTATGTCTTTCTTATTCGCGGTTATTCAAACATATATCGACTGTAGTTTCTGATACCCTTATACCAAACACATCAGTGGTGCACTCAAGATTTAATCTTGAAATTGGGGAGGGCCGAGCACTCAAGATTTAATCTTGTGGGGGCCCCTAGTTGAGTTAGACGATTTGAGAATACACAGTACGTATCGTATACGACCTATGACAGCGCATCTGCAGTGATCGCCAATACATGATACCCGTGATCTCCTCTTGTCTGGTTCGGGCAATCGAAGTAGCGCTCGTTCATCCAGAGCACTACACTTCGTTCTCCTTGAGTTCACAGCGGCCGTGATTCCCGAGAGCTATGGGGTATTCTCACCTGATGTGGCCGCTAGTATAGAGCAGTATAAGTAATATAGAAATAGAAGACACGACACAACATAAATAAAAAAAAAATTAATTTTAATTAGGAAAATATTTTTGGAAAATTTTCTAGTGTTTTTTCTTTTTCTTTTGGAGGAAAGGGCCCCTTTCCCCCCGATGGGTGCGCCACTGAAAGACATATATATATTTACCAAAACACCCTCAAATCACTGATGACTAGTTTAAAAAACATAATTTCGTTATCTTCTATCCTTAGTATATTCTCTAATTCTAATTTGCTGAACGAAAAACCCTAGTTTCTGAAAAAAAAAAAAAAAACGCTTATCGATGCCAGAAGTCGACTAACTTGGGAACTGGACTAAAAAGGTTCCTTTAGGTGGTGACTAGAATTAAACTTAAGTCTTCCTTCGGGGACCCTAACGCTATGGGTACAAATTGCACTTCCACTAAACTCCACAAGGCTTTTGAAAATTATTATTAATATTAATATCGCATGCAGATATTAATATTAACATAGATAAATAAACTTTATAAATAAACTCAAGAATTTATACAGTAAATAAATAAACTTTACATAAGTTGGATAATGACATGGCTAACTAAATCACTTTAGTAATTACTACAAAGCTTGGTTAATGTGAAATGCTATATACTCTATCAGACAAGGTAAAAAACGATTTGCAGTTAACTTGTTGTAAAAAAAAACAAAAAAACATAAATACCAGAATTGCACAAGCAAAAAGTCCATATTAATTCAACAACGGAAGATTAAGTTAATTTACAAGTGATAGTGTAGTGAGAATGTCTACAGGAGCTATAATGCAAGTAGCAATGCTTGGGTTTACTTTAGTGGTACAGTTTTGACCGTGATTTAACAGTTGATAAGCGGCAGTAGAATAGATTGACTGAATAGACATAAGTTACGAACGTACTCTTGAAATTAGATGAAAGTGTTTGCGTATAGTGCAAAGACACAACTACTATACACTATATCATCTCGTGGGGTAGTTACACACATCGCCAGACTATGATATTTCTCTTTCAGTTGAAAAGAGCTAGGTGCGAACCCATTTATGATACAAGGAAACATTATGAGAGCTTTTCAATTAAGAATGAGTCAGCTATATCACATAATCTGACTTGAATTATTGGGAACTATAGTTGAAGTAACTAATGCTAGGAGGCCAGTCTATCATCATGACTATTAAATATGCGTTTTCTCTGGCTTATGTGACTTTTTCAGGGTGAAAAAAATCCAAGTTTCCATGCGGAAAGTTGCCATCCCTGTATAAGAGGGAGGTAAGCTGTACTGTCTCATGCGGTAGTGACAGAGACTACCCTTCAGTAAGCTCTGAGTTTTCATCCAGAAAAGCTAACAGAAGAATATACACGATATGCAGGCCCCAAAATCTCAGTTGATTTGTTCATAATTGCAAGAAACTGCTCTGCAAGACCACCGAACTCGAGTAGAACCCAATGAAAGAGATAAATATATATAAATAATATATTTATTATACCAGTATAGAGAGAGTAGGCTAGGCCTTTTTTGCCCTAATTGTTGGAGACAGAGGGAGTGGTTCAATCCGCACTGGTAGCCAGTTAGTGATAACTAGCTTAAGACTATATATAGTAGTAGTAGTTTAATGTATAGTAGTTTAATTTTCTAATTAGAAGAAAACCATAATAAAAATGATGAAAGTGTTATGAACATAGAAGATATAGGCGAGAGAGAGAGAGAGAGAGAGAGAGAGATGGGTAAAAATTGCCCAGAGTAATATGCTAGTAAGACACAGGTAAGGTAGATTTTGAGGTCCAAAAGAAGTTAAGTGATGAATTGAGGGAAATATCTATTCTAGTGTGTAACATGACAAGATACCAAAAGGATGGATAACATCAACCCTGATATTGATTCAAAAAATGAAGCAAAATGGACTGCCAAAATTACAGTAAAATAAATATGTTTACACCTGTTTTATTCACTTTCAGAGAGCATTTGACAACATAGATCAGAGAGTGGTATGGGCGGTATTCGAAGCTAATGGAGTGTACAGGAACAACGATATGTCTCTTGCAAAACATCAATGAGAGTAGCAGGGTAGGCGCTTTGAACAAGACCAAGATCAAGATAAAATAAGGAATCGTGACGTGATTGGTTGTTGAGAAGATGACATCAATGTGTGAGTGATGTCATGAGTTTGGAGTGTTTGGAAATTTTCTGGGGAACATCTGTGTGTGTGACGTCATGTTGTTTCTTTTGATCGCGTATGGAATTATGGGTGATGGTTGGAGATAAGGTTTAGTGGCGTGATTGGTGGGGCACTTTGAACAAGATCAAGATCAAGATAAGATAAGGAATCGTGACATGGATGTGTGTTGATATCAAATGAAGATAGAGTTTGGAATGTTTGGAATTTCGCTGCCCCCCCCTTATGTCAGGGACATCAAGTGGTGTATTTGGTTCGCATTAAGCATTGTGGGTGTTTTAGAGATAAGGAATCGTGACGTTTTGTGTTTGGAAATTTCTGGGGAACATATGTCTCTCTGTGATACACACATAGTGTTTTGATTTTCCTATGGAATTGTGGGCGTGTTTTTGAGATAAGATATCTGGAATTTTCCCAGGGTGACAAACATCCATCATTGTCGTCATGTTTTGCGTTTGGTTGTCTATAGATGGCAATGCTAATTTTCCAGTATAACTTGGGGTATTTCTTTCCTGTTAAAACTATAGGAATGCTTAGAGTAGAATTCTTAGAATTTTTAGATATGGTGGAAGCGTTATGAAAAAAACTATCCATTATTAGAATTGCGCTTACCCACACACACACTACAAGCAGTTATTGTGATTACAAATCATTTGTTACACTTAAGTGTAAAAAAAAAACAGATTAACTTACATTTTTTCCAGAATGGGACATTTTGAAATTATTGAGTTTTCTGAATATTCCAAATTGCTGATTTTAACATACTATATATTCACAGCATAAAACACACAAACACAAGATCTGAAATACAATTGACTCTTTTTTCATTATAGGATACTGGGGCTAACATACATTCACAGCACAGAAACACATAAAACATAGGAGTTGAAAGATATTTCTGTAAATATCCAGAAAATCTAGTTGACTACTTAATTTAGATTACTATCCAATGGTTCTCTGTATTAATTCCTTCCCACAGTTGCTTATGCTATGTTTTCAGAAGTTTGGTGGGGAAGGTCTATGTGTCGTTTTTTTGAGGATATGTGTTATTTCCTGTTTTAAATTCAGAGTGCTCTTAGAGTATGGAATTCTGACAAGTGAAATGATTTTTTTTTCTTTCAAATTGATTGGTTATTTTCTCTATTTTTTTAAAAAAAAATTCACTTTACCTACATATTCAAAGAGAATAACTGAGCAAAATTAATAAATAAATAAAATGTATGTGAATTTATTTTCCAACACTGTAGATTTCTCATTAAGTCTTATCTTAAAGATATGTCCCTTATCCAGTTGCCAAATTGTTGTACCTAGGTGATAAATCGTGTGTTTAAGTTGGAACTTTTGGTTCCCATGGGAAATTATTGTTGTAGTAAATCTATGCTTACATTTATTTTTTTAAACCAATATTATGACTATTAATTTTACCTTCGATTCCTTGTGCTCATAACCTATTTCTGTAAAACTGGAATTTATTTATTTTATTTATTTTTTCTTTAGCATTAGTAATTTTAAGTAACGGATATGAGACAAACAAGGTTTTGAACTCTCCACAGCGTTTTCATTTAGAAACTTCTTTTGCCAGCACAACAAATAAATAATTATTTCTTATTATTTCAAATGAATATCAGCTCTGTAATATATACTGTGTTAATTCCTATGGTACCTTTTATTTGACTGTAATATTATCAGTAAATTGTATTTACTGAATCAAACATACAGAAATTAAATAAAGTGAAAAAGACAGTATTTTTCTTTTTTTCTTTTTCGTCTGATTTAACAGGTGCTTACGTTTTTGCATAGTTCAACTATGTAAAACTCATTTCTGTTAGTCCCAATTGACTGTTGTCCTTTCAGCCCGACATTTATTTCACAGTAGGAATATTTATATATATATATATATATTTTTTAACACAATTATTATATTAGATATTATTTCCAATACAAATAAACAGTTATTTATTCTTATTTCAAATGAAAATTAGCTCCGAAAGAAAGAAAGAAAGAAAGAAAGAAAAAATTGTAAAGAAAAAAAAAATGTTTACCCTCAAATAAATATTTATGATCACAGCAAACAAGAAATTCATCAGCTTTTCAAAGTTCTGAAATTCCTACCCATATTGTTTTCTTCATTTGGTATCATTTAAATGAAGAACGGATCTGCTTATTAAGTTCGTTAATGTTTTTTGATTTTTCTCTTCCAATGGCGAGTATTACTTGATATTTGCATGTTGATTCACTTGTTATCTGCATGCTACGATATCTTTTTATTTATACAACAAACCTTTTAAGAGTTTAGTAACTTGATGGGTTAAAATATCTAATGTCTCTCTGTAAATAACTAAATTCTAACAGTCGTACTTTAAGTACGACTGTTTTTTCTAATCTGTTGGAGGTATCTACATATATAATAAATAAATTGTCACTTTTCAGGTGAAATATTCTCCACTAAAATTCTGGCTATTAATTTAATACCCAATTCCTTTTGCTTCCTAGTGTTGATACAGTTTCGTGAAATATGTAAGGACTTGCATGAACAAATAGGATTTTTAATTACTGGGTGGATTTCCAAAAAAAAAGTCTGTGGTTAGTTTGTGGCAAGAAATTTCACAAGAAAAAAAATCATTTGTACTTTATTCATTTCAAAAGACACAATTACATTATTAGCTATCACATCTAATAAAAAAGCTCGTGTTTTTTCCTCCAAAGTTATCAGTATCAGTTGGAAGTGACATCACTAAAAGATATTTGCAAATGAGGAACTCACTCATCTCCACTAGTCTGAGCAGACATTTTCTGGAGGAGAGATGGATGAGGGAGGGTTAGAGTATGGGGTGGGGGGAGCATAGCAGGGAAGCGTTTTTTCTTTTTTTGCTCTGCAGTTATCAGTATCAGTTGGAGGTGACATCACTAAAAGATATCCACAAAGGAGGAGCTCTCTCATCTCCACTAAGCTGAGCAGCATCTTCTGGAGGAGAGAGGGATGAGGGGATTAGAGCATGGAGTGGGAGAGCATTGCAGGGTAGACCACTCTCACCCTCTTACTACCCTTACACCTCCACCACCTAATTCTATTTATTTTTTTCCATATATGAGTGAGAGAACTAGTCACATGCTCTAACATCAAAAACACTGTTTGAGGATAAAATACTTAACATAATAAGGACAAATAATATAGAATACCTTTTAGCCACAGAGATAAGGTTTGTCCAATTATGTCACAAAGTAAGATAATCTCACATCAACATCATCAACAGCATGCGGAAACATGTCTGTGAGTTATCTCTGTGCAAGTTTCATTTTGAAAGGAATGGCCACTGTAAGTGTCAGGTAAACAGTACTATAAAGAAAACAATTGAGTTAGGTGGCTTTTCAGTTACTGCAATTTGTTAATCCAGTGCAGCTATCGTATTGTGTTATGATGTTTTGTGTCCAGTAAGGTAAAATAATGAGTGAACTACAAAAGTCTTTGAATATTTTTAGGTAATTATATATTTCTAATTTTTTTCTCTGTAAATAATAATATATCTGAAAATTAAAATATGCATTTATAAACTTAAATGAACAAAGATGTGTGATGTTATTGTTGTGTTTTCCACAATGAAATTTTTACACATTTATTCTGTTTAGAATCTGATTAAAAAAAATCCATAACTTTATATACCTTAACGCAATTCTGTTCAAAAAAGGTATCGTACTGTGCCAGATAACACATATACAAATTTTGGGGATTGGGAAGACAGGATAAATTAATGTTCATAAGATAACAAGAAGAAACAGACAGAAAACCTTTATGGTGCTTTCAAAATAAAGGGGAGGTACATTTTCTTTTCTTTTCACACATCTGTACATGATAAAACTTTAAAATCAAGTGACTGGGAGTCAAAACTCATTTCACAACTTTACCACCCATACTATTTTAGTGTAGGGCAATTAAAAACATAGGTCATAGCAAATAACAGAATTGTAGTTTTGTGAATAAAGTACAAATGAAGTGAAAAATGACAATTTTGTTATTACATCTGTAGATAGCTCCACCAGACTAGAAGAAAACACTTGTACCAAATTCTAATGGCACGACTGTTAGAATTTGGTTATTTTACAGAGAGACAGTATATATTTTAACCCATCACATTATTAAAACTCTTAAAAAGCTTGGCATAGAAAATAAAAAAAGGTATTGTACTGTGTTTAGAAAGCAAAAATACAAATTTCGGGGTGTGAGAAAACAGGATAAAGAAGAAATAGACAGAAAACATTTATGTTGTTTTCAAAAATAAAGAGAAGGTACATTTTTTTCACACAACTGTAGATGATAAAAGTTAAAATCAAGTGAGTTGAGTGTCAGTCGAAACTTATTTCACAACTTTACCACCCATACATTCTAATAATGGGGGGATTGAAAACAGGGAGCATAGCAAATAACAGAATTGTAATTTTGAATAAAGTACAAATGAATAGAAAAATGACAATTTTGTTCCTATATCTGTAGATAACTTCACCAGACTAGAAAAACAGTCGTACCAAATTTGAACAATACAATTGTTAGAATTTGATTATTTTACAGAGAGACTGTAGATATTTTAACACATCACATTACCAAACTCTTAAAAAAGCTTGGTGTAGAAAAGAAAAGAAGGTACATTTTTCTTTTCTTTCCAAACATTTTTACATGATATAAGTTAAAAAACATATGACTGGCAGTCGAAACGTTTTTTTTTCTTCAAAACTTCACAACACATGCTATTCCATTAGGATAGCATATGTTGTGAAGCTAATAATGTAATTGTGTTTTTGAAATGAATAAAGTACAAATGATTTGTTTTCTTGTAAAATTTCTTGCCACAAACTAACCAGATACTTTTTTTTTTGAAAATCCACTCAGTGAATTAAAAGTCTTATCTGTTCATGCAAGCCCTCACATATTTCAAGAAACTGTGTCAACACTTGGAAGCAAAAGGAATCAAGTATTAAATTAATAGCCAGAATTTTAGTGCAGAATATTTCACCTGAAAAGTGACAATTTATTTATTATTCATGTAGATACCTTCAACAGACTAGAAAAATAACCAAATTCTAACAGTCGTACTTAACAATTTGGTTATTTACAGATAGATATTAGATATTTTAACCTATCAAGTTACTAAATTCTTAAAATTTTTGTTGTATAAATAAAAACGTATTGTATCATGCAGATAACAAGTGAATTAACATGCAAATATCAAGTAATAATAGCCATTGGGAGAGAAAAATCAAAAAATATTAACGAACTTGATAGCCAGATCTGTTCTTCATTTAAATGATACTAAATGAAGAAACAATATGGGTAAGAATTTCAAAACTTTGAAAGGGTGATGATTTACTTGTTTGCTGTGATCATAAATATTTGAGGGGAAACATTTTTTTTACAATTTTTTTTTTCTTTCTGAGCTAATTTTCATTTGAAATAAGAATAAATAATTGTTATTTGTATTGGAAAGAATATCCAATATAATAATTTTGTTAAAATATATATAATAAATATTCCTACTGTGAAATAAATGTCGGGCTGAGAAGACAACAGTCAATTGGGACTAATGGAAATGAGTTTTACATAATTGAACTATGTAAACACCATAGTTTAACTTGTTTTGAAATGTCACATGGATAAAAAAATGCATGAATTACACTTAAGCACCAGTGGCGAACCATACACTATGAACATCAGTGCAAATGTTTAATCAGAAGAATAAGAAAAAAAAATACAGTCTTTTTCACTTTATTTAATTTCTGTATATTAAATTTAGTAAATACAATTTGTTAATAATATTACAGTCAAATAAAAGGTAACAGAAATTAACAAAGTATATATTACAGAGCTGATATTCATTTGAAATAATAAGAAATAATTATTTATTTGTTGTGCTGGCTAAAGAAGTTTCTAAATGAAAATGCTGTGGAGAGTTCAAAACCTTGTTTGTCTCATATCCATTACTTAAAATTACTAATGCTAAAGAAAAAATAAATAAAATAAATAAATTCAGTTTTACAGAAATAGGATATGAGCACAAGGAATCGAAGGTAAAATTAATAGTCATAATATTGGTTTAAAAAAATAAATGTAAGCATTAATTTACTACAACAATAACAATAATTTCTTATGGTAACCAAGAGTTCCAACTTAAACACACGATTTCTCACCTAGTTACAACAATTTGGCAACTGGATAAGGGACATATCTTTAAGATAAGACTTAATGAGAAATCTACAGTGTTGGAAAATAAATTCACATACATTTTATTTATTTATTAATTTTGCTCAGTTACTCAGTTAGAATATGTAGTTAAACTAAATTTTTAATGTAAAATAGAGAAATTAGCCAATCAATTTGAAAAAGAAAAAAAAACCTTTCACTTGTCAGAATTCGATACTCTAAGAGCACTCTGAATTCGAAACAGGAAATAACACATATCCTCAAAAAAACGGCACATAGACTTTCCCACCAAGCTTGTGAAAACATAACATGAGCAACTGTGGGAAGGAATTTATACAGAACCATTGGATAGTAATCTAAATTAAGTAGTCAACTAGATTTTCTGGATATTTACAGAAATATCTTTCAACTCTTATGTTTTATGTGCTTTTGTGCTGTGAATATATGTTAGCCCCAGTATCCTATAATGAAAAAAAAAATCAATTGTATTTCAGATCTTGTGTTTGTGTGTTTTATGCTGTGAATATATAGTATGTTAAAATCAGCAATTTGGAATATTCAGAAAACTCAATAGTTTCAAAATGTCCCATTCTGGAAAAAATGTAAGTTAATCTTTTTTTTTTACACTTAAGTGTAACAAATGATTTGTAATCACAATAACTGCTTATTGTGTGTGTGTGGGTAGGCGCAATTCTAATAATGGATAGTTTTTTTTTATAACGCTTCCACCATATCTAAAAATTCTAAGAATTCTACTCTAAGCATTCCTATAGTTTTAACAGGAAAGAAATACCCCAAGTTATACTGGAAAATTAGCATTGCCATCTATAGACAACCAAACACAAAACCTGACGACAATGATGGATGTTTGTCACCCTGGGAAAATTCCAAGATATCTTATCTCAAAAACATGCCCACAATTCCATAGGAAAATCAAAACACTATGTGTGTATCACAGAGAGACATATGTTCCCCAGAAATTTCCAAACACAAAACGTCACGATTCCTTATCTCTAAAACACCCACAATGCTTAATGCGAACCAAACACACCACATGATGTCCCTGACAGCAGGGGGTAGCAGCGAAATTCCAAACATTCCAAACTCTATCTTCATCTGATAACAACACACATCTACATCACGATTCCTTATCTTATCTTGATCTTGATGTGGTTAAAAGTGTCTCACCAATTACAAAACGAATCCTTATCTCCACCCATCACCCACAATTCCATACGTGTGCAAAATTTTACTTTGATAATGTCACTTATTTACAAATAACAAATTACGTCACCTATTTACAACTAACAAATTTCGTCACTTATCTTCATCTGATAACAACATTCATCCATGACATGATTCGTTATCATAACTTGTTCTTGTTCAAAGTGGCCACCAATAACGACACGAATCTTTATCTGCAACCATCACCCATAGTTCCATACGCGAAGAAAACAAACAATGTGACGTTACACACACACACATGTTTCCCAGAAAAATTCCCAACATTCCAAACTTGTGATGTCACTCACACAATGACGTCATCATATCAACAAGCGTTCATGTCACCATTCCTTATCTTATGTTGATCTTGATCTTGTTCAAAGCTCCTACCCTACTCCTAATGACAATGCAGAGCCTTCTGTGAGAAGCTGTGGTGAGGAAATATGAAGGTCATTCCAGACAACAAGAGGCAGAAGTCAAGGAGACCCAATATCTCCAAACATCTTTATATGCTTTTGGAAAGAACAATGGATATCATAAAGTATCATACAAGGGGAATCTCAGTTTACGGTACTAAAAGAAGTAAATTATGTCAAACCTAGGTACGAAAAGAAGCAATTTATGTTTTATAGATAACATAGTCATTATTGAAGAAGATGAAGAGGTGCTGTGCTGAAGTAAAGTGAAGAAGGAAAAATATGTGTGCTGATAATGAATATAGATGAAACAAGAACAATGATATTTGGGGAGAAGAGGATGAAAACGCAAATAAAGTCCATTGGGTATATCTGGAAGAGGTTAGGAACTTCACCAACCTAGGAAGCAGTGTCGCACTATTTAGACTGTAAAAAAGATATAAGATCTCGGATAACAAAAGTAAACTTACAGGCAATGGACAAGGTTTGCAAAAGTAAATCAGTAAGCATTCCCATAAAGCAGAGACTGCTGGAAAAATACCTAAGCCCTTCTGTATGGTTTTGAGACATGGGTAATGGTCAAAGGCTTTGTGAGAGGAATATTAGCTTTTGAAAAAACATTTAATGGAAGATTCTACGAATTGGATAGCTGCAAAAGGTCACATATGAATTGTATCGCATAACAAACTGCAAAGCGAATCTAATGCAGAAAATTATTCAAAGGAAACTAAAAATGTGAAACTAAGAATAAAAATAGGAAACTAAGAATGAATAGGAGTAGAAATTTCAAAACTTTGATGCTTGGTGCAAAGGACGATATAAATAGAAGAGGAATAGCCAAGAAGGCGAGAGTGGGTTGATGATGTGAAAAGGTAGTGTGGAAAGAGTTTGCAGGATTTTACACTAATTTGAGTCAGCTGCAATGGACAGAGAGAAAGACAAAGAATAGTGAAATAAGCATCAGTCACCAACGGGCATTGGACCCATGGGCAATGATGATGATGATGATGACACGAGTCTAATTTTTGTCAACTATGAATTCTAATAAGCCAAATCATCTGAGTAGAACAGAAAAGAACAGGATTATTTAAGTGTGAATATTTTTTCTGCTTTTAGTCAATATGTCAAACACTGTTACTACCTCATTGAAATTATATTAATCCTAAACTAAGGAAACAAGTGAACAGGGAAAAGTGTACTTTATAAAACAATATCTCATTAGTTGATTAATGGTAGGAGGAAAAACCATAAGCCTTACCAGAACTAAAATTAATAAATACCAAGCTTTTGTATTCCTATGAAATTGGCTATTTATATCCATAGCACTAGATCATCACATCTAGTGGTATGGATATAAATAGGCTATATATATCCATAGCACTAGTCATCCATAGCATCTTCGATGCTTAGAAAGCGTTAAGCATCGAAGAAGGAAATCAGTTAGAAGACGTTCTTCCAGTGCCTGGAAGAACGTTTTCTAACTCTTTCTTCGATCAGATGGCTAGTTAACCGATCTCTGGCATTAGCAAGTACGGTTGGTTTCTCCTGAAAACTCAAAATTTCAGACAATAGTATATTATGTTAGGATTAGGGACAACGAGATGGTGATACCTATCTACCATCATCTCTTTACTGGATACCATTAAATTAGCGATAATTTTAGTCAAGGTATTGCTGAATGTCTAACACCTGGGTTTGACTATTCTCTGACTCCAAAAGTTGAATAGGACTAAATTGGCCTAGCCCACATTCAATAAAAATAATAGGAGCTAAGGACTGTTATAAATAAAAAATAAATTAAATTTGCTAACACCTTTTATTTCCCAGTTGGGAGTAAGCTGTTTTATTCCTATCTGACTAGTGGGTTGTTTTGAGAATAAATTGCAAGTAAGTAACAAAACAAAACAAAAATAAAAAGAATTAGTACATGTATATATATTATTAGGATATGAATCTCAGCCTACAGTGCTCTTGAGAATAATAATAATAACAAAAAAGGACTGCGTTTAGAAAATCACAACTGTATAACTTTTTTTTTCTTTTTTTTTAAAGCACTTAGTCGGATATATTTATTTACGTAATCCATTATTATTAGTGATCCTCCGTAGCTCACTAATAATAATAGTGAGCCTTCTTAGCTCAGTCAGTATAGACGAAGCCCTTTAGTCGGAAAGACCTGGGTTCTATTCTTGTCAGTGACGTGAGAAACCTTTGTCTGGTCTCTTTCGACTAAAGGTGAGTTAGCCGGTCTCGTACGGGGGATAGAGGGATTGTTCTCCCGGAAGCTCGGGTTTTTCGTCCCTCAAAAACAGACTAACCGGCCAGTAGAACACTAGAACACACACACACACAATTTACAGACAAGAATACTTAGAGGCATAGAGGTAACTGCCCTTTGTGAAGTCCATGGGAGCTTAAGTGCCTGTTAAAGCCACTGATGGATGAATTATTATTAGTAAATTTTCAGACATCCCAATTTTACAGTACTCTTGACCTTTGAAAATTTGTCCCAAAGTCATTTAACATTTTACTTGGTTTGCATTCTACTATATGCAAAAATAGATATGCTCAATGATTTTTGACATATGTATCTGCTATCGGAAATCATTGAGCATATCCATTGTGTATTTTCAAAGGCTCTTAAAATTTTCATCCGTAGTAGTGAATTTAGTCAAGCTAAATAAATAAACACATACATAAACTGAATTCAATTTAAACATAGAGCTAATATCTCCAGTTTTGATATTTAGTTTATTGCTTTCGATGTTATCCTTTTAGATGAATAAGAGTTGCAGATAGTGCGAATCTCTGTCTTTAAAGTAGTTAGTCTTTCTGTCCAAACTAAGAAAACCCTTGCATAACATTATACACTCAATAGACAAAGAGATATGGGTGATGAGAAGTTGACACCAGCATCCCCCGCGAAGAGTGAAACGTACCCAAACCGAACAGACAGTAAATAAGCAAACATCGGGCTTTCCAACAGTGTATCGCAATCGACGAACATTTGGAAATGTTGCGATCTTAGCGACTTTTATCTGGGCATATTATCAGCATAAGACAGAAGGATGCAATCTGTCTCCCAAGTGGTAAGAATCCTAAGATTCTCGAGGGCAAACCGTATGAAGGATCTACCGCGAGTATATCATCAACGGACGCCCCAGTGCCCAGAGAGCAAGTGGTGGCCAACCATATGCCATTGATGATCGGGCTCAGCGTAGAATGTTCAGGCGTTATCTGCCATACTGTCTTCATCCTTTAAGTGAGCAATCTATCAAAGAAACAAGGTGTTTTCAGAAGAGATGTATGGCAGATGATCCCATAATCTCGAGGCCTTAAACACCAACATGTATTATTGTCTGTAATAGTCTGAGTTCTACCGCCAAGTTTTAGGATGCAAGAATAAACACCCAAATTTGTGGAAGAAAAAACCTACATGTCCATGCGAAAGATCGCCTGACTCGGAACCTGCCAGAGAAAGTCTTAGGAAAGCCGGATGTTATGGAAAGAACTCTGTTTGAACCTCTTTTAGGATGTAAAGAACCTTTATCTCGGATTTTCATCTGAAGCTGAGTTAGCCAGTCTCATAAAGTGAAAGAAGGATTTTCCTCGAAACTCCGTTTTTACATGATAAAAACAGATAAACCAGACAGAAAATACATGCAATAGAGCCTGTGTAGCTCAGTGGATGTGGCGTTTGCACACCATGGCGCTTGACCTCACGAAGGAAGCCTTCTCGGTTTCGAATCTAGTCGGCGACTAGAAGAAAATTTTCTAAGCCTTTTTTCGACCGGTTCCCGAGTTAGTCGATCTCTGGCACGGGCAAGCGGATTTTTCCACCCGGAAACTCGGGTTTTTCGTCCCGTAAACTCAAGAAAATCGACAGTAGAACCCACATTATTTCAGACATTAAATATGAGTGTTAGGGTAAGGAACCATGAGATGGTGGCACTTGTTGAGCCGTCTCTCTTCACTGCATGAAACTTAATTAGTGATAACCTTGGGCAAGCTATCTCTGATTGGCCGCCAGTGGAGACTGAACTGCCCACTCAGTCTCCAAAAGTTAGATAGGGCAAAACGGCCTCGCCTACTTCCTGTATACTGGAATAAAAAGGCGTTAGCTGATTTGATTTTTTCTTACAGGAAAAATTCCATGCTATCCAATAACGATGTATCGGTTTAAGTAAGTATCATCGACGAGGATTGAATATGAGAGTTGATGTTAGAGAGGGAGGTCGCTTTCAAGTAAAAACTGTTAACCATTCTACACAGAAGCTAAGAATCTAAATATCTTTTATATGGAGAAAAGTGAGGAGCTTGCATAAGGTGAATACCTATAGTTCCTCATATAGGCCAATAATGCTGACACTGTTCAAAACGTTTCTTAAATTCTTATATTATAATTGCCTTTAAATAATTGGCATGTCTTTCTTTCGAATATTTTCAATGCTATCAAATCTTTATTCTAATAAGATAACTTTCAGTTTTATACAACAACAACAACAAAAATAATAATAAAAAATTAAAAATAAATAAAAAAATCCGAGCTAAATGTGAAGAATTACGATGCCGATAAAGTTGAATGCTACCCAGGAATGCAATAGATTCTATTTCTGTTTGTACACCCAAATACGATTTCTCAATAATGTCCAAATATACCAAAAACACTTTTTTGCGTTGTATGGATTATAAGACAAAATAAGGAGGTACTTAAAGTTGAAAAAAATTTCTCCAACATCTTCATATATCATTTTTGAGAGTTGTATGGTTATAAATCTGTTTCTTCTTCTTCTTCTCCTACGTCTAAGACGGGTTGAGTCTTCTCTTGAGCAGTCTTCTCTATTCCTTGCTGTTTGAAAAAGTTCCTTATATGTTCTGCATCCCGAGATGTTCTTTATTAATTTCAGCCAGGTAATTCTTGGTCTTCCGGGTCTTCTTTTTTCAGTTGGAAAAGTATTAATTAGGACGTTAGGAAGTCTGTCTGCGTCCATGCGTACAGTGTGTCCAAACCATCTCAGTTAGTGTTTACTAATTTTTCTACTATTGTCTTTTTATACAATAGTTCTTGTCTGACTGTGATGTTTGTTTTCTTTTCTATCCAACTTGTTCTATTTTTTTTCTTAAGCATTTCATTTCAAATGCCAGCAGTTTTTTCTCCTCTCTTTTTTTAACTCTCTTTTTTTGTCCACGCTTCTGCTCCATAGATGACTGTTGGTATAATTATTGCTACACATAATTTGATTTTGGCTTGCTTAGATATCTTGTTTGTTTTCCAGATGGTCTGTAATTTTCTCATGGTGGTCCATCCTATCGCTATTCTGTGTTTAATTGTTTTGAGTTCATCTATTGTTTCTATTAGTTTTGATCCAAAGTATATTAAGTTGTCTACTTGTTCTATTTGTTCTCCGTTTAGGGGTGGCTGAGATGGTAGTTCCGTTTCTCCTTATTTTCATCACTTTTGTCTTTTGTATATTTATTGTCATGTCATATGTTTTACAGGTTTCGTTTAGCTTGTTGATCAACTTTTGTAGTCATTTGGGGTTATTTCAAGAAGGACGAGATCATCTGCATATTTGATATTATTTATGTTTAAACCATTGACATTGATTCCAGGCTCATTGTCTACTGCCTTCTTTACAACTTCATCTAGATATATATGTTGAATAGGCATGGGGATAATGGGCATCCTTGCATTACTCCTTTTTGGATCTCTATGGGTTCTGTTGTGAGTGTGTGTCCATTTTAATTATTGCATTTGTCTTAGAGTAATATTTTATCAGAAACTGTTTTATATATTTGTCTATTGCTTTTTCTAGTAGAATTTTAAGCAGGATTTCTCTGTTGATGTTATCGGAAGCTTGTTTAAAGTCCACAAAACAACAATATAGTTCTTTATGGTCTTCCCAGCTGAGCTCTGCTAGTTGGTGCAATGTGAAAATTTGGTCTATTGTTGAATAGTTTCCTCGGAAACCAGCTTGTTCTATGCCTATAATTTCTTCATAAGTATTTTTAATCTATTTTGTATAATTCTTATGAATATTTTATAGGTGTGAGGGAGTAAATTGATTGGTCTGTTATTTCTGCAGTCTCTTTTGTCTCCTTTCTTGTATATTGGGATGATCTTTCCAGTTCTCCAGTCATCTGGGATCTCGCCTGTTTGTAGTATTTTATTGAATAGGGTTGTTAAATATTCTATTGATATGCTGCCTCCATATGACCACAGTTCAGTAGGGATAGTATCAATGCCTGGTGCTTTATTGTTTTTCATCTGTTTTATTGCGTATCTAACTTCTTCTTGTAAAATTTTTGGGTGATCATTATTTTCTTCTATTGTTGGCATTGTAGTTTTGTTTCCTTGGTGGAAAATAGTCTTAAAATGGTTTGACCAGATTTTTCTTATATATTTAATATTCCCGGTTTCAGTCATCTTGTTGTTTATCATTGTTACTGCTTTTGCTGAGAATTCCTTTGTAATTTCTCTTACAGTATCATGGAAGACTTTTAGGTTGTTTTGTTGGTATGCTTCTTGGCATTTCTTAGCTTTTTCTTCTAACCATTTTTCTTTGGCTTTTTTTCAACTTTATTTTTTAGTGCTCTGTATTTTCTATATTCTCTTCATTGTTTTGTTGGTTTACAAGTATCTTGGCGTCTCTTTTCTCTTCTACGGTAGCTATGATTTCTTGGGTTATCCACTGTTTGTTTATTTTGAGTTTGGAACCTAGAGTGTCTTTTGCAATTGATAACACTGTTTCTTTTTCCTTCTTCCAAGTATTTTCCGCTGTTTTGGATGATGGAGGGTTTTAATTTCAAGCACATCTGTTCTAAAAATCGACTTCTTTTTGGAGAAAAAAAAATTGAAACTTTTACGAGCACCTACTGAAAATACAGAAAATAAAAAAGTTTTTTGAGTTCATAAAATTTAACCTATATCATCTTCATCTTCGAAACCTTCATGAGCAAGTGGCAGATGGTGACCTGACCTGGTGTCAGGTCAACATCTTGTTTATTGGAAACATGAAGAAGCTTTGAAATGCTTTATGCTTAATCTCAAGAGTAGGACTATCAAATTATCTAACCTTTTGCCTACCAGCAGTATTGTTATTAGTATAATATAGCTGTGTAATCTTCCGCAGGTGGAATTCACATAAAAACTCCTCCGGTTTTATTTTGTTCTTTGACTGTACTTCCTTTTAACTCTGTGCTGCCTAATTATGCTCTGACATTAATATGTCTAAAAATGCAAAAAAAAAAAAAAATTACAGAAGGAGTCAAAGAGAGGGAAAAAAGTAACAAAATAAATTACTAAGTAAAATATATCATCTTTGGAAAATTTTCTTTCTGATATGTAAGTATGATAATGCCAGAATATACTTGATATTTGATATGCAAGACATAATCATTAAGAAATTGTCGGCAGTTCTTTAAAATGTTTGTTTATTTGTTCTATGTTAAGATATGAAGCAAGAAAGAATTGTGTGTGTTTGAAGTTGTCAATCATAATTAACTTGCTAAACTAAATCTGGTCTGAATGTTTATTCCCAAAGTGAACAGATGATTTTTTTTTTTTTTTTTTTTTTGAAAATCGGTGAGTAGCAAATTAGCATTACTGATAGCTGAGTTCGAGGATACCGATCCAGTCAGATCAGGTAATCACGGATTAGAGTATGCAAGCAACTGCCATTACGCTATTTTTTCGTGGTTCTAACCTTAATAGGTATATATTATTATCTGAAATAATGTGAGATACGGTAATTGTTTTTTATTTAATTATTATATTATAAAAAAACAGCCAATGCCTTTTATTAATATTTTATTTTTATTATTATTTTATTTTTAGTATTATTTTATTTTTATTATAATTTTATTAATATTATTCATTTATTAATATTTTATTTTATTATTAATTTTATTAATAAAAGGCTAGTGCGTTTTATTCCCCTATAGGGGAATAAAACAGTGAAGAGAGGCAGCTAATAAGTGCCGCCATTTCGTAGTCCCTAATTAACACTATGTTTTTTTTTTGTTGTTGTTGTTGTTTTTTTTACTGTGTGAAAACAGAAAAAACCTGAGTTCCTGGAGAAAAAAATCTTTCTACCCGTGCCAGAAATCGACTAACTCGGGAACCGGTCGATGAAAGGCTTATAAAAGGTTCCTCTAATCGGCGACTATAATTGAACTTACAACACTTTCTTTGGGCTATTTTAGCGCCAGGGGCGGCACACGCCACTTCTAATGAGCTGCTGCTGATGGTTGTGGTGGCGGTTTTCCCCTTTCAGTCGTTTTCGACCTAAGTCACTTTGTAGGCATTGCCCACAATGTGTTTCTGGTGAGATTTTTGCAGGGCAGTTCACCAGTGCTCCCCCCCCCCCAATTTTATCCAGACTCGGGACCGGCATATGGCTGGGACATATTCATGACTGTAATCCATGAGTGTTAAGGGGACCCGTTTGCCTGTTCTTGGAGATGAACAGGCCCGAGTTTCCAGGTGAAAAACCACCTACCACCGTATGAAACCGCTAACTCACCTTTCGTCGAAAGAGACCAGATAATGGTTCCTCGTGTCCCTGACGGGAATCGAATCCAGGTCTTTGCGACCAGAGCTTCGTCTATACTGACGTCTATAATAATATTAGAGACTGAGCTACACAGTCTCTAATATTATATTATTATTAATTATTGATTATTATTATTATTATTATTATTATTATTAGGAAATCAAGTTTCCGGTCGCTAAAAATAAACTTCTGATCGGCAACTAGAATCGAACCTAAGCTTTTTTTTTCTCATGATTTTGCGCTATGAAGACAATTTCCATAGGCATATACAGCACCTTAGTCTAAAGGTATTAGAGTTGTCTAATACTTCTGGACCAGTTATTTTATTGAAAACCTTTGGAAAATTTTTCTTCTTGATATGTAACCATGATAATATAAAAATACCCGTATACCTGATTTGCTAGACATAAACATTAAGAAGTTTTCGGAAGTTCTTAAAACTGTGTTCGTATGTTAATATATGAAGCATGGAACAACTGTATGTTTCAAGTTTTCAATGATTAACTTGCTAAATTAAATCTCGTCTGAAATGTTTATTCAGTGAAACATATTGCTTAATGAAAGGTTGACTTATCTCGCTATCTGAAGATGAAACAATAATGCAACAAATTGCCTTCATAATGACCATAGTACGAAATTTCTGCTTTGATTAGACTAAGATCAGATAAAGAGACCTACGTCTCGTGATGATAAAACGTCGCCCTCTGATCTCTAAACATGTATTTGAAAGTAAACGGTTTAATTGATTCTCGTACAGTACTAATTACCGTATGCGTAATTATAAATATAACTGAAAATTATGTTCAGTAAAAAATAAATAATAAATAAAATATTAAAAAATTAAAATTGTTAACTGAAATCAAAATAGTTATCCCCTTAATAACATACGCAACGTTTCTAATAAGAACGATTAAAAGTTTCTTCTTCTTATTATTATTATTACTACTTGAAGCTCTTTCAAATACATAGTGTTTGATTTTCACCTATAAACTACAGTTATTTCCATCTCTGCTATTCACACACACACACACACACACACCCTGTTCTTAGAATATGTTTCGTAAGCACTCAACAAGAAAAATGTGAATGTCATTCAATGTCACGCGATTTATTTATATTTTTTTTATTGTGTGCTGCTTCCACACATAAACACCTAAAGTACATCAGTACTGTTGGTACGCTAACGATTTATTTTATATATATAAGGGTTTACCGAAAAGTTAGATAACGTATTCCCCCCCCACACACACACTTAATAATGATGAAACGGAATGAGATAAAACACGTTGGACAGACAGATCCGTTAATAATGTTCAAAAAGACAGCCGTTGCAGTGCGGTACTCTTGTCGCCTCACAGCTAATTCAATTTGCAAGATAGCCGCCAGGGCCGCGCTGTGCGGTTGTGCAGATTGTGCCCCACGCAAGGGCGCTTGAAGTGAGGGGGCGCATATCACCATGGAAAATAATATATATACAGTATATATATATAAACTATAAAAGTTTCGGCGGATTCAACAGTAAGCAAAATTTTCTTATTCTGAATTATATCGTACTATATAAATTACGCAATTACAAATTATTAATGCGATAAAAATAAAATTTAAAATCATTCAAATTATTATGAATTCTTAATAATCTAACAATATTTTTAATTTAATACATCACCAGTTTTATTATCATTTGTTTGAAGTGAAACGTTATCAATATTACCACAGATTTCATTTTACAGAGTTTATTAAACAGAAGTTTAACTTCAAAACTTGCTTCACTACGCTTCCAAAACTTCGTTCAAAACTTAGCAAACCTAAAGAGAAACATCTTCCAACTCAGTTTCCAGGAGTGTACAAGATTTTATATGATTGTGGAAAGCAATACTATGGGCAGACTGCTAAATCCATCCTTCTACGTTTGGATGAACACCGTAGAGATATCTCCTATAACAGGACTAGAGCCAGCGCTCTCTCTAGCCACGTTCTCTTTTCAGCTAACTCAGACGAAGGCCGCCAACACATTGTGAACTGGACTCAAACTTCTAACATCCATGTGTGCTATGATGAACTCGAGAGAAAGATTGTCGAATCTAGAGAAATTTCTCTAGATTCCTCTCATATCAACAACCGCCTGAGTTTCAATCTCTCCGACGCACACGTTGCTTCTGTTCAGTACTGGCGCACTCGCGACAGCGCGTAGTATACTTTTGTTTGGAACTCAAGCTCGCACTTTGTTTTCAAACACGCTACTGTCTTTTTGTACTTGTTCTGTTATTACAATTTTAAGTCTCTGTAATTCTTTATATACTTCTTTGATTGTGATACCTGAAGATGTTGCTCAATTCAACGAAACTAGTTGAATTGATCTTTTTATTTCTCGGTATCAGTCATTAAAGCTTTTTCATAATATTCCAACCGAGTAAAAATTAATTATATATATATATATATATATATATATATTCTGTTGTATTTATATATTAACGAAATAAACATTTTTGAAAATACTTATTATTAAAAATTCCTTATTAATGAATTTTCGTGATTACAATGCTTTACTAGTGTCAAATAAAGTTTATTTTTATGTATGCGAATAAATAGTTTTGAACTTTTAACAAAGTAAAATTTTTCGCGATAATTTTTCATGGAAACTTATTTTATGAGAGCGCTGAAAAAGGTTTTGCACAAGGGCCCCTTCTACCCACGGCGCGGTACTCATGGCAGCTACCCTGTGAATGTGGTCCCAAAGGTATCCATTTAGTTATTAGTATTTTGCAAGCAAAAGGAGCTTCACCAAGTGACATTCGTCGTGAACTGTTGCCGTGTATGTTGAAAAGGTGATGACAAAGAAGCAGGAGTGTTTTTGGTGTAATGAATTTAAAACGGGCCTTGGTGACATTGAACATCGACATTGGGTAGTTGGTCTTCATCGAGCCAAACTGAAGACAACGTTTAGCGCAATTAGGGCATCGTGCAACCGGCGAGTGAAACTGCGTGAAATTGTATAAATAGCGAACTTGAGTAAGTCCACTCTACGTTTGTATAGAGTACAAACGTAGAGAGGACTTACTCAAGTTCTCTTGAATAAGTCCTCTCTCGTACTTTTTCAGACTCATCGAGGAAGCGTGTGCCAACAGCATCGAAGGATTGAACCCCTTCCAACTACTAACCGCGCTCAAACTTGCTGAATTTTTTGCGTGACCCATTAGTAGCGGAGGCTCTACCATCGACCAACCTTTTCTTGGAGTATAATTTCAACTTTCTATTATTAGAAAAACAAGATGTTAACTTACTTTTCCGAAACACCTCGTATATAGTAACCGTAACTATATATATCCCGGAAACTCGGGATATATATATACAGGGTTGAACATACTAGCTGACAAAATATACAGCTATCTTAAAACAAATTCTCTTTTCCTAATTGAACAAAAAGATAGCAGCAAAACCAATTGCTGACTGATAAAATGCTTCTGAAAAATTGCAAACGTAGAAAAACCAACCTTCATATGGCTTGGATAGATTATAAAAAAGCGTTTGATTCGGTGCCTCATAGTTGGATTTTAAAATGCACAGAACTATTCGGTATTAGCGAAAACGTGCAAAACGTTTTGCAATCCAGCATGAAAAACTGGAAAACAACGTTGGTTCTGAATAGAGAAGAAATTGGAGAGGTAAACATAAAAAGGGGTATCTTTCAAGGAGACTCGTTATCTCTTCTATTGTTTATATTGTCATTGATCCCCTTAACTAGAATTTTAAACAAAAACTACTCATGGTTATCAAACTGCGCAATGCAAGAATGCAAAGATATCTCACCTTTTATACATGGACGATCTGAAGTTGTATGCAAAATCAGAGAATGCACTCGAATCATTGCTTAACACTGTGCACATATTCAGTCAAGATATACCAATGGATTTTGGCTTAGACAAATGTGCAATTGCTGGAATAGCAAGAGGAAAGGTTGAAGATATGAACGAAATACGAACTCAGTGGTGAAATAATCAAGGCAATAAAATTCGAAGACAGCTACAAATATTTAGGAATTTTAGAAGCTTCACAAATTCTGCACAAAAAGATCAAAGAAAGAACTAGAGCAGAATACATAAGCCGATTAAGAAAACTCCTTAAGTCAATGCTTAATGCTGGAAATTTGATAAAAGCAATTAGCACCTGGGCCATAACTGTTCTGAGATATTCAGCAGGCATTGTTGAATGGACCCAGCTAGTGATGGAAGATTTAGACCGAAAAACTAGAAAATTAATGACAATGCACCATGCCCTCAATCCTTGCAGTGACATTGATAGGCTATATCTATCACACACCAATGGAAGTAGAGGATATTACAAGTGAAGCAAGTTATTGAAGAAGAAAAACGAAATTTAAATGATTATCTGCAGCAAACAACGGAAAAATTTCTAATTGAGGTAAGGAAAGAGGGTTTATTTAAACACATGGAGACAAAATTGGAGTACAAAACCAACCAAGTAAAAGTGAGAACTGAAAGATGGAAAAATAAGGCATTGCATGGAAAAATACCTTCACAGCATAGAGGACAGCGCTGGCAGCAACTTGACATGGCAATGGTTGAGAAATAGAGCACTACAGAAAGAAACAGAATCGATAATTTTTGCAGCACAAGAACAGGCCATTAAAACCAACGTTATGAAGGCAAAAATACAAAAAAATTCAAGAAGACAGTAAATGCAGGATGTGCAAAGAAAAGGAATAAACGGTAGACCACATAAGTGGGTGCAGAAAAATCGCACAAATTGAGTACCGTAAAAGCATGATAACGTAGCTAAGACAATTCACTGGCATTTATGTAAAAAGTATGGGTTTAAAGTATCTAAAGACTATTGGAAGCACAAAGTTCACCAGAAAGTGGTTGAGAATGAAAAAGCTAAAATACTCTGGGATTTCAAAATCCAGACTGACAAAAGCTTAGAATGTAATACACTCGATATAACAGTGGTTTAAAAAAGTGAAAACAACGGTGTTCAGTTCAGTTTATCGAAATATCAGTACCAGGAGATAGTCGGATTTACGACAAAGAAACTGAAAAAATTACAAAGTATCGCGATTTGCAAGTCGAAGTCTGAACGAATCTGGCAAAAGTAAACGAAAGTTGTTCCCATAATAATAGGTGCTTTAGGCGCCCTCCATAAAACATTGAAAAAAACATCTAGAAACACTAGAGCTAGATGGATTAAAAATTGGGCAGCTGCAAAAGGCTGCTTTATTCGGCACGGCATTCATATTCAGAAAGTATTTCCACAACTCATAGGCCCTTGGGTAGGGCTCGAATTAATGGAATATAACCAGCCTTTTACTTAAGACTGAGGAAGCAAATCAAGCTTAGATGAATATTATATATATATATATATATATTGTTGTTAGAATTGACTCGGGATGTATACATTTGAAAAATTAATATTTAAACTGACAAAAAAAACTTTAATGAATCACGACTAGTGTCCCAACTTCTTTAGGTGAGTAAAAAATAACACAAAACTTATAAAACTAACAAGGTAAAAAACATGGACAGAGCTTAATAAAAGGAAAAAGAATAGCAACAGTCATATTTGAATTGGTGACTGCCCGCTATTGTTAGCGTGAGTTAAATGCGAGTGACAGCTAATTTTAGAGCGCCAGTACTGGATTACTGCGCTATGGGAATCAGGCAAACTGAAGCTCAGATTGTTGTTTATGTGTAAAGGGTCCAGAACTATTTCTTTGGATTCTACAATTTTTCTTTCAAATTCATCATTGCATATATATAAATTGGTCGTGCGGTTCCAATCAATTTGGTGTTGATGTCCTTCTAGGATAGAGTTGACGAAGAAAAGAACTTGACTGGAAAGGGCGCTCGCTCGTGTTCTTCTGTAGGAGATGTCACGTCTATGTTCCTCAAGACGTAGTGAAATAGATTTATCTGTCTGACCAAAATAAGGTCCACCACAGTCGCACATAACTTGATAAACACATGGAAAATGCAGTTGGTTGTGTTTTGGTTTTGGCCGACTCAGAAAAGAACGAAGTTTTGGCAGAGTGGTATAGTTGGTGTTTATGTTGAATTTCTTCATAATCCTAGCTAGTTTTGGGGTAAGAAAGCTAAAAAATGGTAACTGGATGTGAGTGATAGGGTTGGATTCATCTTGTTGTCGAGGTTGTTGACGTGGTCTCAAACGTTTAGTGATGTTACGAGATGAATATTCATTATTTAAGAAGGTGCTTTTCAGGAAGTTGAGTTCTGTTTGAAGGTCTTCTTCTGTGGAAGTAAGGCATCTTGCACAATGGGCAAGAGTGGAGATGATGCCAAGTTATTGAGGAGGGAAGTGATGAGAAGAGGAATGCAAATATCTATCAGTGTGGGTGGTTTTTCGAAAAATCGAAAATTTAAGACAGTCAGGGGTAATCTACTGATCCTTAGATCCAAAATGGAGAGAACGCCGTTAATCTCTAGTTCTGATGTGAATTTGATGTTCTGATGTTGATTATTTAAATGGTTTAGGAAGTTTTGTAGTTCCTCTAAACCATGTTCCCAGATAAAGAAGACGTCATCTATGTATCGTAACCACAGTTTAGGTTTTAATGTAGCAATAGAAATCTCTCTCTCTCTCTCTCTTTAAAATCTTGTAAAAAAATGTTTGCTAAGACTGGGGATAGAGTGCTGCCCATAGCTAACCCGCTTGCTTGTTTATATATTTTTAATTCGTAGCAGAAATAAGCAGAATTAATGCAGTGCGTTAGTAGAACAAACATTTTCTTAGAAACCTTGTCCTTCAGAAGAATCAGAACTTCATCTGTAAGTATATTCGTAAACCAAGACACGATGTCAAAACTCACCATTCTGTCAGAGTCTTTGAGATTTAAGTTTTTTTTTTTTTGAGATGAAATCCTCAGAGTTTTTGATAAAGGAATTGGAATTGCCAGCTAGATGTTTTAAAGAAGCTGCAAGATATTTAGACAGATTGTAAGTAGGTGAGTCAGTACCTTCTACAATAGGTCTTAAAGGAGTGTCAGCCTTGTGGATCTCAGGCAGGCCGTACAAACGAGGAATGAGGGGGATGGAGAGGGCGGAGAGATAGTCTTGTGTGTCTAGGAAGTTCAGATGTAGATTTCAGAAGATTGTTTGTACGGTTATGAAGTTCTCTTATGGGATCACTTTCTAAGATAGAATGGGTATCAGAATTTAATCAGTCATTAATCTTTGAACGATAATCAGATTTGTCTAAGATTACAGTTGCGTTCCCTTTATCCAGGTAAGATAATAATATCATTGTTGTTACGAAGCAGGTGGATTGGTTTTCTTTCTGTCGAAGATAGATTATCTGTAGGACGACGACTGTTGTTTATAATGAAGATAGCATCGATCCTAAGTAGATTCGCAGTTTATTTTGGTAACTACGCAGCAGCCTTTTCATTTTTTGCAAGAAAGAGTTCTTTGGGATTAGATGTCGGAGAAGGAACAAAGTTAAGACCTTTTGAGAGCACACTAAGTTCTGCAGGAGAAAGTGTGTGTGAGGATTTGTTAATCACAACATTTTTAAAATTTTGTGAATTGATATGAGGTTGGAGAGTTTGCTCCTGTTTAAGTTGATTGAATTTTCTTATAAGAATTAATTTGTTGGAGTGTTGAGATCTAGAAGCACGGAGAGAGCTCATGTTTTTAATATCAATCCAGGAACTGTTGTCTAAAGCTGAACTTAAGTTATTTTCTAAAGAATCTCTTTTAGAGAAAAAAGAAACTAAAGTGAACTTGGTGTCTGCGATTCTTTCATTTAATAAATCAAGTTTAGCCTTCCGGTAGATGTTATAAGCACGTTTAGTGTGAATCGATTCTTTGAAATCTAAAAACTTGGGGATGACAGAGTGAAACTTACATATTTTCAAAAAGGCTAACCTGTTAATCAAAAGTCCAAGCTTTACCAGAGTTTTCTGATATTCCTTGATATTATGAACATTGACCTCGTCAAAAGGTATATATATATTGTTGGCATCATCTCCACTGTTGCCCATCGTGCAAGATGTCTTACTTCCACAGAAGAAGACCTTCAAACAGAACTCAACTTCCTGAAAAACACCTTAAATAATGAATATTCATCTCGTAACATCACTAAACGTTTGAGACCACGTCAACAACCACGACAACAAGATGAATACAACCCTATCACTCACATCCAGTTACCATTTTTTAACTTTCTTACCCCAAAACTAGCTAGGATTATGAAGAAATTCAACATAAAGACCAACTATACCACTCTGCCAAAACTTCGTTCTTTTCTGAGTCGGCCAAAACCAAAACACAACCAGCTGCATTTTCCATGTGTTTATAAAGTTATGTACGACTGTGGTGGACCTTATTTTGGTCAGACAGATAAATCTATTTCACTACGTCTTGAGGAACACAGACGTGACATCTCCTACAGAAGAACACGAGCGAGCGCCCTTTCCAGTCATGTTCTTTTCTCCGTCCTAGAAACTCTATCCTAGAAGGACATCAACACCAAATTGATTGGGACCGCACGACCAATTTATATATATGCAATGATGAATTTGAAAGAAAAATTGTAGAATCCAAATAAATAGTTCTGCACCCTTCACACATGAACAACAATTTGAGCTACAGTTTGCCTGAATCCCATAGCGCAGTAATCCAGTACTGGCGCTCTAAAATCAGCTGTCACTCACATTCAACTCACGCTAACAATAGCGGGCAGTCACCAATTCAAATATGACTGTTGCTATTCTTTTTATTTTTATTAAGCTGAAAAGTCCATGTTTTTTACGTTAGTTTTATAAGTTTTGTGTTATTTCTTACTCACCTGAAGAAGTCGGGACCCCGATGAAACTAGTCGTGATTCATTAAAGTTTTTTTGTGTTATATTTTATCGGGTTCTAGTCAGTTTAAATATTAACTTTCTAAATATATACAATGTATATATATATATATGGAGTAAAACCAAGTTTAAAATAGCTTGGTATCTTTAACATTTATTATACCGATGGTAAAATACTTTATATATAAAGTATTTTACTTTGGGTATAATAAATGTTAAAGATAATTAATGTTAAAGATATTATATATATATATATATATAATATATATATGTATACACACTACAGCCTGTTGGTTGAAGAGCGGATGCGCTAATCATTCGGCCAGTGAGGCCAGCATAATAATGAAACTACAAGGATTACAAGGAAAGTAATTTTGTTTCCTCAGTTATATCAGAACTTTCAAGTTTTACATCATTTCACTCCATCTTTCAGAAGCTATAATTTTCACGTTCCTCTCTTTTAAATAATTATAAAATTTGTTTCATAATTATTTCAATTATTTAAATAATTTTAATAATTTATATAATTATTTTAAATAATTTTAATTTTCATAATTAAAATGCATATATTAATTAACCTAAAATAATATTTTGAAATTATATTTATAATTAATATTTAAATTCATTAAAATTAAATCGTCGGCAATCTTAACTACGATTGAAGACTAAGGGTGAAGACTGGATGTCTATGGATTCCTAAAGGTTCCGCCTACTCCTTAGCCAACTAAAATGTAAAAATTGAAAATATAAAGCAATTTTAGCTACTTTACGCCACGACAGATGAAAGAATTTGTTTCAAAACAGAATCCATCCGAGTAGGATTTTTTTTCCTTCCTCGAATAATATGAGGTTTATATTTAATATCGAAATGTTTGGTAAAAGTGATGTTTTAAAATCGGATTATGCGATGTGACTCGAACGGTCAGTTGCTAACAGACCAAAATATTTGGATTGGGATGCCAACACTGAGATAAACCGGTCTGAGAATATACACACAACGTACGCTATTCACATACCTTCTACTGCGCGGCATTCCATTTTATCCCACTAAGATAAAATTTAAATATATGTGAATGTGTTAATAGCAGAGAAAGGGACAAAAATACAAATGCTGTTATTTTATCTTTTCATTGCTTTCCGTTTTTTGCCTGCCACAACTATAAATGAATTAATCGATAGCCCAAAATACCTTTTGGATAAAATTTCGGTGTAACGCGAGAAACAAGACCATGGAAAGAATATAAATCCAATTACAACATTTTTTTTATTTTTTTTATTTAGCGAAATGTTCTCTGGAATACTCGCATCTCCCTCAAATATCTCGCGTATCCCACATTAGGAGAGTATTTGTATTAAATTAATGAGAGCTATCGGTTGGTGGACAACCTGATTTACAGGCAGTAAACTCTCCCATTAGAATGTCTTAACAATCGTAAAATTTATCGTGAAATTTTATAGGTAGTGCAACATTTCAGGATGCGTGTTTTGATTAGAACAAGTCTGAAAATAACGTATAATTAATTGTGACCTTAAATATCCTTCAAACGAATTATATTCTAAAATTTATTGTCTAATTAAAAATGCAAAGTCAAGTGAAAACTATGAATAACCACACAAAAATGGTAAGGTTATTTATACAGATCAACCCTCAGACCAGTAGTTACCAGGGGAGGGGATATTAATTTTTAAATCTATTGTCCCATTATTGAAAATATACATTTTCTTTAACGCGCAATTATTACAAGTATTATTATTATTAAAAAAAAAAAAAAAAAAAAAAAAACACTTAGTCCCATCTGTTTGAAATGAATAACTTTCCTCACTTATTTTTATGCTTTTGGTAAAAACAGTTCATTGTTTACTGCAATGAAATCTTTGTAATATTGTTTATATAAAAACAATACGAGTAGAAGGCTCATAAATGTATAACTTTTTGAACTTCCAGACAAATGACGTTAGCTTATGGCAAATGATGAGTTGTTAAGAAAGAATACAGTACTTGGAAAAGAGAGGGGGGGGGTAGAGACCAAAAAGTTATGGAATCGCTCTATCTAGACCTAAAATTGAGCAATCATCTGTCATAGTCGAGACATTATCAATAGCAGATATTTCAGTAGATAGCTGTAGATAGATGCTTGGTGATAAATTACTTTGAACACAATTTATTGGTCTATTTAATTGTATTTTAAAATTCAGTTAAACGATTTCGTTTGCATTACTACCGTTATGCGAAAATAATAATAATAATAATTATTATTATTATTATTATTATTAAAATCTCCATGGAGTCAATAATTGCGAGAGGTTCCACTGTTACACAGTTTATCATACCGAGCTTTAAATTTCATATTCTATAATATAAAATACAAATTATACATATTAATAACATAATATTCATATACATTCAAAAAACATCCGCTTTTTTTTTGTTCTCAGCAGTCGATCAAAGATTCAGCTTTTTACGATAACGAAAACGAAACCAAGAGCTAAATATATTTCTTTAGTGAATGGATCCTCTAACGTTAACTCGTAATTCATTAAATAAAAAAAAAAAAAAAAGGGCGTGGTAAGTATGTGTCAGTCACTCTGACTCACCTGACAGTTCCCCTCTCATACGCTGTCCTTCCACAGCCATTAAATGTTAACGGTGCCCTTGTTCTCAAAGGGACAGCGTCTGTCTTATGCAGACGATCACGTTATTGTAGCATTTCACGACAGGCAAAGGAGGTCATTGTAATAAAGCAGACATAACAGAGAAAGAGCGAACAATTGCACTGTGATAAAGTGACCGACATATTGTAACCTCACCCTAAAAATAATAATAACTAATAGATAAAAAAGGAAAACCCGGAAGTACCTATCTATTTAGATAAGTGATTTAGGATTGCCGATATAAGTTTATGAAATTAACTTTTCAAAAAAAAAAATTGTGAGGAACTGATATTATGTTTCTGGTCATCCCTATTGGCTTATTAAGCTCATTAAAACAAAATCGTTTTTATTTCCTCAAAGGGAGTACGAAGAACTCCTTCAGCCCTAACTGAGGACAATGGGTAGCCAGTCTCCATCCTTCAATATTCACTTACAGCAGAAGCACAAGTATCAAGGCGTATCCGACAACTACTACCAACACCATGTTGTGGTCCCTAACCTCTAACACTCATATGGTCTGTAATAGTGTAAGTTCTGCAGTTTATTTGTGTGGCATGCGGGGTTAATATTCTAGTTGTTGTTTTTTTTTCCTGGAAACTCAACACTATGGATGCAAATGCCATTTCCAGAGAGGTACATAGATACCCGTATATATCATTTCAGAATACTATATTTATAATGAAATAAGAAGGCATATTTACATTTGCCGTTTTATTTTTGAAAACATCAATATAAGCGTAGAATTTAAAATGTCTAAACAGGAACGAAAGGGAAGGAATAAAATTTTCCAATATTTTCGAGAGAAGACGGCCTCCCAATATCTAAGCAAAGCAGGGCTCATATTTTATAGCATTTTGAAATTTAATATAATTTTACCGATTTGTGTAACTACGCTTTTGGATCTGTAGAAAAAAAAAACAGACCATTGTAGGGTTAGAAAAATGTTCCTCGGATAGAGAAATGTTTTCTAAGCTTCTTTTGAGCCGATTTCATGAAGAATATATTGATCTTTGGTATAGTCAACGTTTTTTTTTCCTTTTTTCTTTTTTCTTTTTTTTTTATATAGCATCGACGACATCAGGTATGTTTATGAAGTAGATCCGGAAGTATTTGGAAGGCCTGCATTTCCCTCCTCTTCCCTTTATTCTATTTTTATGCAGTAAATGTAAACACTTTTTCAATATTCGCATAGAGATACCTGATTTCGTAGTTGCTTATTCAGGGAAAGTTAAAATTGGAAGGAAAATGGAATATTTAGCAACGAATCTTTGCTAAGCAATAACACAGGGAATATCACTCATCTTCATTGTTGAGTATAAGACTACCACGCAACTCATTGGGGATTTAAACTGGTTTGAAAAAGTTCTATGCTTGGTCTCTAAAGTAGGATTTGCGGATCAGCTAACACATTGTCCTCCTACAATACTAAATGCACAATAAGTTTGCTACTGTTCATAAGTGGGAATGACATTATTTAGGTGTTGAGTTATACAATATATTTTATATGTCATATCCTCACGTGCCCTCGAGGGTATAGAGATCTGACATACATCAGTTTACAGGCCGAAGTTAACCCTGTGACAAATGGCCAGTCCTCGGCAAAGTGCCATCAGCATCGAACTATTAAACCCTTCCAAATACTAACCACGCTCAGATTTGCTTAACTTTTTTGCGTGAGCCATTAGTAGCGGAGACTCTACCAATCGACCAACCTTTGCTGGCTTATATTTTACATGAGTCCTTTATAAATATCCAGATTGTTATTTCTGTTGTTTAAAATTCAACAATTATAGGTAATATCAGTTTACCATATTTTGAAATCATAAACTAAATCACTGATTTAATTCTGTTTCGTTCAGCACTTTTTAAATCTTATTTATTTATTGGATGCTATATTAACAGCTCATTCAGATTACGAAACGTATAAAGTTGCAATCTACTTAATATACATTTACACACGTATACAGTATATAGAGGAAAAGTGTAATATACTACTTTATACAGAAAAAAATTTACACTATGCACTTTTTTGAAATAAAATAGATCAAAGAGAAGCCGAATAGTACTATTTAAACTTTACACATAAGATCAGATCCTTGAACAATCAATCCGATCCAAACCACCCTGATTCTAAATCATAGAAATATTTCAAGAGTTTTCTCTTTCTGTTAGAAAACTAAATATTAATTGAGCAGATTCATATATTATTTGTTTGGGTTTGATTTGCTTCTTATTGAGAAAGGTAGAGCTGAATATACTTGATAATAAGTATTATTACTGAATACTAAATAAATATAATGTTATGCAATTCTTCTTTATGTGATTTGGAAACTATATTTTATGCTCTGTCTACTGATGAAACCGTCTCGTTTTCCACACTTGGTGTAAGCCAACCAGTTGAGTGTTCTTTAAAAACACTTCTTCTTTCCCAGAACTGTTGATGCCACTTACGGTTGCTTTCGTCACTCGGAGCATTCCTACCATACTCCCGCCTGAAATTCCTTTGGACAGTTTTAATTAAGTCAGAATAATAGCAATCATAGAAGCAATTCCCATGAATATGCTTGCCCTAGGTCTGAGGTGGAATTCCGTTTTGATCTGTAGGGCTATAAATGGTGCACACATTGAGTTACACTAATAGATCAAACTTGTGACATTGTACTTTGATAATATATGTTTCATACATTTCTGCTTCAAAATGTCTTAATATGAATTTTATTGAAAACTCCTGAGTTCTTTTTTGGACACCCTGCATATAAAATGGTACATCTTCGCCAACATGCGTCACATCTCTGTGACGCATTTGGCGAAGAGTATGACGCTTGCTCTGCGCTTGTATTGTGCCCATAAAAAAAAGTTATTGCACAGCCATGTTTATATTCTTCATTAAAAATGTTCACGTATGATTCATAGCATAGTAATAACTCATTCAACCTTAACACATATGTTCAAAAGATTTTCTGAAGATTCCTATTTACAACTGAAAAGAGTTTTAAGTTAAATTTTGTTTTATTACACGAGAGAGCAGCTATGAAGCCACGTGCATATGTAAAATCGCGACCCAAAGACAAACGCAACCAACAAGTCTTGAGTTGAAATGCTAATTCTCTTCAACCGAATTCCATAACATCTGAAACTGTCATAACAACCTTCACTATATATTTCTTAGTTTTAACACATTCACGAAGGGGTGTCGTTTATCGTTCCGATGGAACTTCTAGTTACCAGCGGACTCAACTCACACAAAGTTTCAACCCTTGGTTGAACTTTATTGCTGCTTATTTGAGCTGGCAGACAAACTCACACACGCATTACATGGCATGTTTCAATTCGTGGTAGAATTTTATTTGAAGTTAGCTTTTGTAATCTCTCATAATGACATCGAGAATTTGAAATGCAATAAAACAAATACTTATTTCAAGTAATTGAAAAATGGGACAATAGTTTTTAGTTATATACTGTGTTTCTATTCAACATATGGTTTTTGCTCGAGTCTGTATAGCATAGTTTCTGTGAGAGGGGACATGCACTGTCTTTATTCCAGCTACCTGTAATTGCACTATTTGTTGAGAAATATATTACTGCAAAAGGCTCTGTACCTTATTCAGGGATACAATAAAAATACTTGTTTTTCTTGCATCTGCAGTATAATGGCTGTTGGGGAGGGATGTTGTTAAACGCAGGGGGCGAGTTACTATCGCCTCGACGTGAGCATTTTCAAATATTAAATTATATATTTGGTTTAATCCTTTATCCAAGTGTAAGCAAACAAATTTTGCGCCTGACGTATCTTCATCACTGAGGCAACTCGTTGTAAAGGTGGAACAAGATCTCATCACTCCTTGTCTTAGTATCTACCATAATGCAAAACACATCTCCTTGTGGACGTGTATAATGCTATGCATTAAGGTAAGGGCCACTGTCCAAACTGGTTTCGAAATTTATTGAGATCTCTTCAGTGGGAGCCAGACCCAGAGGTGATATCAAGGTTGAAGTAATGCAGAAGTCATATTTTCCTATACCAGTTACCAAAAGGTGTCACACTTCCAACATCTTTCTCTAATCCAGAGTTATTTAATAGTATGGCTTGAAAATATGACTTCTGCATTACTTCAACCTTGGTATCACATCCGGGTCTGGCTCCACTGAAGAGATCTCAATAAATGTCGAAACCGGTCTGGGTAGTGACCCCTAACATTATGCATAGCATTATACATGCCCGCAAGGAGATGTGCTTCGCATTATGGGATACTAAGGCAAGTGATGTGAAGTCAGTCTACCTTTGCCACGAGTTGCCTCAGTCCTGAAGCTACTTCAGGCACAAACCTTGTTTGCTTACACTTGGATGAAGGATTAAATTAAATACGTGGGTGGTCTGAAAAGTACTCAGCCTCAACCGTAAATGGCAACACTATCGGCATTTTTCTCTTCTAAGTTGGTACATCTGTCATATAAATATCCATGTGAAATTGCCAGTCATTCTACAGCTGTAGAAGCAAAGTGTTGTATACAGCCCTTGAAATGGATAAAATTGAGTATCGTGCGGTTATAAAATTCTTTGTAAAAGAAGGTTTGACGCCAAAAGAAATTTATTCGAAGTACATAAAAGTTTATGGGCACTCTTCTCCTTCGTTTTCGACAATTAAGAAATGCGCTGCCGAGTTTAAACGTGGCCGTACCAGGCTTGAAGTTGATCCACGTGAAGGACATCAAAAAGTGTAACAACACCAGAAATCATTGATCAAGTGCACGGTATGATATTAGATGACCCGGAGAGTCAAAGTGCGTGAAATTACTGAGAATATAGGCATTTCAAAAGAACGTGTAGGATATATTTTGAATGAAGAATTGCAAATGAAAAAGATTTGCGCAATATGGGTGCCGCGTTTTCTCACAGCAGATCAAAAACGCACTCGCATTAAAATCTCTGAACAGTGCTTGGAGCGTTTTAACAAGAATAAAACTGATTTTGTGCTTCGATGTTTTGTTATGGATGAGACTTGGATTCACCCTCACACACCAGAATCCAAACAGCAGTCAAAACGTAGACAGAAGCCAGTTGTTCAGCGTCAAAGAAGACAAACTCGGTTCCATCAGCAAGATAGGTCATGGCATCGGCGTTTTGGAATGCTAAAGGCATTTTGTTTATTAATTATCTTGAAAAGGGTAAAACAATAACAAAGAAAAATTTCACATTTGCCGTCCGTAGACGCCGTATGGTCACTGCCGTAACTCACATGGTTTTGACAATGATGTCTTCCGCTAGAATAAGTGGTAGGGTCGCAGATTCCCTTTTCACACAAAGTTTGTAAGACAATCACAAACATCCACGCCCACGGCGGGATTCGAACCCGCAGCCTCTCGGCTGAAGAGTGGACACGCTAACCACTCAGCCAACGAGGCCGGCAAAATAACCAGGGGATATTATTTCGATCTTTTAACCAGATTAGACGAAAAAAATTCGTGAGAAAAGACCCGGTTTGCAGAAGTAAAAAAGTCATCTTTCATCGGGACAATGCACCTGCCCACAAAGGTGTTTTGGCAATGGGAAAATTAAGAGATCTGCATTATGAATTGTTGGAACATCCAAACTATTCCCCAGATTTGGCTCCCTCTGACTTCTGTCTCTTCTCAAAACTAAAACTCTTCATCGCTGGTCAGCATTTTTCTTCGAATCAAGAGGTTGCAGCTGTTGAGGAGTATTTTGCAGATCTTACTGAGAACTACTACGTGGACCGGATAATGGCGATGGAGCATCGCTGGAATAAATTTATTAGTCTTCAGGGAGATCATGTTGAAAAATAAAAATAATTTCGAAATTATAAATTCGTTTTTTCATTGTTAGGCCGAGAACTTTTCAGACGACACATGTATATAATTTAGTCTAACCAAGTGAATAACCTTCCAATATCTTTCTCTAATCCAGAATAATTTAATAAAAAGTGTGAGAGCTTTTGGCAACTGGTATAGGAAAATATGACTTCTGCATTACTTCAACCTTAGTATCACCTCTGGGTATGGCTCCCACTGAAGAGGGCTGAAAAAAGGTCGAAACCGGTCAGGGTAGTGATCCTTTCCATTATGCATAGCATTGTACATGTCCGTAAGGAGATGTGCTTTGCATTATGGTATACTAAGGCAAGTGATGTGAAGTCAGTCCACCCTTGCCACATTCCTGAAGATACTTCAGGCGCAAACTTTGTTTGCTTACACTCAGTGGCAGCTCGTGGCTTGAAATCGTGGTTGTGCTGCAACTTTCGAAATATACATACACACTGTGAGTGCAGTGTATACAATTTTTGTATTTTGCAATTTGCAATTTAATATTTTGGATAAAATATTAAAATTATGGTAAAAAAAATGTAAAAAAAATTAAACATGAAACAATATTGTTTATTATCGATAAAATTATACAGTTTGGTATAATTCAAAATTATTTAAAAATAAAATCCATTATCATAACCACAATACTGTTCTAAAACAAGAACTATAACAAATGTTATTTCTTTAATTGTAATGCCCAAATTTTAAAGAGACGGAGTAGATACGATAAGCACTATGAACACTCTACTACTGGCGCAAACTGCATATAAACAACAGTGGAACTGCGCGACGGACAGTGCCGCATTACGCTAATAGCTCGCATCTCACTATGACGTGCATATGCTTGTGCGCGGAGCAATATGACACTGTGGTAAACACAGTGCTGCTAGCGTCCTTCGCCCTCCTAAGTGCTACAAGATGGATTTTTATTATTTTTTATACAAAATAAGAGAATTGTATAGGATTGTTGATGATAAAATTAAATATTACAAGCAAATATAAATAAATGAATGTATATTATATATCGAAAAAAAATTGGGGGTGCTGCAGTTCTGCAGTGCCTATTCACTAGCCGTCCCTGTTTACACTTGAATAAAGGATTACACTAAATATATAATTTATAGTCTAACCAAGTGAAAAAAAGTTCCAATGTTCAAACATTTTTCGTGTGCGAGATATATGCAAAACCTCTAATGTCTTTTTTCATGAAGTAAAATCAGGGGTGCGATTTATACGCGAGGACAAGTTATATTCGAGTAAATATGGTAAGTATTTCGCCATCAAGTTGACATCCTTCTGCTGCTTCCCCAGCTGAGCTGACTTCTACGTATGGTGAGTTACAATGCATTTTTTTTTCTCACTACCGTTTTTTTCTTCAAACCAACATCATTAAAATCAATTTAATAATACAATAATCAATTATAAATAAATATTTATAAAATATTATAAATAACTATTTATAAAATATTATAAATAATTATTTATAAAATATTATATGTTATAAATTTATAAATAAATTAATTAAGTTAGATTAATTTTCTATTAATTTTCTCCTATTCAAAACAGCCTGGGACATCATTAACTCGATTGGTAAATTTTTGGCAAGTGCCGCCACGTCAGCAATCGGATTTGTAAATTTTTTGCACGCGCATATAAAAAGGTTCGCCACCACTGATCTACACTAATACCGACTACCGCCGACCACTACCACTAGTATTTTCACAGACAATCACAAACATCCATGCCCAGGGCGGGATTCGAACTCACAGCCTTTTGTCTGGAGAGTCGGCACCAGGCCGGATATATAGATAAAAAAATAAATTTTGTGGATAAAAATTAAAACAAAGTTTTAATTTTTATAAAACAAATAAAATAAAATGATATAATTATGTTACTATTTACTTTTAATGAGATGGATGAGCTTCTCGACTTTGCAGAGTTGCTGGATATCTGGCTCAATATTGGTCACCTTCAGTCGAAGATCGGCACACCCACTAAGACAAATTCTATATTTTGTTTTTATTTGAAGGAGCGATGAAAATCGTTTCTCGCAAAGATAGGTTGTAGAAAACTGCATGACGATTTTCGACTTCTTCAACTAATTCGGAAATTCACTTCTCACTGAAGGCGAGATCCAGAATCGAGCCAAACCACGATCACGGAATTGCATTTTAAGCCCACTGTCACGTGAAAGCTCAATTAGCTGCTCTTTTTTCGATAACGAAAGGTCGTTCTCGTGACTGCAAGCTTGAAATGGATCGTGAAATCACAGAAATTTCTTATAAAAAGTTATTCGGAAAATGTTTGCAAATTCTGTTTCAGAGTTTTGAGGTGCACACAAACCCTTTCCCAGTGGTTAAATTCTAAACTAAGTTTCGGGGCCCTATACAAAATAACCAATTGTATTTATTTTTTGCATACTATCCAGAGAAGCTCCAAACCTCCCCAGTCCCTTTGATCACGCGTTCGTAATCAGGCTACTGTTGATATTGACTTTATATACACATTCAAAACTGTAAACAATTGTTGAATAATAACACAATAATGTAGGCATAATTACCGTAAAGGGAGAAAAGTCACAAAACAAAAAAAAAACTGTTCCTACAAACTAACCAATTATATTTGCCTTTGAATGAGATGACCAGCAAGTCAGCAAATCTTTCATTTCGTTAAGCGTATTAATATTATCACATTGCAACTGATGGGAATTCTGTGTTTCTATGGATTCGTTACAGATCTCTTTCTCTACAGAAACTACACACAAAATGTCATTACAAACTCTTTTTGTATTATCACTGTCATCCGAGATATTTTTCCGTTTAAAGAAGGTACCAATGTACTTATCCATAATTGAAATACCGTACTTACTCGCATATAACTCTCACCCCTGATTTTACTTTTCGAAAAAAGAAATTAAAAAGTTTCGCATATACCTCGCAAATGAAAAAAGCTGAAACACGTTCAGACCAGGGCGATAGTAACTTGTTCCCGCGGTAAACAACACGCCCTTCCCCAATAGCCACTATATTGCAGAGACAAGAAAAACAAGTACTTTTATTATGTCAGTGAATAAAGTATAAGCAGTCTGTGTAATATATTTCTCAACAAATAGTGCAACTAGAGACAACTGGAATAAAAACAACACTAATTAATAAATCACATGTCCCCTCATACAGAAACTATGCTGTATATATAGACTCAAGCAAAACCATATGTTGCACCGGCAAACACAGTATCTAACTAAAAACTATTGTTATTAATTAGATTGTGTGAGTTCGCTGGGCAGCAATAAAATTCAATCGAAAGTGTTAAAATTCGTAAACGTGTTAAAATTAAGATATATATATATATATATATATATATATAGTGAATACTGTTATGGCAGTTTCACATATTATTAGAATTCGGTTGAAGAGAGTTAGCATTTCAACTCAATTGTCAGCTTGCTTTTCGCGCGATTTCCGAAAAATATATAAATACTTGAGTTAACTCACAACACATTTTGTCTAAGTATTACATAGCACTTCTGAAGATATAGTGAGCCTTGGTTGAAGGAGGAAAACCTTCAACAATAAAAATCAATAAACAACAAGCAATTGGTTGAAATGTGGTCATGTGGATAACACATGTTCATTTCAAATCTGACAAAACAGCAAGGGAAGGTGGAAGCAATAAAACCATATTGTTCTTCACCTCACCCCTCTTTTATTACTCGTAATTCTGCCGCTACAAATTAAAATAGTGGCAAAATGTTCATAGAATGAACATTCTGCCGCTTTTTTTTTTTTAAATATTCATTTTATTTTACTAATTTTTACTTACTTATTCAATTTTAATTTGTTTTGTTAGGATAATTAAAATATATAGATTTATTTGGTTAATTTAAGCCTGTGGACAACCTGTCTCATCGTCGCAGACCACCTGTGGTTCGCGGACCATAGGTTGAGAAACACTGGTATGGGGTTCTCTCACCTTATGTGACCCGTAATTCATAAGTAGCATAGAAATAGAAGAAAAATGAATTTTAATTAGGAAAAGTATTTGGGAAAATTTTCTAGTGTTTTTTTAACTTTTTTTGGGGGGGGGACCAGGGTCCCTTGGCCCCCTCCCTAGGTGCGTCACTGCAGAGCACTAATGTAACACAGATATGATTTCTGTAGTTACATCATTATAAAATACGTCTCAATTGTTATACATTTATGTCTATTTCTTAATGATCGTTATCTTTAATAATAAAATCCATCTTGCATTTTATTTTCAACCAGTACTATTTCCTTGCAATGAGCATGTCCACAACCTTTCATCAGCAATAAGAACAAAAGAAAACTTATCAAGCGGAAAAACAAATCCTGCTTCTTGTATAAGAATACATTTTGTCGTTTTTTTTTCTTCAAAGCATAATTAATAAAAAAAAAATATTTGTTTTAAAAGTGAAAAACAAAAATCTTAAATCCACGGCTCAAAATTTGGAAATTAGACTGCAGTGAAAACGAAAACAAAAAAACTTAATTCTACAAGAACCGTTAGACTTGAAAACTACTTACAAATAAATTCAACTTTTTTAGTTTCCCAAAGAGAATAGATAGCACTTTTTCAGGCTCGCTGCAAGCCTTTGCTGACTATCGGAAGCTTAGTGAATTTCTAGTAGCGTTAATAGATGAAAAAGTAAAAAATGGCTTATTTTTATTATGTCCTCTCTCGTTTTGTATCTGTTTCGAAAACGGTAGAAATTAGCAGCATATCTAATATTAGTTACCATCCTGTGCATACTGATCATATCAGTCTTAATATGTTATTATTATTATTATTATTATTATTATTATTATTATTATTTGCCAAGGGTGATTAAGATAGTATTTGTGTTCAAAATAAAGCATGAAGTAGAGTAAATCTGTTGAATATTGATGGCAGATCATAGTCGTCTAATACCGATATTTGTTTTCTGTGTCGTTATGCTTAGAAATTACAGAAAACGGCCAATCTCATAGCACAGTTTCTCTAGTATTTTTTTACTCTTTTTACTCTTACAGCAATTGAATAGCAAGTCTACCTTAAGAGAAAAATAGTACTCTTCTCATGAGGATCAAGCACCTCCTTACTGCAATTGGAAGAACGAAGGTATGTTACGATATTCGGTTGGAAAAGGCTAAGTTCGATTATCGTCGTGACGACAGTATAGTTTCTCTCTCTCTCTCTCTCTCTCTCTCTCTCTCTCTCTCTTCCAGCTGGAGGGATCTCATACGGAGGTCGCATGTTCTTTCTCCCAGAAACTCGGGTTTTTAATACCGAGTGCATGCAAAAATCGGCATTAAAAACGCACCCAATTTACAGACAGTAGATGGCGTTGTGTGTAGATGATGGTGATGGCAGTAGCGGTGTGTACTTGGTGGATTAAATGGTGGAGACAGAGAGTTGCAGAGTAGAGTGCCCTCTTCGAGGAATCGTTGGACTCTTTGAGGTGTCAGATAATAAATAATAATATGATATAAAATGTCTTCCTAAGGAGCCTGTGTTGTTTAGGCAGCAATGATGTCCTTTGAGCATAAAATTTTCAGTCTGGATCCTCTGGGACACGAAAAACCACTTCAATTGAAGTTAATTTAGCTGGGTTTCACAAGATGGCAGCAGAGTTTCCCTCCTGGAAGCTACTTTATTTTATTAATCTAGGAAGCAGACAAACCTCGCTCCCCTTCCATGAATGCACTCACACGCACACACGTACACAGATCTCCCGTTCCCTTGGGATTCAGACGAAGAATGGCAAGCCCGCAGCATCATAAATTCCTATAAACCTCCAACACCTGAGGACTGAAAGCAACTTCAAGTTTTCAACTAGTTCGCTTATTTGGACAGCTAATTGCCATCATTATTGTAAAACAACTAATTTATTTTAAAATAAATCATCGTCAATATCATTTGCTGATATGTAGATAGTCAAGGGAAGTACATGATAGTATGACAGTACCACACACATTCTAATTAAACTGCCATCATTACTAACGTCTTATCACTAAAAAATATAATCGAAATAGTCATTATTATTTCATACGCTGTATCAAATGAAAAGAATATGGGACATTCACTAACTCTTTGGGCATTACCAATGGTTTTCTTGCAGTCGAGGTACTTCCAGTTACCACTAAACCCGATTAATGGTTTCCGTTTTTGCTGCATATTTCAGTTACTATATATTATTTTAATTTTGTTTGTAACTGTTGATGATTTTGTGTTTGATAATGAGAAGTCGTAAAATAAAGTAAAATGAAACGCTAACAAAATAACTGAAATTTGAACGGTGGAATTTTGAGTAAAGAAAATATATCCTTTAGGGATAGATAATTCTGTTAGAAAAGCTTTTTGCCGAACTGATTAACCCAGAGTTACACCTGAGCTACAGTCATATAGAGAGATTACTTATCTGAAAGGAACCTTAAACCGGAAAAGCAATTTCGTTGAAACCTCACTCGGTCAAGATACAAAAACACTTTGAGATTAGAATGGAGACGGCTAACCTATATAAAAGACACTTTTCGAAAACGTAAACTTACTCCTCAGAGTTCAGCATGACATCCACTTTAACTAAAAAGTGCAGAAATGATTAGAATATGATAAAATGGCAAAAATAGAAAAACAGAAAATAGTGCATTTCATAATAGCTTGTATAGGGAAGTTATATATTATCACAACAACAGGACCGTTGCGGTTTATGGGATTATGTACTATACACAGAGTTCTGTTTCGATAATTTTGCCTTTAAATTGATACTGAAATCATAATCGAAGTCAATTAATTTTGAAGGGATCCTAAACACCAGATTTCATTAAGAAATTTGATGTTCAGGATCCTATTATAGCCTGAACGAATTTAGAAAATTTGGGATTTCGAAAGTACGCAAGAAACCAACTTTTATTTTTATTATTTTTTTCTTTTGAGTCTCTAATCATTTCCTTGCATGGTGGGGTACTCATTAAACATCTATCTATCTATCTCTTCCATCTGCTTCAGACGGGTTAGGTCTCATCCTAATGAGGAGCCACGGCGAAATAATGCAGCCGGCACGCCACTTCTCTGCTGCATCCCTGTTGGAGGGATTCATGACTGTAGTTCGTGTGTGTTCACGGGGCCGGTTTGCCTGCTTGCAGGACGAAAAGCCCCAGATAAACTTGGGGAAAAAATATACTGCCCGCGCCCAGCTAACGTGGCTATGGCAGATCCTTTAGCTCTTCACGTCTCCGAACGGAATCGAACCTAGGACACGCCTTCGCCAGTTATATGGTTGCGAAGCGCAAAGCCACCAGGCTAACCGCTCGGACTCATTGAACATAAGTGTCTTTTATCCAGTTTTATCACTATAAATGACCCCAGTGAAACCGAACTTGACGCTTATCTGAATTGAGATCGCAAATACTAAATTTCATTAAATAGAATTTTGCCAAAGAGGAATTAACATCAGCTGTAATCAGTTTTCTAAATTTTGCCAATATTTAAATAATCTCATTGAAGTTTAAAATTGGATATCAACGCCTATCTATACACATAATCACCATAAGAACATTATTTAATAAAATTAATCTGTTAATATACAGGAATTAATGGTTTGCGTAAAACCACAGGTTCTTAAAGGATTTTTTTATCCGTGACTAATTTCCATAAGACGATATTATTAGCGACCCCTTACAGTACTGTTGTTAAGTTTTTTTGTACTCTAATGTCAAGTAATCATGACGTTTGTTGACGTTTATTATTTCTGAAATAAGCTTAACAAATATAGAATGAACGATTGTGTTATATAATAATTTCAATTGTTCTATAATAAATATTTAATTACTCACGTTTTTCAATGTTTGCTGCGATCCGCCTGAGGGGTCCACGCACATTTTAAGAATCCTGGTGTAAACCATCTCAGCGTAGAGAATAATGAAAAATTCAAATACAATAGTGAAACTACATTCGATAAGCAATGATTATATCTGTGCACTCGCCAGGACGCCTATCTATGAATGATATATATATATATATATATATTATCATTTTCAGTGAGAAATATCTTATCAATTTCAATTTTTTTATCCTCAGGTGATAGACAATAATGAAATTAGTAGGAGTAGTTGAGAACTTGGATCTCTATCATAATTTTTATCGAGCATACGTGATCATCTTGTATAAAGTAAACTAAATCAGTATTAGAGCCCTGACTCTAATAAATTTATTAAAGTATATCATTAATAAAATTATTTTGCTTTTTTACTCCAATATGAAACTTATAGAGGAAAAGTTTTTAATTTTAAATAGACAAGCGTAACAACTGGCAATTCGATAGATGACAAGTCTAAATTTAAAACTCTGCTTTCATAACAGCCCGAATCAGAACTCTGTTTAATACCTTTATTAAAGGAATATGTTAAAAGAAAGCTTTCTAATATAAGGCTACAGTTAACAGAATAATCGTATGAATATATATATATTTCATTTGTTCGCTGATTAAGAAAATAATGACGTCATGCCTCCATATTCCCATGATAACAGTACAGTAAGCATTACACTGCCATTATCAGCGGTGAGCAATGTTTTAGATGTGTCTCAGTGAACGAATGAAACATATATTCATTGAAATATGATCATTATCTGTAGCTTCATACTGGAATAAAAAGCAATAAAATAATTTATTAAATGATATTCCTTTAAAAATTTATTAAACAGCGAAAGTTCTCAGCCGAAAGCATTAGGCTTTATTATTAAAGTTTTTAAATTTAGATTTGTTATCAGCTTAATTGCCGATAGCTTACCCTTGACATATTTAAAATAAAAGACCTCCCGCCCCTCTGTCAGATCACATAATCACATTTTTAGATGATTATTCTAACTACATGAAGTTTAATATCAGACCGAAAAGCAATATAATAATATCGTGTAATTCTTTAATAAATTTATTAAACAGTTAAGTTCTAATACTGAATTGGGTCACTTCATTCTAGATAACTGCGTATACTCGATAAAATTTATCACAGAGATCCAATCAGTAACTGCTTAATAATGTCTATCGTTCGAGTTGAAATTTAATGAGCACTCTTTGATATATGATGACATCTAAAGCGTGACCAAAATTCAAATAAATCGCATTTAATCACACCATATTCATTTCCGATCCATCCATTGATGACTCTTCTGAAATTAGTCTCGTCTGCATCATTAAAATGATATGGAAATATTCGAGTAGCATTTTAGTATAGTGAAACACAACCCACATGATAGCCTTTATTCAAAATATTCAAAATTTAATTTTTTTTTTTTTAAATCATTTTCTCTCATTTGTACGTAACTATCAGAAAGTATGTCATTCTTGATTTTATTACCTAATTTATCCTTGTAAAATATCAGCATGATGCCGATCACCTGCTACCTGCTATTATTATTATTGATGCAATACAATCAGGCAAGAGGGATATTTTCTATTGTTTCCATACTCCTACTAAATAATTGTATGTTTGCAAGCCAAATTAGCAGCTGAATTTCATTCAAACTCATTATATGGGTTTAGAAAGATGACTTTTCCACAGATAATATTCTTTTATTTAAACAGCAAACGAGCTGTAGTTCCCTCTTCTCCTTTAAGGTAACGATATTATTGAATGAGTCCTTATTAAATAACCCATTCATTTATTACTAAAATTACCGAGCGTTTTATTAACAAGAACATCTCGTCTATAATTTCCTGTACTTAGTTCCTATTGATAATGTTTATGTAGTCCAGGTGCATTCTTTAAGTTACAGTCACGTGGTCAGTTAAATGAATACGAAAGTACTTTTGTTAAAAATGAACTAATAAAACTATATTTCGAATAATAATGGGGGCTTATTACATTAAAAATCAAAGGAATGGACATCTCGAATAACAATCACTTAACAAATCAAGTAAAGAATATGTAGCTAATAGCATTTTAGCAGAAAAAAAAAAATATATATATATATATATACAGTATATATATTTATTTATTTAAAGTAGGTAATTTACCTACCACTTTCATTAAATTATTATTTTTCCCCTCTAAAGGGGGTGGGACATAATTTAAACGAGATCTACGAAATAAGTTATAACCGAAGAACTCAAACTGCTAACTGCTCAATAGCCCCAACAAAAAATGAAGTGGTGTAGTGTTACGCATCCTAATTGCATCTTAGTGTAGATGATTAGTATGCTTTAGCAAATACTTATTGTAATACTATAGTAATCTTCATTTATTTAACTCTTCCTTATTATGTATTTTTATAGTTAGGACACTTAATGTTCATCTTCAGTTCACTCCCACTTTACCGTTATCGCCTTCCAACGACTAAGCTGCACAACTGGTATTGAAGTTATGCAAGTTCCTGTACGTCAGTGGTGCGCAACCATATCTGTATTGCATCGAACAGGAAAGGAGAAAAAATTATCATTTCCGCAATTTTTCTTTTACACAGTTGAGGAAGTCATTTTATGATTGTTTAATGTAACTAAGGGTTTAAAAGATATAAATACACTGCTTGAAAAAAAGTCAACGGACCCCCCCCCCATGGGTAAAGTGCATCGTAAAAATTGTTGGAATACGATCCTCCGTAGTCACTGCAACTGTATCATGAATGAAAGGGCTGCGAGAAGGGAACTGACGAAGTTTGAAAGAGATATTGTGATAGGATGTCATGTTGCAGGCCTATCTGTTCAGCAAACTGTTGACAAATTGGGCGTTTAATAATCAGTGATACCATACTGAGATGGAAGAAGCGCAAGGAATCGGCTGCAAGCAGCAATTGCAGTTGACAACCCACCACACTCACCGAACGTGATCGTAGAATGCTACGCTACGCAGGAAAATATGTAAAAACCGACATTCATCGGCCGACACGTTGAATGCGGAGTTTCCGGAGTCTACTGTAACACGAATCTGCATAAAAACTGCATAAATTCAGAATCGAGACTCACAACATGGGTTTCCATGGTAGGTGCGCATTACCCGAACCAACATGTAGCGTCGTCGTCTTGAGGAGCAAAGAGCGTGTACAGTGGGATGCGGAAACTTGGAAAGCTGTGTTATGGAGCAAATAAATACGCTATGCACGTTACCGAGCAGATGTCTGACCGTCTCTTACCAGAGTGCGTAACCCACCCTATGAGATTCAGAGTGATGGTATGGTCCTGTTTTTTAACAATGAAATGATTCTTACCTTATGGCGTTTCTACGGAACTGACCATTATTGCTTTCACAAGACAATGCACCTTAATGCATCATAAGGCTGCATCAAGACAACACATCAAAAAGCTGCTGCTGTAACTGTCACCACATTTAACTGGCCTGTACAGGAATCTGATCTCAATCCCACTGAATATCTGTGGGGCGAACTGAAGCGTTGGGTGAGGTCAAGGGACGTACGCCCCACGACGATCCAGGATCTTATCACATGTTTACAGGAAGAATGGTCCAAAATTTCCATTGATTGCTATCGTACGCTTGTGGAAAGTATGCCCCGTAGGATTGCTGCAATCATCGCAGCGAAAGGAGGTCCTTACATCTTATTAAGGTGGATGTCATGGCTGTTTTTTCCTCACACTATGGTGTCCGTGAATTCTTTCCAAGCAGTGTATATATATATATATATATACACTAGGGGGCTCCCCCCCCCCCATGGCGCCGACGGCTCCAACTCCCGAGCTGGTAAGCCGGTAAGCTGGAAAGACAAAAAAATGTCACATGAAAACGTTTCAAATTTCGGCTTATTCTTATATATATATATATATATATATGCTTTCAGGAACATTGACTCGGTTGTTATGATACATTTCAATGAAAAGATTTAATGACTAAAACTCGGTTTTAGTCATTAAATCTTTTTATCGAAAAGTGTGTGTATATAATAAGCATATATTTATATATATATAATTCCATAATTTCAACCAATTCAATATTCTCTCTCTCTCTCTCTCTCTCTCTCTCTCTCTCTCTCTCTCTCTCTCTCTCTCTCTCTCTCTCTTTACGAAGCCTTTTAGTCAGAAAAACCTGAGTTCGATTCCCGTCAGTGACGTGAGGAACCTTTATCTGGTCACTTCCATACGAAAAGTGAGTTAGCCGGTCTTATCGAAGGAGAGGGTTTTTCTCCCGGAAAGTCGGGTTTTTTCGTCCCTCAGAACAGACAAACCAGCCCCCGTGACACACATATCTACAAACATCGGACACACCGCGAGGCACAGGACCAACCACCTTATCCTCGAGTACGTTTGCTGTTGCAAGAACACTTACCTCAACACCGTAAAAGGTAGAATAGGAAAATGAAGAAAGAAAGAATTTTCTATGAAGATGAGTTGAGAGGAAGTGAGGCTTTCCTTTTCAGAATGTAGATGATTAATACTATGAAACAGAGAAAACAAACTTAACAGAATTAGCAGACATAATATTTGTGCCTAATTTTCGGGTTTTGATTGCGGCTTCCATAATTTCAACCAATTCAATACTCTCTCTCTCTCTCTCTCTCTCTCTCTCTCTCTCTCTCTCTCTCTCTCTCTCTCTCTCTCTCTCTCTCTCTCTCTGGACAGCAGTAACATTAGTTTATTCAATTGGATGGTAGGTATTGTTGGTTGAAATTATGGCAGTAATAATTAAGATCTTTTAACAGCATAATGCCGGCCTGGTTGGCCAAGTGGTAAGCTAGTCCACTCTCTAGCCAAGAGGCTGAGGGAGAGAATTCCGCCATGGGCATGGATGTTTTTGATTATTCGTACTAACTTTGTGTGGAAAGGAAATCTGCAACCCTAAGATTTATTCTAGCAAAAAACTTCACTTCCAAAACCTGGTGAGGTACGGAAGTGACCATATGGCGTCTATGGATGTCAACTGTGAATTTTATTTATTTTTTTTTAAAGCATGTTCTTCTGGTCGATTTGTTTTGCACCCAAAATCGGAATTTTTAGGGAGAAAACCCTGCCACTTCCATCCCAGACTGATTTCACTGGGCGTTTCGAAGTGTATTTTGTACTTCAGTACTTAGGCATGATACTCTAATTGTGAAGGTTCTTTTTAGTATTTACGCATATATAATATTTTTATATCAGTCATCTCTTCATCGAATGCCGCTTGTTATTAGTGATAGTCTGGGATTAGCTGTCTCTGATTGGCTATTGGTGGAAATCAAACGGCCCCTTCAGTCTCTAAAATATTTTTTATTGTTAGTGGCTATAAGACCATCACAGACAGTTTTCTTTTGAGGCACAACATACTTTCCCCAGCACAGTCTAACATCAGACTGTGCTGTGAAAAGTATGTTGAATAACTGTTAAATTTGTATTACTTCCTTACATTGGATTTCATGATAAGTATCTACTTAAAAATGTGTGAATAACCGTATAAACAGGATGTTTTCGAAGATCGTCTCCTCCCCCTCTCCCATCACTTAATGCAGTACTTGTAAACATTGCCTACAAAGTTCAAGGTGCACAACCTTTAGACTGTTGATAGATGACAAAAGATTGCAACTTCCGATGAATTAGAATTCCTCCCTATTGTAGGTTAGGATAGAATAAATTGCTGGAGGGGATCATTATCTGGGGAAACTATTAAGAAGAGGGGGGGGCGACAATATGCTGCAGTGAGTCTTCATGTCCGTGTTAACTTCGCAAGCATACCTGCGACCATATTTAACTTAAAACGGCAACGCTTTCGCGAAGCATGGTAACAATCGTATCAAGCCATAGAGGTTCTTGAATATAATTCAAGAACCTAACAGCAATTTGAGAAAGGTCAAAAATGTCAGCATGCTTAAGATATCTTATTTCTCCTGAGTGATATATTGTTGAACGAACAGTCTATAATACATATCAGAAGATGCAATTCTTTCTCCATCCTGTGTCAGGCCATGTTTTAATAACTAGTTTAATTCATCCCTACTACTACTGTCCAACTTTATGTGTTCTTGCCGTATGCATATTGTTCATCTGAATTACTATATTGCTCTTGAACTTATACAGAACAATGGATACTCGATTTTTAAGTTAACGAAACAAAAAAACGTTTCTAATTTAAGAATAGGATTTTAAGAATTTAAGAATAAAATTCACATTTTATGCTGCGAAAAAATATTCGTACGTTCCCCAGGGAAACATCCATACTTGTACTTAAAAAAAATAAATAAATAAAATAAAATATAAACGTTTCGCTATCAGCAATGCTACCGATTGCATACTTCCCTTAGTGTTCGAACGACATCATTCGACATTTTCTGATTTTGAAAAAAAAAAAAAAAAACAGTCAGAATGCATCAACCAAAACTAACTAGCATTCTAACAAATAAACAAATCACGTATGCTTCAACATGAAATCAATTTTGAACATTTTAAATGCTGTTCATTGCGAAAGAGATATTAACGAAGGATCGTCTGCTTATTATTTTGAGTCTTTTTTTTTTAGTAGAATGATGACGAATGTAGCTTTAGGCTTTGTTAGAAAGCTAAAGTGCTAGATCCATCTTTAGTATCAACATTCTTTCAATCACGGTTGAATAAAAACATGTCTTTGAACAGCGCACACCATTAATAGAAGTAGCATTTATTCCTCTATTGCATCGTTTCGAAAGGGCAGTTTAGCCTTCAGCGACAAGGTAACGATAAAAACACTAATTTATTGAAATGAAATGTGTTATACAAAATGAAAAAAAAGGTGGCTTAGTTCTCGCTGAAAATAAAGAGCTCCTTTTGTAATTTCCGAAGAAAAGCTTTTTATGTCGACCGAGATGGCGTTTATTGACGCGAAATCTCTGTAATAACGGTAAACTAGCTTCCGTTCCAACACAACAATCTAATGCAGCAGTAGTAGTTCCTTCAAGAATTCTATTATTACCCTTAATGTAACCTCGGTTTTGCTTGCCTTCCTTCCTTCCTTCTAGTTATTGTCTTAAAATAAATACGAGAGTGAAACGGGCAATCACAATATTGCTAAGTGCATAGAAATTCCTTTTCTTATTTATTTTCTTTTCATACTGGTTCATTCGAGTTCCAAGTTTACTTCAAATAAGTCACGCAGCAGGAAACAAAAATTAAAAATATGTTACCGGTTTTTATCAAAAGTTAATGGAGAAGCTTCAAGTAATATTTGATTTATTTTATTATTCATTCAGCTCTTGTTATACTGCCGTGCAAATGCATTACTTCTTAGACATCGGTGTTCGCTGCAAAGTGAATTATCGGTATTGAACATAAAGGCTGTTCTGTTTCCAGAGTAAAGAACTCTATAATTAGTTCGCTTCCGTTATTTCGTTTTATTTTTGTAGCCCAATTGTCGCATTATGAAAAATATCCATTCATGGAATGAAAACGCTGAAAGGTTTGCACCGTTCGCCTGATATGAATAAACTGCGGTGGTGAATCAATATATATAATTAAACTGACACTTAAAAATTTACGGATCGCCATGAAAAAAAAAAATTTCTAGGACAATTAAGAAAAATGATTATAACGAAATTATTTGAAAATAATAGCATAATTTAAAGTGTTGTTATTAAGAACATGTAGCGGCACCGAGAATGATTTTCCGATAGTTTGTTTTGAGGAGAACTCTTACATCTGATAAGCTTTAATAACAGAAGCCGCGCGTCATAATAATTTTGATTCAACGTGTATCATTCTGTTGAAGGCTTCTAATATCACTTGTTGTTCCATCAGGAATATCACGACAAAGTAATACTTTATTTTCTACTGACACACGTTACATCTAAGATCACAAAAATTAAAGGAAAAAAAACACTTATCTACATGCTTTTTAAATATAGAGGCGATGATACGATTAATACTGTAATCATAATAAGAATCTTACGTTATTCACTATGATTTTTTTTTTTTTTAATATGAAATGATTTGGGACGTGTCTATCCAGCTATAACCAAAAGAGAAATGCAGTCCCAAACAAGCGACTCTGCTTTCCACTTAACTTTAATCTCCATCCACCTCTAAAAACGTAAACGTTGGTCGAGGTTAGTCTCGTATTCTGCCATTTTTTAAAATCTGTTTCTAATAATGCTCCAGACGAAAGCCAAGACAAAATATCATACAAAGTCAAATAATAAACTATCATAATTCCTTTTTAAAATATGTTAAGATAGGTAAAGTGAGTAAGTAGATTATGTGAATAGTTAGTATCCGCTTTTCAACCAGCAGGCTCTGGGTTCGAATCCCACTGTGATCTGTGCGAGATCCCCGCTTATAAGGGAGACCTAAAGTGCAAGGGATCTCCATGCTTGCTGCGCAAGCTCATTAATTGAGAAAGAAGTAATATTTATTTGTTAATAAATGCATGCATTTAGGCTTTTATTTTTGTAGACAGAAGACGTCTTAAGCTTGCGTGGCAATAATTGAGCTTTGAGTTGGTTACCGAAGGCCGATACTTGCTCGTCCAGTCAAAGCTACCTTGGTTTGCTTGGTTGTAGGAGCTTCTAGGTCCTGGCAGTAGCACTGTGATTTCATGCGCGCGCATAACCATTTCACGTCGTCTCCCTCTGTTGCTTAAACACAAGCCATACGCAGTCAATGTAGCTCTAGCCAGTGAGCTTCAGCCAGCCTTTACAAGTGTGAGTGTTGCTTGGGAAAATTAAGTTAAGTTACAACCAACTTTTTATGACGATGTTATTGACCAGTTCATAAAGAAGAACCGTAGGGCAGAATTTGTATTCAAGTAGCTAAATTGAAAAAGATAGAATATCATTTGTAAAATAAATGTTGTATTTGTATGTTTAAATATACATAAATTTCTAAATAGATAGTTTTAAATGGTCAGTAATTCATTATTCCGCTAATCAGACTTCAGTCACACCTCTCACTTCCTGAATGATAACAAGAGCAAGTGTGAATTTCAAGACCAGCATTCACCCTCTGCTAAAGTGGCATGCTTTGTCTCTGGAGAACGATTTTTCGATTATGTAAAAAATACAAATAAAATATAAAATTAATAAAAAGAAAAAAAATCGTTAGCTCCAGTGACGGTACTAATGTGCAATAAGTTTACAACCTTTTGTGGGTGGGAGGAACATAACTAAAAAAAAAGAAAGAAAGAAAAGAATAAAAAAAGAAATATAAGCAGCTTTATTAAGTTGTTTATATTTAGTGAACATTTTGATATTTTGATAAACATGATAATAAATAGAAGTGACTGAAGTGTGGGGAAAAACACTACAGCCTCTCTCTCTCTCTCTCTCTCTCTCTCTCTCTCTCTCTCTCTCTCTCTCTCTCCATCATGATTCTAGCATCAAAAGGATTCAGGGGGATCTAGGAGGCAAGTCGAAATGCCAATATTGCGTCTTTTCGCTACTGACAGAAGTAGACAAAATCTTTAAGAATATTGTCATTATGCACTTTTTATCTCACCTTACATAAAGGAACTGCAAGTATTACCTATCATTCATAATTGTTAATGATTTCTCCTCTCATACGAAGATTTCAAAAAAAATTTACTTTGCTACACTCATTTCCCGCAAAATATTCCTGAATGTGCTAGAAGTAGTGATAAAGAAAGCGATGTGTTTATTATGCTAGTTCACTGCAAAGAAATAAATAAATAAACAACATCGCAAAATGCATCTTGGAACATATCGGAATGTTATATTTACATAAAAAGATGAGGAAAGTTGGCTACAGAGATGATGCATTTCCACTTCTTCTGCGTCATGCGCATGTGCATATTTCTGCTTGTTTAGGAAATTAAGACTTCCATATGAATTTATTCAATTGACTTTTGAATAAATTCATATGGAATAAGAGAAATTAGTCGAAACACTAAATTAGCTGTATACAAGACAGTGTTCAAACCAGTTTTAACTTATGGATCTGAGAGCTGGATCAGAAGTAAAACACTTGATAACTTTTCTTCTGAACTTTTGGGCTGAATAAACGTATCTCTCAGGTGAAAATTTTATCTTAATGCCTTAAGATTTTCATTTATTACAAGTTAAATGTTAGCGTCCTTTCTAGTTATATTTATCCTGATAATGAATGCTGTATGTCTCTGCTCTGTTAACTGTAATTATCTGAGATGTTGTCTAATGTTGTTTCTACTTGAATTCCTAAAGTAGCGCCTAGATACAAGATATTAACGACCTGAACTTAATTCGTAGATTAATGACTTTAAGCCTTAATAATCAACTTTGGAAGTGCTAGGTCAGTTATAAAATATTTTCTCTGGAAAGCTTTGTTTGTGTCTCTTACACTAAAATGATTTAAGCCTACAGTAACAAATACAGAGATGAGGACGACCGATTTATGCAACGAGAACTATTCTCTTTGATTGTCAATAAACATATTTGCTTAGAATATCAGTAGTCATTAAAAATAGCAGTACAAAATGTAACATAAGGAAATAAGTAATGTGATATATTGCGATATTAATGTTGTAAATTGTATATATATCTTTTCTATTGAAATTTTTCTAGTTCAGTATGATTACTACTATACTAAATAATCAATTTAATAATGCACCATTTGAAGATATTTTCAAAATATTTTGATAGAAATCATATTTGCCGCGGTTTACTTATAATGTACCGTTTAAAATATTTAGACAAAATTCTATTTTACATGATTTAATTACACTATATCACAATTAGTACAGTTCAGAAAATTGAAAACAATAACAAGCATTTCTTACAGGAAGAAAAGAGGGATAAAAAGGAAATGAACTTCTTCTTTTGCCTTCCCCCCCCTTCACCTCCACTGAAATAATACTCTGTAATGAGTTTATGGAGTTCAGAGTCTCCGTAGCTCAGTCGGTATAGACGAAGACGCAGAAAGACCTGGGTTCGATTCCCGTCCATAACGAGAGGAACCTTTATCTGGTCTCTTTCGACTAAAGGTGAGTTAGCCGGTCTCATACGAAGGTAGAGAGTTTTTCGTCCCTCAGAACAGGCAAATCGGCCCCTTGAACACACGCTGTTACAGTCAAAAATACACTTCCCCACTTCTTAGCGGCACTCCGGCGACAGGCCGACGGTGGTTGTACTCAGAGAGAAAGTCGCATCACTGTAACATGGGAATCGATGTAACAAATACATTTGAAGGGGAATAAACGCGTACAGGAAGAAAAATGGGTTTATGGAGTTCATAGAATAATATTTCTGTAGAATATAATTTTTATAGATAAACAAGCATTTTAATCATTTTATTAATTTTAGTAATCATGTTTCTAAAATAGCCACTGTTCTTTTATCTACTGGTAGTATTCACAAAATGAAACCTGTAGATTCAAGACATTTTCGCTTTCTCCCACCCAGGATGGTTCAATACTTATAAATTCTTATCAAAGTTAAAATCAAGTTCTACCTAATTTCATCTAACTAGTGTGGCTTTGTCTTAGTAGCTATTTAAACTGAAAAAAAAAAAAAAGCAAGTTTTGTATTTTAAATTGTAATATAATAAATATAATAAATAAATATAATAAATAAATACTTCCGAATGATTCCAAAATTAATAATAGTGAATGCATAAATTATTTTTTCCTCGATTTATTTACTAATTGTTTAATAGTAAATTATGACATTAATTCTTCTAATTATATAGAGATCAAGTATATTATTACTTAATAATATACTTGATTATCCGAGCAATTTGCCATCTATCCACAAGATGGCAGTTCACATTATTGATTAAAGTATTACGTGATTGTTTCATATTCTATCATATTAAATAGAAAAAAAAGGAATTTATTATTATTATTTTACTATTTTTTTATTTTTTAATGCTAATAACATATTGTTAATGTAAGCAGTAATGTTCAAATACTTACTTTAACTTCTAGACAGCTTTCGAGAAAGACACTAATCATGGTGAAAAAATACAATGATTTTCTGGCATAAAAGCATGCAACATCATCCACTGGAAAAATCTTTGGCACTTAGCCCCTTTCATTCACTAGAAATAGTCCGATAAACTGTGTGTATAACAGTGGACCTCCCACGATGAGTCTTTGACTCCATGGAGATTTTTATAATAATAATAATAATAATAATAATAATAATAATAATAATAATAATAATAATATATAAACCCAGAAATGAAATTGGCAGAAAATTCTTCAAACAATGAAAGAAAAAGTGCTAAAAACATTTCCAGGTTTCCATATTTCTTCACATCTCGGATCTTCGGTCGTCGAAGAAGTAGTCTGACCTTTAAAGTCAGTGACGTCATGATAACTCAAACAAACCATCTCTGAAAAAACACTAAAAGATATATTTGAATTACTAAATTTACTGATTTATATTTTTATTATAAAAATTTATATTTTTCATTAGCAGCCAGGGACAATATTTTTTAACAGTAGTACAGTAAATTTTCACTTAGTAGTAATATTTTTTACGAATTATTTATTTAGTATTTATAAATAAATAATTTTTTTATTTACTAAATTTATAAATTAAATTATGAAATTAAATTAATTAATTTATTTATAATTAGTAACTTTCTCATAATTTTCAAATGGATTAATTGATTAATTTGGCTATATATGTATATGCAATACTAGACATCTTTCTTTTAGCATTTGAAAATATTTTTGCTTATTTATTTTTATTTTTATTTATTTTTTCATCCGGCTACCTGTACAAAATATGTTTTAATGTACAATAAACTTTGTTCTTGATGCATAAATGTGAAGTTCTGAAAGATATTTCATCTTTAACACAAGACGAAGAAGACTTCATTTTTGCAGACGAAACTTTAGTTCATTGTGTGAGCCACAAACCAACTTGTAACTATGCCGGCGTTATAAAGTACCTCACTCTCGTGAGCGTTCAAGCACGCGTTCTTTGTGTATGTTCCTTTTCCATCCAGGCACTTCAATTTTATTCATAGACTTCATTCATTCCCTATAGCTTCGAGAAAATGCGTTGCAAAAGAGAATGGTGAAATATTGATTTCCTCATTCTTCCGAGCAGTTTCGATAGGGGAAAAAAGGGGGGGAAGTTCGGAGAAAATGTTGAACGGAGAATCTTTTCCGTGAAGTAGCAAGGAGGGGGGGGGGGGAGGTCGAGTAACACGCTTTCACTTTACGGACAACATATTTCTTCGCAACAACTGCTGTTTTCACCCAAGTCCAAAATAACAACGACTTTACTTTTTTGTTTCTTTGTGAGACTTTTGCCGGAATATGTGTCCGTCCATAAATTTATGCGAATTATGGGTACTTATGGTTATGTGCTTTCGTTCCAACTTCCATTTCTTACCAGTTGTAAAGGATAAAGTGAAGAACATTTTAAAGAAAGCGAAAATTTTCTGAATTGTTCCAAATATTAGAATGTACGTAGAAAAAGATTGGCAATATGTCTACAGGCGAGCCTATGAAATAATTTTTCAGAATGGAAATAACATTGACGGAATGTTTGCGTTAACATTTTGATGGGACTTGCATCGGCGCTGTCTATTTTCCTGTGAAGTTTGTTATTTTCTTTGACCTTCCTCAAAGTGCTTGGAAACTATCTTCTTGAAATAAATCAAACTAAGCAATTCTCAAAGATCAGAAAACGCCACTGAGAATGTACATTACTAATCTTTGTCCTTCCCAAGAATTAAATTTCTTATCTAGGTGGGGTTCTCTTGAAAAAAGAAAAGAAATCTAGATGAGTAGTTACGCTTTCATAATTTTGATATCCACATTATAGGTGCGATGTAAAATATTAATATTAATGATCGTCTAAAACCAAATATCCAGCAAATATTTTTTTAAAAAAATAAAAACAAAACAAAACAAGGAAAACCTTACAAGCACACTTTAAAAAAAGTAATTCAAACTTTCCATCTGCGAGTGAGAGTTGATGAAACCCACTCGATATTACCAGGTGCACATGTTGTCGTGTCAGTAAAGACTTGAATGGCAGAGTATGCTACGTCTTGGGGTTTGATGAATGCACTGCTTTTGAAGAGAGTTTAATATGAAACCGCTCTCGTCTAGGAGTTGGGTCTTGCAGTGTTTATGCCACATGTGGTCCTCTGCGACTCCAATGCGGTCGCTCGCTTTGGTTATACAGCAATCCCTCAATTAATGCGCCCCCGATTAGTGCGTCATTTTTTTTCTATACCCAAATTCGATTAGTGCGCCAATATACATCTTAAAAATAAATGTTACAGATTTTAAAAATTTTCGATCTATACATTTTTTATGGCTAACTATTTAAAAAAAAATCACTCACCAGGATGAAATAATCTAGTTACCGATTTGAAACGTTTTACAGAGTTATTTTTTAATGGCTTACTATTGTTAATGACATATTTCCATGTACACAATCTTTCAAATTTACCGCCAAAATTTATGTCGTCTGCTTTACATAGCATTTTGTTGATCAGATCTCGTGCAACTGTTTTCCTTACTTTTTTTTTTATTTAAAATTATTTTCCTAACCTTTAATCATGAGTAAAAGAATTAGTGAGCAAAAAACAGAAGTGTGAAAATGATTCGAAAAGTAATCTGATTGGTAGAAAAACTTGAAATAATAAAGAAAAATAAACAAGGCGAGTCCAGAGCAAGGATAGGGGGCAAGAACACAAAAATGGGTGAATCAACTGCTGAATACAAAGAGAAAGGTAAGGCTGCTTCAAGTTCATCATGCATACAATCGAAATCAAAGTATTAGAATGATTGAATTAGAGAGACTTCTTTTTACATGGATCGAAGATTGTAACCAAAAACGGATTCCGCTAAACACTGGCTTTATTAAATCAAAAGCATCGTGGAAAGAAAGGGCTATCAATGATGCAAAAGAAGAAGAATTCCAAATATCCAGAGATTTTGAAGAAAATTGTGTAAGAAGGAGACTATTGTGATCAACAAATATTTAATGTAGATAAAACCGGCCTTTTTTTTTTTTTTTTTGAAGCGAATGCCTTCCAAAGCTTTTCTAGCCTTGTTATAAAGTCGCAAAGTCGAATGAAATTACTGCTAGCAATATGTGAGCTGTTTGGAAGCACATTCTTTCACATTGTGCAAATGATTTTAAAGGCTTTTCAAATGAATCTAAGTTAATTAAATCTCATTCTGAGAAATCGAGTAATTCCAATCTGCTAAATTTAGATGCACTGCGGGAGGATCCTGAAGAAAATGAAGAAAATTTAATCACTGACAAGCCCAAAGAGGTTTCACAGAAACAATTTGAAAATAGTTTTCGTACAATCGAAGTTTTTAAGCAGCAATGCTTAGAGATTGACCCTGGTGAAGAGAGAAGCAGTAAAATTTGCAGAAGTAGTAGAAGAGGCAATGGGGTCATACCGTCAGTTGAATGAAAAAAAGAAACAGAATGCCCGCCAAACTACGTTAGCTCAATTCTTTGTTAAGAAGCAGAATAATAAATTTATATTCTGAATATGTTTTATTGTCTTTCAGCTTCATAGTTTTCCTTTAATAGGCCCTGAGGCATACCTTAATTCTTTTATTAAAAAAATTAAGGATCAAAAAAAGAAATCTGAGAACGAATTATACATATTCCCATAGATTATTATACTCGATTGGTGCGTTTTCGATTAATGTGCCTGTTTTAAAGAACGCATTAGGCGCATTAATCGAGGGATTGCTGTATATATGTATTTGTTGTAGCTGTTTGCAATTATGTCTGAAGCTACGAAGGCTGTGAGATTACAACATTCTCTATGAGAGACTGTGTTATATCTGTAAATAAATGCTCTCTGTCGTCTGGTCGGTTTGCTGTACTGTGGAATAAAAAGTCCACGTTTCCGGAAGTAAAAATCCTTCCACCTCCATATGAAATCAACTGCACTGCAAGTGCAGTTGATTCCCTGGAACCTAGTAATATCGAGTGGGTTTCATCAACTCGCACAGTGAACGACCAGCTACACTCACTGAACGTGTCCGTAGGATGCTACGAAGGATAATTTGTAAAAACAGCTATTCGTTGGTCGATACGTCGAATGCGAAGTTTCGGGCATCTATTGGAACACGAATCCGCACAAAAACGTTCAGAACCGATGATCAATCATCACATGAGTTTTCATGGTAGGACTACAATATACCAGCTCCACATTACCCGAACCAACTCTCAGAATCGCAAAGAACGTGCACAATGGAATGTGGAATCTTGGAAAGAGTAATGCTGTACTCTCTACCGAGAAGATGGACGAGTGTGGACAAGGGCCGTCGCCAGATTAGATCGCGCCCTGAGGCAACCAATTAAATATCGTCCCTGATGGATTATGAGATGAAAATATAAGAAAATCTCCAATTGCTATTTTGTTTTTATTACAAGAGAAACTTTAATGCAAATCGATTTCATGATAATATTAATTAAATGTTTGCTCTACGGGGATATCGCACAATAAAACTGTTTTTAGGCTCTTCTAAATTTAAATTATAAGCTATATCCGCCTCTATCAATATAGTTGCGAGACCAACCAATCTTTCTTGGGTCGTTGCTATTCGCAAATAATTTTTAATCAGTTTAAGCTTGAAAAACTTCTTTCTGCACCTGCTACGCTAAGCAAATTCAGCCATATTGGCTCGCCGTGAGGCAGGCTACCTCTATGCTACACCCTGTCGATGGTACTGGGTGTGGGTGTGGCGGATGCCCGGTGAACGTATCTTACCAGAGTGCGCAACTCCAACAATGAAATACGGAGGTGGTGGTGGTGGTGGTGGTGTGATGGTATAGTCCTGTTTTTCCTAGTTTGGCTTAAGACTTCTGTTTATGGTGCCACGAAAATTGAACTCTGAGAGGTATCTGAACATTCTGAACAATGTAATGCTTCCTACTTTGTGGCATTTCTACGGAAATGATCATTTTCTCTTTCAGCAAAGCAATGCATAAGGGCTGCTGCCGTATCTGCGTGGTTTGCGTGACATGAACTTCAAGACACTTGACTGGCCTCCACAGAGTTCTGATGTCAATCCCATTGAACACATGTGGATGAACTGGAGCGTCGAGTGAGGTCAAGGGACGTCCGTAGAATTGCTACAGTCATCTCAGCGAAAGGAAAAGTCCTACATCTTATTAAGATGGGCGCCATGGCTGTTTGCTATTCACCCTAATGGTATCGGTTGACCTCTCTTCAAGCAGTGTATTTTTACTGGTCGTCCGCTGTGGGTAGCACTTGCAGTGCAGTTGATTCCGTGCGCTTCAATCTCAGTATGGTACCACTGATTGTTGACCTCGGAATGCAGGATTTTTATCCTCAAAAATGCAAGTAGGCAGGAGAACACATGATTGTAAGAATGTACCTGCTCTTAGGAGATTCAGCAAAGATTTCATCTAGATTATCCAGTAAAATATTTTTTTTTTCTTTTTTCTTTTTAGATGTTAGTAGGACTCGCAAAATATTATGAACGTATCATCCATTTGGTACCGTGGGTGGACTAAAGATTAGATAATCTGGGAAACTTGATCTAGAGATCACGCTTTGTTAAGCGACATCAAAATTGCCAATAAGCAGGATGTTCTAACATCTAAAAAAATGCAGTGTTATTTGAAAAGGAGTTAATTTTACATGAAAATTGTCGTTTAGAGAAAGTACTGATGTACATTAGAAACGAAACAGCCGAGGCCAGAACAAAGGAAACATCGTAATTTAGTTGAAGGAAGTTGCTATAGGTTTTTGTTGACTTTTGCTTAGAACTCAAATTGACAGTTTTCATTTTG